>NC_083579.1:5982267-6292267 GCF_027579695.1 Neoarius graeffei | reverse complement strand
TCTACACTGCAAAAAAAAAATCCGTTGTTTTTACGGAAAAATACTGGCAGCTGTGGTTGCCAGAATAATCCTGTTAAAAATACAGTGAAATGTAAACAACATTACAGAATAACTTGTACATTTCACTGGGATTCCATGTACAATTAATGATAACTAAATGTAAATTTTACAGGTATTCAATGTACAATAATCAATACATAACTGTTCATTTTACGGATATTCATTGTACAATAAACAATGATTGCATGAACATTTCACCGGGATTCAATGTAAAACGATGGTTACAAGCAATGATCTACTAGACAGATATTTTATTTGATTTAGAGTTTTACGAAATGTGCCGGAGAGCCTCTACTGACATTTTTTAATTTTTTTAACAGGGCAATGATGTAATTTTAACTATCACATTCTGTTTTAGTATTACAGTTTGTCTGTGTTTAAACTACAACAATTTGTAAATTCTACAAAAAAAATATGATCAATTCAACATATTTTTACTGTTACAGTGGTGCTTGAAAGTTTGTGAACCCTTTAGAATTTTCTGTATTTCTGCATAAATATGATCTAAAACATCATCAGATTTTCACACAAGTCCTAAAAGTAGATAAAGAGAACCCAGTTAAACAAATGAGACAAAAATATTATCCTTGGTCATTTATTTATTGAGGAAAATGATCCAATATTACATATCGGTGAGTGGCAAAAGTATGTGACCCTCTAGGATTAGCAGTTAATTTGAAGGTGAAATTTGAGTCAGGTGTTTTCAATCAATGGGATGACAATCAGGTGTGAGTGGGCACCCTGTTTTATTTAAAGAACAGGGATCTATCAAAGTCTGATCTTCACAACACATGTTTGTGGAAGTGTATCATGGCACGAACAAAGGAGATTTCTGAGGACCTCAGAAAAAGCGTTGTTGATGCTCATCAGGCTGGAAAAGGTTACAAAACCATCTCTAAAGAGTTTGGACTCCACCAATCCACAGTCAGACAGATTGTGTACAAATGGAGGAAATTCAAGACCATTGTTACCCTCCCCAGGAGTGGTTGACTAACAAAGATCACTCTAAGAGCAAGGCGTGTAATAGTCGGCGAGGTCACAAAGGACCCCAGGGTAACTTCTAAGCAACTGAAGGCCTCTCTCACATTGGCTAATGTTAATGTTCATGAGTCCACCATGAGGAGAACACTGAACAACAATGGTGCGCATGGCAGGGTTGCAAGGAGAAAGTCACTGCTCTCCAAAAAGAACATTGCTGCTCATCTGCAGTTTGCTAAAGATCACATGGACAAGCCAGAAGGCTACTGGAAAAATGTTTTGTGGACAGATGAGACCAAAATAGAACTTTTTGGTTTAAATGAGAAGCGTTATGTTTGGAGAAAGGAAAACACTGCATTCCAGCATATGAACCTTATCCCATCTGTGAAACATGGTGGTGGTAGTATCATGGTTTGGGCCTGTTTTGCTGCATCTGGGCCAGGACGGCTTGCCATCTTTGATGGAACAATGAATTGTGAATTATACCAGTGAATTCTAAAGGAAAATGTCAGGACATCTCTCCAGGAACTGAATCTCAAGAGAAGGTGGGTCATGCAGCCAGACAACGACCCTAAGCACACAAATCATTCTACCAAAGAATGGTTAAAGAAGAATAAAGTGAATGTTTTGGAATGGCCAAGTCAAAGTCCTGACCTTAATCCAATGGAAATGTTGTGGAAGGACCTGAAGCGAGCAGTTCATGTGAGGAAACCCACCAACATCCCAGAGTTGAAGCTGTTCTTTATGGAGGAATGGGCTAAAATTCCTCCAAGCCGGTGTGCAGGACTGATCAACAGTTACTGGAAACATTTAGTTGCAGTTATTGCTGTTCAAGGGGGGCACACCAGATACTGAAAGCAAAGGTCCATTTCCTCTGTGGTCTGGAGCACACGGCGTCCATTTCTTCCAAAAAAGACCTGGAATACTGATTCATCTGACCACAATACATGTTTCCACTGTGTGATGGTCCATCCCAGATACCTCCGAGACCAGAGAA
This sequence comes from Neoarius graeffei, assembly GCF_027579695.1. Lineage (NCBI taxonomy): Eukaryota > Metazoa > Chordata > Actinopteri > Siluriformes > Ariidae > Neoarius > Neoarius graeffei. The sequence goes on along the minus strand of NC_083579.1, from coordinate 6,290,232 downwards.
GTCGACGGCGCTTCTGGACACAGTTAACATCAGGCTTCCTTTTTGCACAGTAAAGTTTTAACTGGTGTTTGTAGATGTAACTCTGTATTGTAGCTTGACAAAGGTTTACCAAAGTAACCCCAAGCCAATGTGGTTCTATCAGCTATAGATGAATGGCAATTCTTGATGCAGTGCTGTCTGAGGGATCGGAGATCACGGTTGTTCAGATTGGGCTTGAGCCCTTTGCCCTTTACGCACCGAAATTCCTCCAGATACATTTAATTGTTTAATGATATTATACATCGTAGAGGGTGAAATATCCAAATCCCTTCCTATCTTTCTTTCACGAACATTTAACACGAATTTTTAAACATTTCAATAATTTTCTCACATATCTGTCGACAAACTGGAGATCCTCAGCCCATCTTTGCTCCTCAAAGATTAGGCCTTTTGTGATTTCACTAGGCCTTTGTACCAAATCATGATTACAATCACCTGTTGACATCACCTGTTTCAAACCACATCATTATTTAATTGGTTTACCTCATTACTAGGTCTAAATTTCCCCTGTCCCAACTTTTTTTGGAATGTGTTTGAGGCCTGAAATGCAGGAATGGATGTATGTTAACAAATGAAATGAAATTGACCAACAAAACATGAAATATATTGGGTTCATTCTGTCTGCAATGAAATACAAGTCAAAGTAAATTTAGAAATCACTGCTTTCTTTTTTTTTTATTATCTGCATTTTCTATACCAGTCCAACTTTTTCTGATTTGGGGTTGTTAAATCCCATCAATGAACCTTGCTTACCAAGAAGCCATCAGTCAAATTGACCTACCAAATTTGATTAATGAACCTGGTCTACAGTGGACCAGTTAGGTTATGTTAAAGCAGAACCTGCAAAGTCAAATTCCTTGTAAATGAAATGTTACTTGGCCAGTAAAATTCTGATAAATAAGCCTGGCTTACCTGAACCTATAAATAAACCTAGACTACCAGCAAACCACTGGCTTAACAACAAACCATTAATGCCCCAGGCCTACCAAGAGCCCATCAATTAACTTGGCCTAATGAGAAGTTATAAATAAACCTGGCCTACCAAAAAACATCGGTGAACTTGGTTTAACATGTATCTATTAATGTACCTGGCCTAAAAGGAACTGAGAAATAAACCTGGCCAACCAAGAACTTTTAAATAAATCTGGCCTACCATGAAGTCATCACCAAACTTGCCCTGCAGAGAACAGATCACATAAACCTGCCCTACTGAAAAACCATTAATGAACCCTGCCTACCAAGGGTCCGTTAATTACAAAAATTACTCAATAAATTTGGCCTACCAAGTGCCCATCAATGAACTTGACTTACTGAGAACCAATCACTGTGGCCTAACAAGCATTAATGAACATGAACTAACAAGTACTATGGAGTAAGTCCAAGCTACCAAAAACCTGTCAGTGAACCTGAACTACCAGAAACCGGCCATTGAACATGGACTACAAAAACCTTGTCATTGAACCTGGACTACCAAGAACCAGTCAGTGAAAGTGCACTATGAAGAACCAGACAATGAACTACCAAAAACCAGTCAGAGAAGCTGGACTATCAAGAACCTGTCAGTGAATCTAGACTACTAATGATCGTTAATGAAATTGGACTACCAACAAACAGCCAGTGAACCTTGACTACCAAAATCAGTGAGCCTGGACTACCAAAAATGTCAATGATCCAGGACTTCCAAGCATTTGTCAATGAACATGGACTATGGAAAAAAAAAACAGTCAATGAATCTGGACTACCAAAAATCAATGAAATGAATCTGTTCTTCCTAGAACCTGTCAATGTACCTGGACTATCAAGGGCCTGGCAATGAACCTGGACTACCAGGAACCAGTAAATAAGCCTAGACTAACAAGAACCTGTTAACAAATCTGGACTACCAGAAAAAAAAAGTCAACAAACCTGAACTTCTAAAACAGTCAGTGATCAGAACGACCAAAAACCTATCTGTGAACCTCATCTCATTATCTCTAGCCGCTTTATCCTTCTACAGGGTCACAGGCAAGCTGGAGCCTATCCCAGCTGACTACGGGTGAAAGGCGGGGTACACCCTGGACAAGTCGCCAGGTCATCACAGGGCTGACACATAGACACAGACAACCATTCACACTCACATTCACACCTACGCTCAATTTAGAGTCACCAGTTAACCTAACCTGCATGTCTTTGGACTGTGGGGGAAACCGGACCACCCGGAAGAAACCCACGCGGACACGGGGAGAACATGCAAACTCCGCACAGAAAGGCCCTCACCAGCCACGGGGCTCGAATCCGGACCTTACTGCTATGAGGCGACAGCGCTAACCACTACACCACCCTGCCGCCCCTATCTGTGAACCTGAACCAGTAAATAAATCTGGACTATCAAGGAGAAACCAAGAATAATAATGAGCAACAATGTGGGGAGCAGAACAAACTAATCAAAATGTCGATTCCTCCAAGAGTAGCAGTCTGCTTTGAAAAAATTCTCAAAACTTTTCATGTATTGCATCTTTGAATACAAAGTCATCCTGATTGGGTGGAAGACAAGATATTTCCAGAGGGTAAAGAAGATCCTTACTGTGGACAGTTTTGCTAAGCTAGCACTTATCTCTTTTACCCCTTTTGGCCTCCAAACTCATCTTCTTCTCTGTTGTAGTGTGATTGGCTCACTAACAAGCCACTAATTTGCATTTTCCTTCATTGCCCACTATTGATCAGATGCTTCAGCACAATGACCAATCGAAGAAGCCATTTTCAGGTGTTAAACACATCAGTCATTTGGCAGGCTCCATGAGACAGGACTTGTTCTCATCAAACTGTCAGTGTCCTGATGTGACTTCTTCTCCAAGTCATACTGACGCAGGACAATGCGACGTGTTTTGGCTTTTAGCTTCAGGCCCAGATGGTTTTACAGTCTATCAACCTTGATTTAAAAATGTTTACAGCTGGAGGAGTCAGTCGGGTTTTCAAGGTCATGAAAAATTATCTTTGTTTCTTAATTGATCAAAAACTAATGCATATGTTCTACAAAGTTGAGACTTATTTCTCAAGAATTGTTGATATGAATCCACTTTTAGCTTAGAATGAAATGGAACTCTAGTTGAATATCCCAATTGCCTTGTATCCTAAGACTAACCACTAGGCGGTTGGGTCATACCAAAGACCGTCATAAAAACGGTACCTACTGCCATCTGGCTAGGCACGCCGCAATACAGATGCAAGTAGGGAATCAAACTCTCGTGGTTACCAGAGGACCAGACCCCCACTGTAACCCTAGCTACTGTATGTAATAGTTGAAAGGCCAACGGCTACTGAAATGGAGATTGGCGCCTCCCAATGTGCCTTGATGGCACGGGAAGGACTTTGTATCCTGCTTACAAATGTGGCTTAAGAAATATAATTTGACAAATACTCTATACAGCATGTCCTTTTAAACAGTGTTGGGGCTTGACTGTAAATTTTTTTTGGTAATTGGTAAAAACTCAACTCTTCCCACAATATCTCTCTCTCTCTGTCTCTCTCTCTTTCTCTTTTTCTCTGTTCCTGTTCAGTCAGAGCTACCATCTGCAAGCGTCAAGGGACGTCCACCCCAGCATCACACTGGACCCATCGCCCAATTACAACTCACCCAAATTTCGCTCAAGGAACCAGAGCTACATGAGGGCAGTTAGCACGCTGAGCCAAGCCAGCTGTGTCAGCCAGGTGAGCCAGGTGAGTGTCAATTTCTCCAGCCATGCCACCTGGAAATTAATCAGATTGGAGGAAGGACCCACCAAAATTTGAGAAAAGTCCTTACCATTTTACCAGCGCATGCCATTGTTGCCATCTCCTGGATTCCAGCATGGAGACCACTATTTCTCGTTTGCAATAGATGTCACTTCTGGTAGTGATCTGCCTCAGTATGTATTCAGATTTCCAGCTGAAGAACAGGCATCGTATTTGTTTACAGTCGCTTCACAGTAGTTTCTTGTGTTTCGCCTCAAAATATGCCAGATTGTTGCTCTGTATTTGGATGTTCAAACCGATCAAATCGAGAAAAACATGAAAGGTATTTTAGGATACCAAAAGAAGTCGTGCACAAGGGTGAAAGAACAAAAATATCTCAAAAAGATGCTGTGAAAAACGGCTCACTCACTTTTCACTGTGTTCGAAAGGAATCGAGAGTCCACATGCTCGTGTTTGCAGCGATCATTTTGTTAAAGGCACGGCATCAACATTATGGATCTAAAATCAAAACTTCTAACGTTAAACGAGTTTTCTTACGTTTTGGATGTTGTAAAACAAACCATCGATGAAACTGGTTTGTAGGTCGGCCTCGATTGTTTACGTATTTTTTCAGCTTATCCAATGATGTCAGTTCATAAGTCTGAGCTACGTTTGAAATGTCTCATCTCATCTCATTATCTCTAGCCGCTTTATCCTGTTCTACAGGGTCGCAGGCAAGCTGGAGCCTATCCCAGCTGACTATGGGCGAAAGGCGGGGTACACCCTGGACAAGTCGCCAGGTCATCACAGGGCTGATACATAGACAAACAACTATTCACACTCACATTCACACCTACGGTCAATTTAGAGTCACCAGTTAACCTAACCTGCGTGTCTTTGGACTGTGGGGGAAACCGGAGCACCCGGAGGAAACCCACGCGGACACGGGGAGAACATGCAAACTCCACACAGAAAGGCCCTCGCCGGCCACGGGGCTCGAACCCGGACCTTCTTGCTGTGAGGCGACAGCGCTAACCACTACACCACCGTGCCGCCCCGGTTTGAAATGTCATGAAATAAAATGTAAGTCATCATTGTAGAAATGCCTACAGCAGCTCCGACTTGAATCACGTCCTACACTTCGGCTTACATTACTCACCCTCATGATTATTAAGATGATTATTGTCCTTATTCCAGTGTCATGAACCCAGCCACAAACAAAAAGTTATCGGCTTCAAGACTTTTGAAAGCTTTCATTTGATTCTTGGTGTAAAACGATATTTGGACAACCAGATAACTGGAAATGTCTGGAAACTGTATGTTTGGAAGGTTGTTGAAATCACTTGAAAAGTCCGTCTTTTTCAAGCTGTAGGGGTCCAATCCATCACCTCAATATATTTGATTTGCCCTAGCAGCACTGGCCCAAATCGTTACTCTCACTCAGGCTCTCTCTACTTTATTATTCTTATTATTCTGATTTATTATTCTCCTAATGTTTTTTTAGGACGCTATTTCTCCCTCAGTTTTCAACCAATCATCACTAAATTTCACAGGAAGAATAGCTCTGGGCTGAATTACGTTGCCATGACTTTTGGTGCTGATCTGGATCATTGATCCGGAATTATCCATGAATAACGGGATTTTTTCAATCACTTATAACTCTGTCAATTTTCATGATTTTTTCCTCACTAAGCATCATTCTCTATCTCTTCCCATTCCGGATCTATAAGGTATGGTGACCAGACGTCCCAGTTTGTAAGAGCTAGCGCAAATCACTGTGACTTTAGTCACAGTATCTATCTAGGTCTTATTATTATTATTATTATTATTATTATTATTATTCTCCGAGTGTTTTTCCTAGGACGCTATTTCTCCCTCAGTTTTCAACTAATCATCACCAAATTTCACATGAAGAATACCTCTGGGCTGAATTACATTGCTATGACTTTTGGTGCTGATCTGGATCACTGATCCGGAACGATCCGTGAAAAATGGGATTTTTTCCAATCGCTTATAACTCTGTCAATTTTCATGATTTTTTTCCTCACTAAGCATCATTCTCTATCTCTTCCCATTCCAGATCTATAAGGTATGGTGACCAGACGTCCCAGTTTGTAAGAGCTAGCACAAATCACTGTGACTTTAGTCACAGTATCTATCTAGGTCTTATTATTATTATTATTATTCTCCGAGTGTTTTTCCTAGGACGCTATTTCTCCCTCAGTTTTCAACTAATCATCACCAAATTTCACATGAAGAATACCTCTGGGCTGAATTACATTGCTATGACTTTTGGTGCTGATCTGGATCACTGATCCGGAACGATCCGTGAAAAACGGGATTTTTTTCAATCGCTTATACCTGTCAATTTTCTTGATTTTTTTTAAAAGTTGGCTGACTCTTGTGCACACTCTGGACAGCACGCGCTGCGAACTGATTCATGTGCGCGCGCTGCTAATGACTCACACTGGCATTGGATTAAGGTGCAATCAGCGCACACATATAAGGACACCAAAGACTAACTCAGGTTGCGAAGTATTGAGTTGTTTAGACACGTTACCGAGCCGTGCGTTGTTTTGATTTCCTGATTTCTGAATTCCTAGTCCTTTGATTCCGCTTTTGTCTTTGCCCACGATATTCTGTTTGTGCCTTGCCCGACCTACTGATTGTTTACCATTTCTGATTTGGACTGTTTGCCTGATTGCACTTTTCTTAATAAATATCTTCTGCGCCTACATTCGTCTCCGCACATCCCTGACAGGTGCGGTGAGCAGACGTCCCACTTTGTAACAGCTAGCACAAATTACTGTGACTTTAATCACAGTCTCTATCTAGTTTTTCTTGATATCTTAATTTTGCTTTTGGTTCTCGTCAGATGTAGAATGTTTTCCACAAGATGACGATGGCTTGGACGCCATCTTTGATTGTTGCCCGTCGCTTGGAAACCGCAAGTGAACCAGGAGGCAAAACGTCACGTGATTACAAACAAAAAATTGGATTTGAACATATTTCACTAACCGTAATGCATTTTTAACATGTAGTACATGGAGATTTTTTTTTTTTAATAGAGAAGTGAGACTAAGGTTATGAGATTAAGATGATTCTGACCAAGGAATATACCTTGAGAAGAATGTTCTTCTCTTGTCTATTTCAATGATTAATTATACAAGCCTTCCTTCACTACAGGACGTATTTAAACAAATTCACCCATAGCACCCTCCAGCATTCACATAAAAATCTGTTATAGTTGTGTATTTAAAACTCACCATTAGTGCTGCCTGTTGGTTTTATCCTCAGGTTTAATCAGGTATCATAGTGAAGAAGCACTGATGATGTGTTTATGATGCGCTGGAGTGTTTTCAAGACTTTAAAGAGCAAGGATAAGACTCATTAAAAGTCTGATATAAGATGAACCTCACTGCTGGTTCTTATTCATAAGTTTGTCTGATTTATCTCTCTTTATAATCTAAAGCCCACCTTCCAAATCGATCATATTGATTGTGGTCAATGCGTCTTCAAGATAAGGTTTTTCTCCCTGTCTACGATTCTGCACTCGCCGCATCTGCAGGTTGTTAAAGGACAACACGTTCTATGCTCAAACACGATGGAAATCTGAGATCTTTGAGATAGGCAGATCTTTCAGGACTTTGGAGATGCTCATCAGAGAGCGTTTTGCGATTAGCTCAGCAGGTAACGGTCATGAATGGAAGAGCAATGTCATAATTGATTTTACTGAAAACAAGTAGACTTTACAGATTTGTATCTCGTCCAGAAATTCAGCAGGGATGTGCATTAAGGGAAAATAAGTATATCTTGAGCGGCATCTTCCTTGTCATTAGTGTGCATCTGTCCTTCCAAAACAATACAGTGTGCAACTTTTATCAGCGCTCCCATTACACCTCCCAAAACCAGGACAGTGTGTGAATTGGCATGCACCATGCTTGGTTGTGGGCTGTATTCCTCTTGCCTCACACCCAGTGTTCCCGGGATAAGCTCCAGATCCACTGCAACCCTGACCGGCATAAAGCTCTTAAGGAAGATGGATGGAGCCTTGGAGCTCCGGGGAAGCAACAAACACACCTTGGTTAATTGACTGAAAAAATATTGAGAAAACGGAGCGATTTATTTTCTAAAGTGTCCAAAAAGGAGGAGAGAAAGAGGAAAACATAATACACATTAGTTAAAGGATAAATCTCTGATATTCTCTGTAAGAACGAGAGCAATATTTTACAACCCCAATTCCAAAAAAGTTGGGACGCTGTGTAAACTGTAAACGAAAACAGACTGTGATAATTTGCAAATCATGGAAGCCCTATATTTCTTTGAAAATAGTACAAAGACAACATATCAAATGTTGAAACTGAGAAATTTTATTGTTTTTTTGAAAAATATATGCTCATTTTGAATTTGATGTCAGTAACACGTTTCAGAAAAGTTGGGACAGGGCCAACGAAAGACTGGAAAATTTATGTAATGCAAAAATAATAATAATAATAATAATTTGGTTAATTGTCAACAGGTCAGTAACATAATTGGGTACAAAAAGAGCATCCCGGAGAGGCGGAGTCTCTCAGAAGTAAAGACGGGGAGGGGTTCACCGCTCTGTGAAAGATCGCGTGGGCAAACAGTGCAACAATTTAAGAATAACATTCCTCAATATTAAATTGCAAAGAATTCTGGGATCACATCATCTATGGTCCATAATATCATGAAAAGATTCAGAGAATCTGGAGAAATCTCTGTATGCAAGAGACAAGGCTGAAAACTGACATCGGATGCCTGTGATCTTCAGGCCCTCAGGAGACACTGCATTAAAAGCAGACACGTGTCTGTAGTGGAAATCACTGTATGGGCTCAGGAACACTTCAGAAAACCATCGTCTGTGAAAACACTTCATTACTGCATCCACAAATGCAAGTTAAAACCAGATATAAACAATATCCAGAAACACTGCCACCTTCTCTGGGCCCGAGCTCTTTTACGATGGACTGAGGTGAAGTGGAAAACTGTCCCGAGGTCTGACGAATCGAAAGTAGAAATTCTTTTTAGAAATAATGGACCCCACGTCCTCCAGGCTAAAGAGGAGAGGAACCATCCGGCTTGTTATCAGCGCGCAGTTCAAAAGCAGCATCTGTGATGGTATGAGGGGGCATTAGTGCACATGACATGGGGAGCTTGTACATCTGGGAAGGCATCATTAATGCTGAATGATATAAACATGTTTCAGAGCAATATGCTGCCATCCAGACTAAATCTTTTTCAGGGAAGGCCTTCCTTCTTTCAGCAAGACAATACCAAACCACTTTCTACACATATATTAAAACTGCATGGCTCTGTAGTAAAAGAGTCCGGGTGCTAAACTGGCCTGCCTGCAGTCCAGACCTGTCTCCCATTTAAAACATCTGGCACATTATGAAGCGCAAAATACAACAAAGGAGACCCCAAACTGTTGAGCAACTGAAATTGTATATCAGACCAGAATGGGACATTTCTCTTTCAAAACTACAGCAATAGGTCTCCTCAGTTCCCAAACATTTACGGAGTGTTGTTAAAAGTAGAGGTGATGCAACACAGTGGTAAACACGCCCCTGTCCCAACTTTTCTGAAATGTGTTGCTGACATCAAATTCAAAATGAGCATATATTTTTCAAAAAACAATACAATTTCTCAGTTTCGACATTTGATATGTTGTCTTTGTACTATTTTCAATGAAATATAGGGTTTCCATGATTTGCAAATTATCGCATTCTGTTTTATTTGTTTTACACACTGTCCCAACTTTTTTGGAATTGGGGTTTTATACCATATGTTGGTTGAAAACTGTTGGGAAGAAAGAGAAAGAATGAAGGAAAGGTAGTTGGGAAATCCCTGCTTTCTGAAAAAAGAGAAGATTATAAAAGTGGGAAAGATGAAAACAGAAGTCAGATGACTTCGGGGGGGGGGGGGGGGAACGGACACAACGATTCCTCTCATTACGTTCTGGTTATTTCAGGTGAGCGAGGCTGAGATGAACGGCCAGTTCGAGTCAGTGTGCGAGTCGGTGTTCAGCGAGGTGGAGTCGCAGGCCATGGAGGCGCTGGATTTGCCTGGCTGCTTCCGCACACGCAGCCACAGCTACCTGCGTGCCATCCAGGCTGGCTACTCACAGGATGACGAGTGTGTGCCTTCCATGAGCACGTCCACGGTCACCTCCACCATCAGGTCCACGGCTGGTGAGTCGCCTGGCAGAGATTCATTCCAAAAAGCCTTCAAGCCTCTAATTCAGTGTGAAATAAAAACACTCAAACTACATGAGCGGTAGAATATTTATACCACAGCACTGTTGAGTTCTCAATTCTGATTGGTCAAAAGGTGTCGATTCATTTTCTACAGCAGCAGCACTGACGGTCGCGCAGCTTCAAATCAGATATTTATATACTAATGCGATCGTTCTAATAGTTTCCGTTTCTATAGTAACGACTTGAATGGCATATGCTCAGTGTCCTCTATATTTAATAATAAAGTTATTTAATAAAGAACAATGTATAATCATTGATATATATATATATATGTTATTTAGCAGCTGGGAGGTCCGTATCGTGAAATACCGTGACCGAGGTCTTGAAAGTACTGAGCGAGGCCCTCTGGGCCGAGGTCAGTATTCCAGGCCGAGGTCACGGTATTTCACCATACGGACCGACCTTAAGCTGGTAAATAATATATTTATTTATTTTTTTACCAAATTCTAACAGAAAATGAGAGCGCCCGAAAGGGAAAACCGAGCCAAGGCGAGCCGCCATTTTGAATCCTCATTCACGGCTGTAATGCAAATGGCTTCCTCCTCGGTATACAAGTGCACTTCCATGGCAGAAAAAAACTACATTTTGCCGCCTATGTAGTGCCCTATTTATACAAAATTGAGTCATTCAGGATTCAGCCATGTTTTTGCTCGGCGTTAGCAACAGTTACAGGTTTTTAGCTTTCTCCTGAAATGTTTTCTTTTATTTCTTCTTCCTCAGGGGAGTAAAACTCGCTTTCGCTGTGAACACTGTCGTTATCGCTATCCATGCTGTAAAATTAATGCTTTTCTCCCGAGAAATGTGAAAATAAATGTTGACAAAAATTGCTACTATGTTTGTTGTTGCTGTGAACGAGCGAGTCGCCAGCGGTACATAACCGGGGTCCGTAACCGGGGTCCGTATCGTAGGATACGGACCCGCTCGCCAGCCAGTCAGAGCGCAGGATTTGATGGAAACTGGACCGCGAAAAAAATAAAGACATTTATTTCACATTTATGGAATGCAACGACTGTTTATAGCTGCTGTAAAGGAAGTGATAACTTGCGAGGAACTCTTGTTTCATGGACGTTCTGCAACCTTTAACTACAAATGAATAAAAAAGTAATCATCACTGCTGTGGTATAAGAGGAATAAAGCATTTCATGACGTGCTGTTATAGGAAATTAATCCACTTCAGGATGATGAGCATAACTCTGCTTCAGCACGCCACCGAGTCGCTGATTATTTTTCCATAATAGCACAACACAGAGTGTTTTATTCCTTACATAATAGGTATATACACCAATCAGCCATAAAATCAAAACAAATGACAGCTGAAGTGAATAACACTGATTATCTCATTACAGTGGCATCTGTTAAGGGGTGGGATACATCAGAGAGCAAGAGAGCAGTCAGGTCTTGAAGTTGACGTGTTGGAAGCAGGAAAATTCGGGCAAGTGTAAGGATCTGAGTGACTTTTGCAAATTGTCATGGCGAGATGACTGGGTCTGACTGAGCATCTCCAAAATGGCACATCTTGTGTGGGGGGTGTTCTTGGTATGCAGTGGTTGGTACCGAACAAAAGTGGTCCAAGGATCCAAAGGACAACCGGTGAACCGGCGACAGAGTCATGGGCGGCCAAGGCTCATTGATTTGCATGGAGCACAAAGGCTAGCCCATATGGTCTGATCCAGAAGAACAGAAGAGCTCCTGTAGCACAAATTGCTGAAAAAGTTCATGTTGGCTAAAACAGAAAGGTGCCATGAGCCTTCGACGCCCATGACCCTGTCGCCAGTTCACCGGTTGTCCTTTGGATCCTTGGGCCACTTTTAGTAGGCGCTAACCACTGCATACCGGGAGCACCCCACAAATAAGATGTGCCATTTTGGAGATGCTCAAACCCAGTCATCTAGCCATCACAATTTGTCACCTTACGCTTGCCCATTTTTCCTGATTCCAACACATCAACTTCAAGAACTGACTGTTTTTTTGCTGCCTGATATATCCCACCCCTTGACAGGTGCCACTGTAACAACATACTCAATGTAATTCACTTTACCAGTGTCAGTGTTTTTTTTTTATTTTTTATTTTATGGTTGATCGGTGTAGGTACATATGTATGTCCTGAACCCTATCCTTAATCTCAGGGCTAAATTTGTGCTAGTCCAGCCATTTTGGAAATTTTCTGCATGTTCTTGCTGCTGTGACTTGGTTCGGTCATGATTTGAAACAAATAGTAGATTTATGTGGCTTAGAATGCCATATTAGTCAGAATCTGTGAAAAAAAAAAGATGTATATCTGCTTCATTGTGCATTCAGAGCAAATATGAGAACTAGTCTAGAGCATCAGACATAGTAACAGTTTTAGTCAAGGGTGGACAAATCTGTATCCAGGGAACCCAGGACAAACAGATTTCATTTGTTTTGTAGTTGCCTGGTGGACAAGTATGTCTCCAAACAAGTTCCCGACTCCTAATTGACTTTCTCGACAACAACAAAAAAAGTACAAATGTTTAAACATAAAAGTCTTCCACAATGCTGTAACTTTAGCAAGTGCTTCCCAGTTTCACCACCCGCCGCACTACACACATCAAGCAAGACGATCTGGTTGAACGTTTTCTTCTCGGTGGGTCAATTAGCATGTACGAATGGCAGTGATGATTTCAGAATAAGGAACAGCCATGCGTGTAGAAACCAAGCCAAAAGAAATCCATCGTATAGCCAGAAACTTGCGATGTAAGGAGAAAACAATGCGAAAAAGGTTGGACAATGACTTGCTGAGGTCTTGTTGAGGGCATTCTTCTCGAAACTTTATGGACGCTGTTAGCTACGACTTCTTAGCCTCGTCAGTTTCAAGGCAACCAATGCATTGGCCTGGGAAATTTCACTTGCTCGTGGATTTATGATTTGTCCACCCCGTTTAGGGCACATTCTTCAGTTAGCCATCATGTTTAGAGTTATTATAGTGGATACGACACAAGTGTGCTTATTTGTCTCCTATTGGTATTGGTATCTTATTGACGTAGGGGTGCATGTGTGTATTATGTACTGTGTTTGGCATGGCATGGATGCATGTAATCTGCTTATGAGCAAAGTGACTGTTCTGTCTACCAAAAAATAAATAATAAATAAATAAAACCAAGCAGAAAAAGAAATCCCACAAACCAGGTAAGTTCTGGTGTGCCTTAGAGAGTTAGGCAATGAACCCTATTGAATTCAGACTCTCAGGGGAAAACAAGTAAAGCTGAAAAGTGAAACATCCAATCCAATGATAATTTCCTTTCCCAATCAGTGTCCTTGCATTATTACACTGTGTACATTGTTCTAAAGATATCAAATTTTAGATCTCCACTTTGCCCTATTTTCTGGCGAACTCACGGAGGGGTTGAAAAGCGATGAGCTGGAATACGATGCGATCTGGAAATGCTGGCTGGTTCAATGCTTCTCACTCAGTGGGCTTCGTATTCTCTCATTCCCCCGGATTCTGTAGTTTGTTTCCATTCCCTTTATCTACTTTATCTACTTTTCTCTCACTATTTTTCTTCCTGTGATGTGCAGCTGTTTTCAAAACCATGTCAGTGTTGAGTTCTCTCTCCCACAGGGCCTGTGACTGGTACAGATCTTGAATGTCTTGAGTTTTCAGAGACTGTTAATAATGAATGGTGTAAAAAAAAAAAAAACAATCGAGTGGCAAACAATCTTGGAGGAAAAAAATATGAGCATCGTTACGAGACACTCAGATACAGGTGGCTTCCAGTTTTTTGGCCGTTTAGGAAACAGGGCTAGGGACAGCTGGAGAGACTTTCAGTATGTTTACACTGCCTTCTCACTGAAATATATTTGCTTAATACTTTTGGTAAATGAACTATAGCAGCTCTCCCACCAAAACTTGACTTTGATGCCCCTTTTCCACCAAAGCAGTTCCAGGGCTGGTTCGGGGCCAGTGCTTAGTTTGGAACCGGGTTTTCTGTTTCCACTGACAAAGAACTGGCTCTGGGGCCAGAAAAACCGGTTCCAGGCTAGCACCAACTCTCTGCTGGGCCAGAGGAAAGAACCGCTTACGTCAGCGGGGGGGCGGAGTTGTTAAGACCAACAACAATAACAAGACCGCGAAAGATCGCCATTTTTAAGCGACGAGAAGCAGCAGCTGTACAAACGCGAAGTCATCCATTATTATTATTATTGTTGTTGCTGCTTCTTCTTGTTTTTGCTTCGATATTCGCGCAAAGGTTTATGCAAACGTAGCGACGTAACTGACGTATACAGCGACGTAATGACGTATACAACGACGTAACTGACGTATACAGCGACGTAATGACGTGGCTTCCCTTAGCACCGCGAGCTATGGAAAAGCAAACTGGTTCTCAGCTGGCTCGCAAGTTGAACGAGTTGTGAACCAGCACCAGCACTGGCCACGAACCAGCCCTGGAACTGATTTGGTGGAAAAGGGGTGTCTGTGTGTCAAGAGAACCCTCCATGGTTCCACTTACTTGGTTATTCCTGGTCAGATTTTTTTTTTAAAGGGTCTGTGTGGGCCTTTCATATTCAATAGGGTTCATACCTGCTCTTCTGAGACACACAGAGAGATTAGGTTGAAAGCTTTGCTCGCATTTGCCTCTTTTCAATGCACAAAACATAGGGCTTCTGCTAGTCGGATGAGGGATGAGGGACTGATTTGATTATGCTCACAGAGATGTGGTTGTTATTATTCTCGCCAGGTTTCCCCTGAGGTAGAACTCTCTGTTTTGTGCTTTGAGACATGGGAAAAGTACATGCAAATAAATGTTTGAGTGAGAAGGCAGAGTAACAGCATGAAACAAACCCACAATAATGTGAGTCAAAATAAGCCTGTAATAACTCAACATTAGCATCAACCATCACATGCGGAAGCAATAGCAACCATAATGCCATTTTGTTGCACATCAAAAGAAGTAGACTCAATTTGCATTATTTGGCAGTTCCTAGAACTGACTAAGGTATCAAATGTACTATTATTCCAACGGTGGATGTTTTGGATAAATGCAATGCTATAATTTTGAACAATTTGTATACAGACAAACAATGGTAAGAAACCTTTGTTTTCACACAAAGGTAGCAAGAGGGAATAGTTAATCTCATGTAATTTGGCTCACATGTGTTTGTTTCAGGCTTTGGAGTAAAGCCAATAGTGAGCATCACAGTGTCTCTAGCTGTCCCGACCTGTAGGAACGTTATATACTCTCCCGCTTGTTTATGTTTGTCTTCCAGAGGGGAATGAAGTGCTCGAGGGCACTGGTTTACTTAATGAGGATAATTTTTTCAACAAGGAGACAGACATGACTTCCATGACCCAGAGGGATCTGAGCCATCCAAGCAGAGAAAGTGAATCACGAAGCCTGTACAGTAATCGTTCTTCTACAACATTTCCCTCACTGTCCCCACACAAGACCAGTGTCCCTGTTAGGCCACGACCTGTTCCATCAAGCGTACAGGAGACAGCAGACCTTGCCCTTGCAATCAGCCAGCAGTGGAGGGAGGATGTGTCAGCCATGCGAAAGGAACTAGCCGAGCTCAGACGGGACCTGTGCACAGAGCTTCGAGCCTTTAACAGCAACTTTTCTACTTTTGCACAACGCTACAACACCTGGTCTCCAAACTGGGCAAAGAAAACCCAAACTCCTTCTGGTCATGTATCTGTCAGTACCCAGGCTGGGAGCAAGACTTTGGTGCGACAGAACACAGCAGATGCAGCAGTGAACTGCCCTTCACCCATTGATCCAAATGTTTTATCCATGCATCCCCCAGATCCAAAGGCTTTAGATAAAAATGTCCTGCATGTCTCAACATCCAGACCTTTATTCCAGACAGATCCAAATTCACAGTTGGCAGAACTTGATGATCCAACTTATGCCAACTTGACTCCTCCAGAACCTGTGGACCTGTCATTGCTAAGCTGGCCTGAACTGGATCCCGATCCAATGACTCCTCCTGATCCTCCAGAACTAGAACTACCTTTAGACACTAGGTATTTTTCAAAAGTTTTGACTTCTGAAAGGGTAGACTCGATTGTGCTAGATTTTACAAAGCTAGAATCTGTAAACCTGGCAAACTTGCACTGGCCAAAATTGGATCCAGACAATATTAGTCCACCAGATTCATCATCACCTCAAGAGTCTTTTGATACATCCATACAACATCCTTTCATTCAAGACCCTTTAGAAGAAGCTGAACCATATCTACTATCTTCAGTTCTTCATGTAGCAACAGAGCAGCAGCAGCATTCAACTCAAACTTCTGTCAGCCCAATTGTGCTGCTAGAGCCAACTGAAGAAAACTCAGATCACAACATAGAAGACTATACTGTTCTGGAACCAGGTGACTGTCTTGTGCTGAGTCCATTGACACCAGAATCAATGGATCTTAATGATTTGAAATGGCCAAGTTTAGAATCCTTGGACCCCGAGTTGCCTAGTCCAGGGTTTGCAGATCTCCCAGACCCTCCAACCCCAGAAGCAGCTGATTTTGATGAACCTGCTGACCACACAACTGAAGATCCACCTTTCCCAGAACTACTGGACACCATTTTCTTACAGCCAGCAACTCCAGAACCAGCATATGTAGATGTGTCAAATCCTCAGAGTCCAGAACCTATGTCTCCAGCACTTCAGAGTTCAGCAACATTTGAGCCAGAGGCTCATCCTGTTGTTTTGTGGTCAAAGAGAGAAACTATGGATCTTCATCAATCAGACTCCCCACGAAAAGAACCTCTAAATATAAGAACTCCGAGCTGGTCAGAAATGGATCCTGAAATTATTAGCCCGTCAGAACCAACCTACATGGAATCAAGTGTTGCCTACTTGACTCAACTGCCCCCTCTTGAGAGTGCTTCAGTGACACTTCCTGGACCTTTTTCTCAACAACTAGATGACCAGTACCCTGAAGAATCAGACGACCAAGTTACAGAGTACCCACTCAAACCAGATGCCCTTGACTCTGCTACAATTGACCTCCTAGAGTCAGAGGCAATATTTTCAGCCATCCTGTGTTCAGTGGAGCCAGATGATCCTGAATTTGAGACTCTTACTATGGAAGAGACACTGGAAATAGTGGATCAAGGTAACAGTTCTCCTGCAACTATAGACCCAGCGACTGTGCACCCATTTAACTTGTCCCTTTTAGAACTTCAGGCTGCCTTAGATGTATCGAAGAGAGAAACAACCGATAACGGGTCACCAAGAGGAACCATGGCCAGCAGCCCGTCTCCGTCTTGCAGAGATTTCCTTTGGATTAGATGGCAACGAAGGTTACGGGGACGGATGCCCATATCCAGGAGTGCCAGTATGGAGATCTACCATAAGACATACTCCAATAACTCAGAGATGTCTTATATGTCTCTGTCTATTTGAGTAACTTGAAGCCACACGTGGTGCATCCATCACAGGATTTCTAAAAATCAAAGGACAAAGAAAAAGTGTGTAGTAACAAATCAAAATGTTTACAAGGTTTGTCTGTTCTTTGTAAGAGCGCAAATGGGTGAATGGAAAACAGAATGAAAGAGGAGAGAGAGAGAGAGAGAGAGAGAGAGAGAGAGAGTTGGCCAAGAAGCCATTAGGGAGGTTTTAGGCTATAAGTGATCCTTTATTCAGAGCTGATGAGCCCCAATGAGAGGTCGTAGCTAAAAGCAGCTTGATGCTCGCACCCATATCGCATTAGCGTCCCTGGGATACTCAGCGCTTATTTAACACTGAGCAGCAATGACTCATCCATGAACCAAAGTCTCAATTCCACGAAAAACTGCTTCTCGACATTACTTTACAGTCTGCTTGGTTTGGCCATTCCTTCTGGAAAATACATTTCGGTAGATGCTGTGATTGCATTGGCTGTGGACAGGACAATTTCTTGGTGAGAAATTCTCAAGAGTTTCTTTGAGAGCTTCTTTCTTTGATAATCTAAGACTTTTAGAGCTGTTTTTTTGGTGTTGAAACATTGACTCATGCTGCAGAAATGGAATGTAAAAGTAAAAAAAAGAAAAAAGAATAATAATAATAATGCCTCTCATCCAAATGGGTTTTAAAAAAGGATGAGAACTGAACATTGACCAAAGACTGCTCAAGGGATCTCTTTGATATATTTTGTGGGTTTTGATCATCCTCTTCTCTGAATGTGGACTAATGCTGGTTACGTTCAGATTCAACAGAAGTCAGAGTGATTAAAAAAAGTATTAAGAAATGTATGAAATGATGTTCCAGGTAATTCAAATACAAGTCTTCAAAGCCAAAGCCTTGCTGTGAAACGAGCAAGCGGGTTTAGTACTGTGAAACTTTTGAAGACGTGTTGGGTTGAACAGCTGCAGTTTGCACAGTTAAATGTAACCTTCTGAATGCATTCTGTATTTTATTGTTCCATACACACATACATATATATATATATATATATATATATATATATATATATATATATATATATATATATATATACACACACATATATACATATATACAATCAGACGTATATACTGTACATACATGGGATGAATAATACTGAAATGGTGGTTGAATCCTGCTCCATAGATTATCATTTTTATATAAATATAGATATTCCTTGATTTATTGTGAATATACGGTATAGTTGAATGTATACTGTGGGGTTTTTTTCTTTTCCTGTAATGACCGAAGTAATATATGACTGTCAGTATGTATGCAAAGAGGAAATATTAAGTTTTACATCAAAATAAGGGCCACCAATTTGTCTTATTCATGCTGGAATGTAAAATAGGGCACAAAAACAAACAAACAATGGGCAAAGTGTTTAAACTCTACTAACCGTCGAAGGATAAAAAGTTGATAACTATAAGTAATATGAGAAGTTGGTAATGTTGCTTGTGGTAGAATTTAATCAATATGCATTTAGCTCATCTGTCGGTAAGGCCGATGAGGTGTTGCCATGGCGTGGTATCCGTCGTCCACAATTCAGTCAAATCGTATCTCCTCCGTCAGGATTTCCGTTCCGATTGTTTTGTTTGAAAGAACTCATCACTCCGCACAAAACTTGGTTGTTGTCTTGTCATTTTTTTTTTTTTTGCTAATGAATTTGTAAGTAAATTAACACATTTTCCAGGCCTCTCGCTAGAATTGTACCGTATTTCCTCGCTCGGTTATCATCCGATTCCAGTTCTGATTGATGTTTTGCTTCGATCTTCCCTTGAGGAACAAAACTTGGTCGTTTGTTTGTCGATTTTCCTGTTGTAAACAATTTGTCGTGGAGGTTAGTCCTCTCTGACATTGTCACATTTCAGTTCTGTTTGACGTTTTGGTTGTTTTGATGGCAGACCAGACGATCTACTACGCCCTTGACGTTCTGGTTTTCTGTTCAAACTCCAAACTAGTAAGTATTGGTGTAACAATCAAATGATTTGGTTGATCTAAAAGGCAAAGATTAAAATAAACCTCGGCAACAGTCAGAAATTTATTATTACTGATTAGCATTGTTTATGAAGCTATTTTAAAGCGCTTTTTAAAAAGGACAGACAATAGACAACAAAAATCTTTTTTTTTTTAACTGATGTCCAAATGAACAGACTAGCAAGCTACCGTAATTTGCTCATAGCGCTGATATTTCAAATAGTCTTTCTCTACATCATAATCATTTGTGAATTAACAGTAGATCTACCCCAGATTCCAGCTGGAGGATACGAAACAATATCGTATCGTATCGTATCGAATCCTTGCCTGAAGAATCTAAATTGCATCGTATTTTGTGGAAAGCTGAGGTTTCCTACATCCCTACTTGTTCGGTACTTTGATAATTCTGAAATGACCTTGGATAAATTCTTTGGTTTGAGTTATTTGTCGGACAGAAAGGATGTGTTTACACTTATTGTAAGTTAGCCAGCCACCTAATTAACAATGAAAACATGTCTTGCAGTGAGAAAGTCGGTACTTTAGCGTAAAATTTCAAACAGGTTCAGTTCACCTTAAATCTGCTCTCTGTTAAAGGACACCCTTTATCTTTAATGAATTACTCTTAAAACAGTATCAAAACTATACAAAGAGATGAAACTAAATAAGTAAATAAACAGATATATGTACAAATAAATAATTATTTGGAATATATGGAATATATTATTCTAGAAATAGTGGGAAATATACAATGCAATAATCTATATAATGTACAAGATATATACAATAATAAGTAGTCAGTCAAAATTTATAAAATAAGTAGAATATAGCTTTTGGAATTTAAAAAATATATATTTTACGGTGGGCGGCACGGTGGTGTAGTGGTTAGCGCTGTCACCTCACAGCAAGAAGGTCCAGGTTCGAGCCCTGTGGCCGGCGAGGGCCTTTCTGTGCGGAGTTTGCATGTTCTCCCCGTGTCCGCGTGGGTTTCCTCCGGGTGCTCCGGTTTCCCCCACAGTCCAAAGACATGCAGGTTAGGTTAACTGGTGACTCTAAATTGACCGTAGGTGTGAATGGTTGTCTGTGTCTAAGCCCTGTGATGACCTGGCGACTTGTCCAGGGTGTACCCCGCCTTTCGCCCGTAGTCAGCTGGGATAGGCTCCAGCTTGCCTGCGACCCTGTAGAACAGGATAAAGTGGCTACAGATAATGAGATGAGATATTTTACGGTTGCAGAGATACAGTGATTTTTCTCATCTCATCTCATTATCTGTAGCCGCTTTATCCTTCTACAGGGTCGCAGGCAAGCTGGAGCCTATCCCAGCTGACTACGGGCGAAAGGCGGGGTACACCCTGGACAAGTCGCCAGGTCATCACAGGGCTGACACATAGACACAGACAACCATTCACACTCACATTCACACCTACGCTCAATTTAGAGTCACCAGTTAACCTAACCTGCATGTCTTTGGACTGTGGGGGAAACCGGAGCACCCGGAGGAAACCCACACGGACACGGGGAGAACATGCAAACTCCACACAGAAAGGCCCTCGCCGGCCCCGGGGCTCGAACCCAGGACCTTCTTGCTGTGAGGCGACAGCGCTAACCACTACACCACCGTGCCGCCCCACAGTGATTTTTCTCAAAATAAATCGCGAGTGACCCCCACCACCCCCACCTCTACCTAACGTTGTAGCACAAAACAGAAAGGATCTACATGGTCCTAATTGGTACTATTAGAACCAGAAAAGGTTGTAGTTTTATGAGCAGTTTAGTTTCGGAGGTTAACCCTAACAAAATTCTTGGTGCGTGCTCGCTGCACACGATGCATATGGCACAACGCGTCACTCACTTCTGCCTGCTCCTGCGCTGAATGTGAAGTACCTAGAGAAGGTGGTAAAAAAAAAAGGAACATATTTAAGTTTCTTTTTTTCCCGACATTAAAATAACTCAAATTAATTCATAAAGATTTGAGGAAAAAAGTTTTTGTCCAACAGATCTACAGTCCATTGGTGTCTTCAAATGTGTCTGGTTTAATCGGTTTATGGACTATTAAAATAAATAATTAATTCTGTTAAAATTCCAAGAATGGTACAGATTAATATGTGGTTAAAGTGTATTCATAAATGAGTTAATTTGCCCAAATTGGAACAAAGTAAATGGCCAAAAATATCCAGAATTGGATGTGGACTCAAGCCCAGTCCTGGTAGTTCATGCCCTCATTTGACGCCACTTAATATTTCCCCTTTGCTGCAACTCTTGGGTTTTCTGGCAAGTAATAAAAAGTGGGTTAAACGCACACATTTAGACTGAACCCACCGGTGCTGTGAAGTACAGTAAAACACTGTACAGTAGCGTTAAAAAAGAAAAAAAAAGAACAAAAAGAGAAAAATATATTCTTGCTTGCTCATTGCGCCATAACACCATAATGAATCTTAACATGTTTCATAAGGCAGGAGGTATCGGACTGAGCCGTACGGGTAATTTATCGCATGGGAATTTAGAAAGTGTATATTTTTAAAAAAAACTGAGAGACTATTTTGTTGTAGTTGCATATCCATGCATAGTAGATGTCATGCCATATTTTCCAGACCATAAGACACTTCAAAGTATAAGAACCTGATATTACGATACATTGTCGTGGTTGGGTTTCATTCGGTTTCATGCAGTTAAAGCTGGAAGAAGTTCTTAATCCAAAGTTTCCTAATTTTTCATATGAATTAAGTAGCACTAATTGTTTTGGGTGTTAGCTGATTCACCAGTTTACATTACATTACATTACATCACATGACAGAAATATGCAGTACCGGATGTACAGTTGAATTCAGTGTTTGAGGGTTTGGTTGAAGACTGGGTCTTACTCAAGCAGCAGCTTCAAAGTACCTTACCAATCAGTCACTTGGAGTCTTAATGACTAAAACGCCAATCAGCACTTAGCACTGAATCAGTGCGTTTACATGCACATCCAAATCGAGCTACTGTCGGTAATTGAGCTAAGGGTCCCAGCAGGGGTGCCAGAGAAATCCAATCCTACATGCACACAAGGAAATCGAGCTATTGTGTGAGGTACATTGTGCACCCGAGCCACAGGTGGCGCTACACGCCCCATCGTGTTGGTACACTTCCGGTTGTCGTCATGAAGAAGAGCTATTCAAGAGTATAAACAAAGTTCTCCTTGTTCCTCCTGACCTCTTCTGCTGCTCGCTACTACTACTGTTGTCATGCCGACCGAGGCTGTTGTGCTTCCCGCTTGTGGTCTCGTCACTCGTCACTTCCGGAAGGGGCAGTGCTGAAGTAAGTAGCTCGACTACGTAGCTCGATAGGGTTTACATGCACTAAGTAGCTCGGCTACAATCGCATAATCTAGGTCGTGTCGCTCGATTACGAGAAATCCAGTTCGGTTCAATTTCAGCCGAGCTAAGGTGTTTCCATGGCATTTAGAACTTCGATTTCAGTCGAGCTACGGCAGAAATTCGATTTTCTCTATGTGCATGTAAACGCACTGACTGATAACTGAGCTGATCCACAAAGAAAAGAGGAAGGACATCCTTCCCACCAATACCCGTTTTCGACCAACAGGGAACGGGTTCTTGAACCGGTTCCGTTCAGGATTCTTTAGAACCTTGTTGCCAGCTAGTGAACCGGCCCACGTTTTCACCAGTTTTTAACGAAACCATTGTCATCAAGAATGTGTCATGGACAGAGGGTATGGCACAATTTACAACAGGAGTAAACAGTAGGAGCAAGGTGGCGGCGCCAGTGTTGTAGTTGAGTCACTAAACCTTGAGTCCGAGTCCAGTCTCGAGTCCCCAGTGTTCAAGTCCAAGTCAAAGAAAATTTCAAGTCGAGTCCACTATTGCTCGCCTGCCCCATTTTAGTTAACAGGCTACAGATAAAAAGCTTGTTCGTCGCTCAGCAAGCCCCGCCCACTATCAACAGAGCAATGAACATAGCGTGTCACTTCCTTCTCTGGGTGGAGTCTACCAAACGACGATTGAAGTTCGAGGTTGTCCCCGTCGTCTCCTCAATAGTTCTTCTACATACGGAACAC
The DNA here is from genome assembly GCF_027579695.1 of Neoarius graeffei. Classification (NCBI taxonomy): domain Eukaryota; kingdom Metazoa; phylum Chordata; class Actinopteri; order Siluriformes; family Ariidae; genus Neoarius; species Neoarius graeffei. The sequence continues at coordinate 6,266,818 of NC_083579.1, read as the reverse complement.
ACAACAGTGCATTTTTTTCCCCACTGCACGAGAAGTCTGTAGAAGCAAAGCGGACAATCCTAGCGGCGTTCTCTCCAGGCATTTTAGCGCCGTTAACCTTAGTTTGTTCCTGAACATGATGTATGAGCAGGTGAATGTGCATTCTCTCTCTTGCACGAAATTAGTATAAAAATGTAATGTAGATATAAATATCTTATGCCAAATTATTACGGCATGTTACAAAAAATACAGAAAAAATCTGAGTCCGCATCTCCAGTTTACAAGTTCGAATGCAGTTAATGCACGAGTCCGAGTCATCAGTGCTCGAGTCCAAGTCAAGTCGCGAGTCCTTAAAATTAGGGCACGAGTCGGACTCGAGTACTACAAGCCTGGGCGGTGTACATTGATTACCTCCGAGTTTTTGTTGTTATTGCAGATATTTGTTTTCGGTCCACTTTTTTCTGAAGACGTCTCCTTTTCTGTTGCGTTCTCCATCACTGTGCTCCGCTTCCTCTCCAAACTCATGACACACTCACTGATGTCACGGTTCATGATGGAAAAAACAGTTATATTTTGGTTCCAGCTGGGAGGGAACCAACTTTCAGCTTCCGAACCAGTTTATTTTTAGTTGAAATGCTCTGAACGGTTCAAAATTTCGTGCGAGAACAAGAAAGGAACCCGTTCCCTGGTTTTCAAAAAACGGTACCAGAGTGCAAGGTCAATTCTTCTGGACTCCTGTAGCCAGTTGCACCAGCAGGACATAAGCTCCATTGTAGCCTAGTTTGAAAAAATTGGCCACTACATTCAAGTTTACAAACTAAAAAAAAAAAGGGTTGCACCAGGTGACATAGTTTCAATGTAGCCTTTGGTTTGAGCTTAAAACCTACACCTACCCCTTAGTAGGCACAACATTCGCCTGGACGCTACACGATTTCTGACCACAGATAGTTCAAAGTTGCAATATCCCAAAGACAGAGTAAATACTTTAACAGTTGCGCCACTTGGAAACCATTCATGGAATTTTCAATGTTATAGCCATCCTAGCTTCCCACACTGGTTTAGTATCTACAGTAGTTCCAGCTTAAGATACTACAGACATACACAAGGCTCAATATATCATATTCTCTCTCCAATTTGGTCATCTGCCAGTTTCCACCCAGCTGCCAGCTCTTCCCTATCATACAGCAGCCACCAGAGGAGGGTGAAGGCTAACGTGCTTCCGCCTGCCAAATGGCTGAAGCCTGCCAGCCAATCGTATCGTTTCCCAGCCATTGATTGCTTGTGATCTCCTAATGAGAGGGCAAACACAAATTTGTTGCAGCACTTGGGAGCCCAGAATGTTACAGATTCACAACGAAACGTTCATTATCATCCAGATGTTCTCCAGATCTACTGCTACCCAGACCGACTAAAGCGCTTACTGAACATGAATTAATAAAGTACGCCATGAAACAGATAACTTCCTGCATTGCATTGCATTAAATGCAAAATCCGAGGTCTCGTACCGTACCGTACATCGGCAAGATTTTTTTCAAAGCTGCAGATTTCTCAGTTGTGAAAAGAATTTGGCTTTGTTTCTTTTTTCAGGTCAACAACCGAGGCCGATTCTACGGTTTGGTCGCCATGTTAAATGACGACGAGTGAAGTATTTATATATCAAGTGTGAATTTGTGCTTTTGACCTGAGAACGTAAGTAGTCAAAGGCATGAGGACACTGTTGCTAGGTAACTGGGAAACGTGAACACTGACAGACTCCTTGCGATTATTTTACTTGAAATAAGCCAAACGATTTAGCCAGCTCGTATGTAGCCGTTAATTGCTTTATGAGGACGACGTTGATGCAAAATTGCCAGAAGTATCATTTTCATTCGATTTGTGTGATTCAATTGTGAAAATAAAAATCTGCAATGAAAATAACAATGGAATTCTGCTTAGCATCAACGAATAACTGTTAATATTGCATCGCAACGTGTCAATTTCAGAAAATTTTACCTTTGGAAAAGTTGTTTATACTACAAGACTAGTGCGTTTGTGGAACCTTCTCAGTGAACACACGATCCCGTATGAATGTAGCAGCCTACCGTAAAAACCATTCCTTCTGGAGTAGCATGCTGACCGTAAAAACTAAAAAAAAAAAAAAAAAGGAATACTACTGGGTTATTATGAAAATTACAGATACACGCTATTTTGAAAAACCTGCTAGAGCTCCCAAAAAAAGTGTCTTATCGTCTGGAAAGTAAGGTCTACGCTAGGCTTGCCATTAGACATTTCTCTGATGCTAATACTCGTGAATGGTGTCTTTTTATTATATTTATTGACTTTTTTTTTTTAAATCATCGTCAATGCTTTCCAATCACTGTGAGCTTTGGAATGATTTCAGCATCAGCACCAGAGTTGAGTTTTGTCTTAACAAATAACAAATTATCTTAACATTTCTGTGTGTGTGTTTTCACAAAAATTTAACTCTCTTAAATTCTTTTCTGTATACGCTTGACCGAAGCACAATGGCTAACAGGTCGAGCGCTCTGATTAATTTCATATATTTATTTGTATCATCAGTCATTGCTCGCACTTCCCATTCCTTTCTTAGATTCTTAGAGACCATTCTAAATGTATTCTAAATTATCTGAATGCTACGAATCTAATGCATAATAAAAAGCACTTCCGCTGTGCTGGAGAGTACTTGTGGTTTTGTGTGATATGGGAATGCCCTGTTTCTACATAAATTTATACATAAAGCTGAGATCTGTACAGTGAGCTGAAGTGGTAAGTGAAGTCTTGCAGTGAGCAGTCGCATTTTCTGTAATTGATTTGTTATGGCACCCCATGGATCAGCGTTCTCTCATGGGCTGTTGGTCGACTTCCAAGAAAATCTAAGACTTAAAAAAAATGATACAGTATTATTACTTTTGCGGCACGGTGGTGTAGTGGTTAGCGCTGTCGCCTCACAGCAAGAAGGTCCGGGTTCGAGCCCCGTGGCTGGCGAGGGCCTTTCTGTGCGGAGTTTGCATGTTCTCCCCGTGTCCGCGTGGGTTTCCTCCGGGTGCTCCGGTTTCCCCCACAGTCCAAAGACATGCAGGTTAGGTTAACTGGTGACTCTAAATTGACCGTAGGTGTGACTGTGAGTGTGAATGGTTGTCTGTGTCTATGTGTCAGCCCTGTGATGACCTGGCGACTTGTCCAGGGTGTACCCCGCCTTTCTCCCGTAGTCAGCTGGGATAGGCTCCAGCTTCCCTGCGACCCTGGAGAACAGGATAAAGCGGCTAGAGATAACGAGACAAGATTATTACTTTTGATTTGTAATGTACTCATTATTATTTGAGGGGCGGCACAGTGGTGTAGTGGTTCGCACTGTCACCTCACAGCAAGAAGGTTCTGGGTTCGAGCCCAGTAGCTGACGGGGGTCTTTCTGTGCGGAGTTTGCATGTTCTCCCCGTGTCCGCGTGGGTTTCCTCCGGGTGCTCCGGTTTCCCCCACAGTCCAAAGACATGCAGGTTAGGTTAACTGGTGACTCTAAATTGAGCGTAGGTGTGAATGTGAGTGTGAATGGTTGTTTGTCTCTATGTGTCAGCCCTGTGATGACCTGGCGACTTGTCCAGGGTGTACCCCGCCTCTCGCCCATAGTCAGCTGGGATAGGCTCCAGCTTGCCTGCGACCCGGCACAGAATAAGCGGTTACGGATAATGGAAGGATGGATGGATTATTATTTGACTTTCCAACTTGATGAACCCTCAGGGTGTCTTAAAGTTCCTGCTACTTTCGAAAGCAAAGCTGGGAGTCCTCAACTTTTATACCACAAAGAGGCAAAATGTTTTGACCTTAAAACTCATAGACTTACTAACATTAGCCATACCCATTGGTCCAGGGACTCAAACTGGTGATCTTTTGGTCCCAAAGCTGCTTCTCTAACCATTAGGCCATGGCTTCCCCAAGTTGATGATGTCAAAGATTTAGGCATACATCCATTACGTTACAGGCATTTAGCAGACATTCTTATCCAGAGTGACATACAGCATGCCTAGAGCAGCCTGGGGTGAGGTGCTTTGCTCAAGGGCACTTCAGCCATTCTTACTGGTCCAGTGAGTCAAACCAGCAACCTTTTGGTCCCAAAGCTGCTTCTCTAACCATTAGACCATGGTTTCCCCCATGGTCTAGCAAACTGCAATGTGATTTGAAGGCTTGGACTGACATCAAAGGTAAACAGTTCAACTTATTGTTGGAGAGAACATGGCTGAACTTGATGGCTACCAAGAAAGCAAGTTTAAAAAGCAAACCCAAGAATCAATTTTGCTTTCTAAAGAAGTTATTGAAGGAATTACATTACAGGCATTTAGCAAACACTCTTATCCAGAGCGACAGACAACATACCCAGAGCAGCCTGGGGAGCAGTTAGGGGTTAGGTGCCTTGTTCAAGGGCACTTCAGCCATTCCTACTGGTCCAGGGAATCGAACTGGTGACATTTTGGTCTCAAAGCTGCTTCTTTAGGCCATGGATTCCCCCAGTAATAAAACATTATGTTCAACCAGTATCATTTCAACTGTAGTACATAAACATGGCATGCAATTTAATGTACTGATTTCAAACTTCAGCCATTCCTGCTGGACCACAGAATCGAACCAGCAACCTTTAGGTCCCAAAGCTGCTTCTTTAATCTCTTGGCCATGGTTTCCCCCCCCCCCCCATAGTGGAATTAAAACATTATTCAAAGCCCCAAACCCAAAAGGGCCTTATCTATCCTTCAGTTACTAGCTTCAGGTTCCTTTCTGTGCTTTCTTTTCAACGAATTGTTGAAATTTTACAGCCAAGATGACTTTCCTGTTGAGTTCAGCTCAACCTTCAGTTCCCCAAAGACCAGGAGGTGCATTATGGGCCAAATCTTAATTCAAAATCTGAGACTTAAGTCAATATTTATATGGGGAAACTTACATTTACTTAAGCATCTCTTCAAGTTGATTTTATGACCTCCCAATGACCTCCCCATCCACATTATGCACATGTTCAGGCTTCTGAGGCCCTGTCCACACGGCAGCGGATTCAGGTGAATCTGATAAAATTGTTTATCGTTTTGGCCTGGCGTCCACACGGCACCGGCGTTTTGGGTGCCCCAAAACGAAATCTTTTGAGAACGGGTTCCAGAGTGGAAAAATCTGGCAACGGCGCCGTTGCGAAGTCGTCTGGATGAGTAGAACAGATTTGTTTACGATGATGTCACAACCACATGACTGTCAGTGCTTCACGCCGGGTAGAAGTGTAACGAACTCGATGCGAGTTGTCAACAAATCCTATAACTTGGTTCATGAAACGCGCTTACAAAATATTTTCACTGTGAATATTTGTGTAATGGTGCAAAGTGAGAGAGAGAGAGAGAGAGAGAGAGAATAGCCCTTAGGGCAGAGTCTTTAGTCCAAACACTGCGGAAGTACTGAGTATAACCAAACCGTGCACCGCCCGTGCGCTTTCCAAAAACAAAAACAATCCTGCCAGCAAAAATAGGAAAAAAAAAGGAGCGATCTCACCTCTTCAGATGTTGGTTTAAGCCCGACAATACATTCCTCAAAAAGGGCGTAGAAGAACAAAGTAATCCATCAACGTGTAGCATTCAATTTATTCCGGACCATTAAAGAATTCTGGAGGTTATCAGAATGTTGGCGTACCGGCTTCCATCTACCCCATTCATTCCTCTTTCCGCGTCTTTCGTTTTACGCTACTGATTAATAATCAAAACTTTATGTGGCTGATGCTACAGAAGAAGGGGTTTATGCGCATGCGTCTACTTCTCTATTGTTCTGGTGTCTCCGATGGGACCGTCTTACAGCGCACGTAGTGGTGTGGCATGTGTATTGCATCGTTTTCAGCAAGCGTTGCGTTGCAATATGTACCTGATATTTTACTGATCCGTTGCCCATGTGGACGCGATATTTAAAAAAAAAAATCTCATTGCCGTTGTCGTGTGGATGTAGCCTGAGATGGGGCTTTTCAATAGTATTGAGATCACCACTTGCTTTTAAACCTGAAAAATAAACAGGGCGAGAACATTCCATGTGATTTTCACTGTCAGATGTAATACAATATATCATAAAGGCAAGACTAATACGAAAATTGCTTGCCTTGAAGTAAATCTGAAAGAGTCTTGTATATTGCCATTATGCTGCTGTATGAATAATTGTACCTGAAATGATTCACATTAATCACTGCAAATTTGGCTTATTTTCCCAAAATGGCTTTCACACATGGCTTTTTACAGCGACTTATAAAAGAGCACTTGATCCAGCACATCCTGTTATTCTGCATGTAAACAAGCCACAAAATATGAAACTGAGGTCCTGAAATTGTAACGTCTCCAAGCAATTATTATCAAAAGCTGTTCATTTTATGAAAAAATCTTTTTTTTTTTCTGTTGTTGTTGTTGTTTATTACATCCATGGTTATTATGTGTAGAGGTATGGGTATGAGTTTAAGTGTTTAATGATGGTAATTGAAGCCAGTATTGGTTGGATGGTGACTTTTCAGCAGTTTCCTGTTTAGATTTGTTTCCACTTGTGAATAGATTTGATGCTAGAATTGCTCTGTAGAATCTGGAAACACTGTGTAAGCATGAGGTGTGTCCTTTGCTTGCAGGAATCCAGTTCCGCCTTCCATCATCGGGCAGTGTGGACAGACCCTCCCAGCAACCGCCAGGTAAAGCCACACCCCATAATCATTATCATCATCATAGCTGAGCTCAAAATATTACATTACAGTAATTTAGCAGATGCTCTTATCCAGAGCAATGTAGAACATACCCAGAGCATCCTGGGAGCAGTTAGGGGTTAGTTGCCTTGCTCAAGAGCACTTCGGCCATTCCTGCTGGTCCAGGGACTCGACCTGGTGACCTTTTGGTCTCAAAGCTGCTTCTTGAGGCCATGGATTCCCCCAGTAATAAAATAGTACGTTCAACTAGTATCATTTCAACTGTGGTACATATACATCATCTCATCTCATTATCTCTAGCCGCTTTATCCTTCTACAGGGTCGCAGGCAAGCTGGAGCCTATCCCAGCTGACTACGGGCGAAAGGCGGGGTACACCCTGGACAAGTCGCCAGGTCATCACAGGGCTGACACATAGACACAGACAACCATTCACACTCACACCTACGGTCAATTTAGAGTCACCAGTTAACCTAACCTGCATGTCTTTGGACTGTGGGGGAAACCGGAGCACCCAGAGGAAACCCACACGGACACGGGGAGAACATGCAAACTCCTCACAGAAAGGCCCTCGCCGGCCCCGGGGCTCGAACCCAGGACCTTCTTGCTGTGAGGCGACAGCGCTACCACCGTGCCGCCTGTACATATGCATGGCGTGCAATTTAATCTACTGATTTCAAACTTGAGAAGAGTTTATTTGCTCATCTGGCCAACAGGCGATGAGCTCATGCCATCATATGTTGTCCGTTCGGCATTCGTCTGGCATCATCCACATGTCACGAAAATTGCTTTTTCTCTCTCAGTTCTTCACCGACTTTTATTCTTTTTGGCAGGAAGGTAGGTCTGTCTGGGGTGCATATAGCTTCTACCCAAATTTGCATAATTGCAATTAATAATGAAAATATGGAGTAGTTAATCAGTCCCTAATGAGCAGTTTCTACACAAATCGCTTCTTCTCCCTCAATTCTTCACCGATTTTGATTCTTTCTGCCGTGAAGGTAGGGGTACCTAGGATGCATAGAACTTCTACCCAGATTTGCTTCATTACAATTATTAATGAAGTTATGGACTAATTAAGCCTTAATGAGCAGTTCAACAAAAATCGCTTCTTCTCGGTCAATTCCTCACCGTTTTGGATTCTTTCTGGCCAATAGGTCGGTATTGCTAGGGTGGATATTGCTTCTATATATAGCTTGTATATTGTGTATATGGAGCACTTGCATGTGACGTCACAGCCGATCCAGATTGTGACAGACGCCATCTTGTCGGTCAAACGCCATATTCCACCTTCTACTTCTACTTCTGCTTTTACTTCTACCTTTTCTTCTGGAAAACCCTACTATATACAATTCTACTACAACGGCTGCGGCTACAAGCTCTCCCTACCTGTGCACGTTTTTTATGGTTTTTGTGTGTATTTTTGCGTGTTGTTCGTCTGTACCGGACTTCAATATCCACTACAACCGTATGGATTTACTGGACATTGGTTTCCAGCAGAAAATGACGGTTTGTAGCGATTTCCATCGCATGCACAACATTCCGGACGAGAGGAAAAAAAAATACATTCCGGACAAGATAGTGAGACCAGCGGGGTCTCCGTGGATTGTTATCGGAAGCAAAGTGAAGGAGGCGGCGCCGGGAGCAAAAGCGAGGCTGCAGGCAGAGCCGGCCTGTTGACTAAGCTCAGAAAACAGCCACTCAAACCTCCACTGCCAAGCCTCTACCTCTCCAACGCCAGATCCATGTAAACAAGACGGACGATTTGGAATTACCTTATTCTATTCTATAATCGGCTGGTCAGTGCTATACTCAATACTTAAGTGACTTACCCGTCCAATGAGGATCATTTTCTTGTTTACAAGATGCCACATCTGAGTCGCTGACAAATCCTGAATTTCTGTAAAGAAAACTGTCCAGAGATTTATAAGCACGCAGTGCTTCACCACGGAACAGCGAGGGAAAGTTGATGAGGTAATTATACACGTCCGGGTATTCCGCTGGCAGTTCAAAATCCGGTCGTGAAAACTCCGTCCGGTAAGTCATAAGGGTCACAAATCTGTAGATCGTTTATTTTAGACATATATCTAGTTATCTGTTCATTAGAAAAATGAGCCGTGTAGTCCGTCGGTTGAAATTGATTCATTCTGTACAGGAGTGCAGCAGTATTCAGCGGTGTTTTTGACCGACAAGATGGCGGTTGTGTACTTTCCGGTCACGTGACTGCAAGATCTCTATAGCTTGCAACATTTATTGCGCAAGGTGGCCCACTTTAGATCGTTCCTTCTGGACTAGACGGGGCCGGAGTGAGCTACGCCGTCATTGACGGTCTCATTTTACACACCAAGGCATAGATATGGACAGAATTCAGAACATGAGAATATAGAAGACGAGATGTGAGTTTAGCAGTGTTATGAAGGTTAAAGCACAAAGTTATGGGTTATCAATGGCTGCCAGTACAAAAATAAATAAATAAATAAATCCGCTGTATCATTGCTCTCTCCTGTAGGAACAGGAGCATTTTGCTTGCATAGATAATAAACGTCCTACGCTCCTTCATCACTACTCTATCTTCACTTACTATTTAAAGTACACTGCAATTACGTCCTGTGCAGCAAAGAGAGAAGAATCCTACCACAGTACGGCAAATTTCCCAAGAGCTTATAATGCTGACTGCTGAAGCATTTGTTTTGTTTTGTTTTTTTCCTTCCTGAGGAAAAAAACTTTGCACATCAGAACTTTTACCCCCAGCATTTTTAAGCACCGTAAAAAAAATAAATAAATAAAAAAAACCTGAAGCCTTCAGCAGGTTCTCATTTTGCAACTATGCAGGACGACTTCATTATTTCTGAGAAGGACAAACGCTTCAGCCAATTTACTCACTGTCACCTCTGTCACGCTGACAAAAGCCAGCCGCATCACCGAGCCATCTCAGAAGTAATTTGTGATTAATGGTATTACTAGCGCCGCCCTCTATAAACCGAGTTCGTTGTGATAAAAACAGCGTTGCTTCCATTTTAATGAATATTCCAGACAATGGAGACCTGACGGGTTAGCATTATTAACTTGTGGAGAAGGGGAGATTTCACAACACCAACACCACCAAGCACCACCACCACCACCTCTTCCTCCTCGTCCTCCTCAGCATTCTGAACATTGTGCTTTTGTGTGTTCTCTGATCATCATAACTGGAGTTCAGGATCATTTTCAGAGTGGTATACACACACTACTTTTGTCTTAACATCCCCCTATCTGTCCACAAGGGACCTGCCTGGCTAATGTTAGCATCAGAGATTTTTAAACATTTATGGATATGGCTCGGAAATCCTATCAGGCTTGCTTGCCTTAGCCAGCTAGCTAGTGTTAGCAGTACAAATGTGTATATATAGACATTTAGAAATACCAAAGATCTTCCTCAGAAATCCTGACAGGTTAGCTTATCTTAGCCAGTTAATTAGTGTTAGCACTAAAGACAGAAATTAGAAATTACAAAGGTCTCAGAAATCCTGACTGATTAGCTCACGTTAGCTAATGTTAGGATTGCGAATATTCATGAATATGATTAAAAATCCTGTCAGGTTAGCTAGATGGTTGGTGTCATTAGTGAGGATTGTAAACGTTTGTGAATGTGAATAAAATCCTTTCTGAAATCCCTTCAATTTAGCTTAGCTTAGCCAGCTAGTTAGGGTTAACAGGAGAAGAATTATGACTTTTTATAAATAACAAAGATCATCTTGGAAATCTTTTCAGGTTACGTTGTCTTGGCCAGCTAAGTAGTGTTAATTAATATAAATATATAAATATATATATGGGGCGGCACGGTGGTGTAGTGGTTAGCGCTGTCGCCTCACAGCAAGAGGGTTCGGGTTCGAGCCCCGTGGCCGGCGAGGGCCTTTCTGTGCGGAGTTTGCATGTTCTCCCCGTGTCCGCGTGGGTTTCCTCCGGGTGCTCCGGTTTCCCCCACAGTCCAAAGACATGCAGGTTAGGTTAACTGGTGACTCTAAATTGACCGTGAGTGTGAATGGTTGTCTGTGTCTATGTGTCAGCCCTGTGATGACCTGGCGACTTGTCCAGGGTGTACCCCGCCTTTCACCCGTAGTCAGCTGGGATAGGATCCAGCTCGCCTGCGACCCTGTAGAACAGGATAAAGCGGCTACAGATAATGAGATGAGATAGATATATATACACTACCGTTCAAAAGTTTGGGGTCACCCAGACAATTTTGTGTTTTCCATGAAAAGTCACACTTTTATTTCCCACCATAAGTTGTAAAATGAATAGAAAATATAGTCAAGACATTTTTCTGGCCATTTTGAGCATTTAATCGACCCCACAAATGTGATGCTCCAGAAACTCAATCTGCTCAAAGGAAGGTCAGTTTTATAGCTTCTCTAAAGAGCTAAACTGTTTTCAGCTGTGCTAACATGATTGTACAAGGGTTTTCTAATCATCCATTAGCCTTCTGAGGCAATGAGCAAACACATTGTACCATTAGAACACTGGAGTGAGAGTTGCTGGAAATGGGCCTCTATACACCTATGGAGATATTGCACCAAAAACCAGACATTTGCAGCTAGAATAGTCATTTACCACATTAGCAATGCATAGAGTGGATTTCTGATTAGTTTAAAGTGATCTTCATTGAAAAGAACAGTGCTTTTCTTTCAAAAATAAGGACATTTCAAAGTGACCCCAAACTTTTGAATGGTAGTGTGTGTGTGTGTATATATATATATAAAATGCAGAGATTCCTGTTAGAAATCCTATCTCATGTTGCTAGGATTGTAAATATTTCAGAATTTGATTAAAAATCCTCAGAATTCCTGTCAGGTTAGCTTAGCTAGGTAATTATCCGAAGCTTGGTAGCTACCCTGGTTACCTGTCATTAGCAGTATAAATAAATAAATAAATAAATAAATAAATAAAATCTCAAAATTTCTGTCAGGTTAGCATAGGTTACCTTGGCTATTATTATATTGTTATCTCAATATAGACAACTGGCTAGCATTAGCAGTGAAGTTAATGCTAGCTAGCTGGATAGCTGGGATTAGCAAAAAAAAAAAAAAAATTGAGGACATTAATGAATATAACTCTAAAAATTCTTTCAGGTTAAAAATCTTTTTAGTGATGGGCAACATTTTTGTAAATACCAAGTTGGGGGCATTTTAAATACTTAGCATTGAGCCTAAAGCTGTCTTTTTCTGGTCAGTTTTGTCAGTGTAGCTAGCCAGCATTAGCAGTGTAGATTAGCCAGCTGATTAGCAGTAATCATTTATTATGATATTAAACATCCTCTCAGAAATTCTGTCATGTTAGCTCAGGTTAGCCAGCAGACTAGCAGCGAAGACATGTGACTTGGAAAATCCACTCAGAAAATCCTGTTGGATTAGCTTATATTAGCTAGTGGGCTAGTGATGTCAGTGAAGATCATAAACATTTATGAATAGGAATAATCCTGTCAGGTTAGCCTATATTAGCTATTGGACTCAAATTAATTATGAACATCCATGATGATAATAACTTAAAAGTCCTCTCGGTAATGAAATCAGTTTAGATCATCTTAGCTACGCTGCCCTGCCAAAAAAAAGTCGTGCACTTTAATATTTCATTGCTCCGCCTTTAGCTTTGATTACAGCACACATTCACCGTGGCATTGTTTCGATAAACTTAGGCAATGTCGCAACATTTATTTCACCGAGATCTTGTCTTGATGCCTAGAGAGTCGAACCACTGCATAAAATCTTCTCCATCATCCCAAAGATTCTCAGTGGGGTTAAGGCCGGGACTCGGTGGTGGTTAATTCACGTGTGAAAATGATTCCTTATGCTTCCTGAAACACACTTTCATAATCTGAGCCCTAATTTTATTACGGTGCCATTAGGGAAGAAAAAAATCCATTGATGTGGTGATAATCCGGTCATTCAGTACATTCAGGTCGTCAGCTGACTTCAGTTTATTGCCCCATAACGTTGCCGAGCCTCGACCTGACCATCTGAATCAACCGCAGATCATAACCCTGCCTCCAGAGGCTTGTACAGTGGACACTATGCATGATGGGTTCATCGCTTCATCAGCTTTCCTTCTTACCCTGACACTCAGGAATAGGGTCAATCTGGACTCATCAGACCACTTGACTGTTTTCCATTGCTCCAGAGTCCAATCTTTATGCTTCCTCGCAAACTGAAGTTTTTTCTCCTGATTATCTTCACGAACAAGTGGTTTTCTTATGGACACACAGCGGTTTAGTTCCAATCCTGTAAGTTCTTGTCACACTGTAAGTGTGGATATGAGCTTACATTCACTGTTAAGCATAGCCGTGAGTTCTACTGTCGAATTATTATTATTATTATTTCTTTTTTTTACAATTCAACTTCATCAAGTGTAGTGATCTCTGATCATGGTCAGTCAGGATCTTTTTCCAGCCACGTTTCTCCCATGAAGTTGACGGTTCATCACTGTCCTTCCAGGTTTTAATAATGCATTGGTCAGTTCGTAACCCAATTCCAGTCATTTCAGCTCAGATCTTCTTCGCTGTTTTCTTTGCTTGATCCAGGCCAATAATTTGACCTTCTGAAACACGGTAACATCTTTTCCATGATCATGAGATACAACTTCTGACATGTTTGTTTAAGAGATGAGAAGCTGGGGCGTCGTGGCTCAGGTGGATAAGGTGCTATACCATAAATCCAGGGACCTGGGTTCAATTTTGACCTGAGGTCATTTCCCGATCCCTCTCTCTCCTGCTCATTTCCCATCTCTACACTGTCCTATCCAATAAAGGTGAAAAAAGCCCAAAAAATATATTTAAAAGAAATGAGAAGCTACTCACTGCATCAGTTCGAATTAAAAGAATTGCTGCCAGCTGAAACATATTAATCACGGCAGTAATTATCTAGTCAAAGGCTCTAAAGCAGGGCTTTTCAAAGTGTGGGGCACGCCCCCCCCTGGGGGGCGCCAGAGTTCTTCAGAGGGGGCGCAACGTGAAAGACAAAATGGATCGATTTTTAGTACCTAAAGCTACAGGGAGTGAGGAGACGGCCAAGCAAAAAACCAGAGCCTCCAGGATGTTGCGATTTGCAACTTCAGCGCAAATTCAACCAATCCCCGCGAATTCAGGGCGGTGTTGCAGTTATATCCAATCACCGCAACTTTCCCGCAAATTTGACCAATCGTTGGCGTCGTCTTGAGGTGACGTCGACAAACTACCTTCCGCCTTACTTCTGGATGTCTATGTTCAAGAGAAGCAGCATGTGCGCAGTGTTGCCAGATTGGCGGTTTCAAGTGCATTTTGGCGGGTTTTGAATATATTTTGGACTGGAAAACGTCAGCAGTATCTGGCAACATTGCATGATGTGCGAGTCAGTGTTTCTGTAGGCTTAAATTCTGTTACTGAAAGTGTGTTATGTTTACAGTGAAGGACTGTGTGCACTTTATTTTTTTTTAACTTAATACAAGAAATTAATGGATGCCAACATTTTTGCCAAAATGGTATTTTATTTTCCATTGTTTAGGCAGCTTCAGCATCATACTGTGAGATTCTGTTCAAATTGTTTTCTTTCTTCTATGAAGCCTGAGCCATTTATTTTATTAGTTTATAATTATTGCTTAATTTAGTCTTCAGGAGAGACTGCCTGCACACAGTACTAGTATTAATAGTTTTTTTTTCTTACATGAAAGCTGAGGCATTTATATTATATTTTAAGGTAACTTCATGTTGTGCTGTGAGGTTCTCTGCACTTTAACTTTTGAACCAACAGGTGCATTTGGATAAGTAAACGCCTATTTTTCTGCATTTTTGTAGTCCTGGTAATCTTTTATATTGGTAAAGTTGTTTATAGGACCATTTCTCAGTGTCTTTGTTTTTTTAATCAATAGTTTTTCAGTAATAACTTAATATTTAACATATCACTCAATTTGGATCACAAAAAGAGAAAATCGCAACAATTTCTCGCAACTTTCACTTCTTCCCACAATGTAATCGCAACAAAAACCTAAACACCGCAACTTTCATCGCAATTTTTTTGAAAACCCCCGCAATATCAGACATTTTAGCCTGCAACAATCACAAAAAAGGCCCGCGGAATCCTGGGGGACTGGAAAAAGAAGGAAGTATGACCACGATTATTTAAAGTTTGGATTTTCATGGACTGGATCTGAAGATGCTCCACTGCCACAGTGTGTTGTCTGCCAAGAGGTGCTAGCTAACGATGCTGTGAGATGTTTAAAAAGATGTTTTAAAAAGCACAGATGTTTAAAATGTGAAAAAGAAAAAAATAATGTGTACAACAACCATTTTTTTTTAAATACGAATGGAACATTAAGTATAGCAACAACAAAAATTGTAAGGGGGGGCGCTGTTGTTTATTTGCTCTCCGAGGGGGGGCTGACTCTCCCACACTTTGAAAACCCCTGCTCTAAAGTATTTGCTTATTTAAATCCAAAGGGCGACTGGCCGGGCAGTGTAGATGGCTAGTGTATGTTATGAATATTTGTGAAAAATCCTGTCACGTTAGCTTGTGTTAGCCAGGCAACTGGTATAAGGAAATGAGATTTATGTTTGTTTGTTTTTTCAAGAAACCTTCATATAAAAAAAAAAGTTCTGTTAACTTAGCTTATCTTAGCTTGCCAGTTCGAGCTACAAAAATTCATAAGTAAGATTTAAAGATCCTTGTTGAAATCTTGTCATGTTTGCTTGTGTTAGCAACAGGCTTGTAGTACTCAAGTCCGACTCATGCCCTAATTTTAAGGACTCATGACTTGACTTGGACTTGAGCACTGATGACTCGGACTCATGCATTAACTGCATTCGGACTCGTAAATTGGAGACAAGGTATTTGGCACAAGATATTTATATCTGCATTAATTTTTATACTAATTTCGTGCAAGAGTGTCACACCTGCGCACCTTAGCGTGTGCATCAGATAGACTCTCGGGCACAATCTGGACAGCGCGCACGCCAAGCGGACTCTCGTGTGCGTGCCGGAAACAACTCGCACCTGCACAGGATTAAGGTGCAATCAGCACACCTTTATAAAAACTGTGAAAACGCACTTACTTTGCGAAGTATTGAGTTACGTTGCTGACACATTATCTCGCCTTATTTCCTAGTTTGATTTCCTGTTTCTCGTCTTTGATTCTGCCGAGTCTACGATAGCCTGTTTGTGCCTCGCTCGACCTTTCGCCTGTTTCAGTGTTTTACAATTTTGCCTGCCGTTCTGGATTGTTTACGTGTCTTCACTTGTATTAATAAACACATCTTCTGCACTTACGGTGGGGCAAAAAAGTATTTAGTCAGTCACCAATTGTGCAAGTTCTCCCACTTAAAAAGATGAGAGAGGCCTGTAATTTTCATCGTAGGTATACCTCAACTATGAGAGACAGAATGAGAAAAAAAATCCAGAAAATCACATTGTCTAATTTTTAAAGAATTTATTTGTAAATTATGGTGGAAAATAAGTATTTGGTCAATAACAAAAGTTCATCTCAATACTTTGTTATATACCCTTTGTTGGCAATGACAGAGGTCAAACGTTTTCTGTAAGTCTTCACAAGGTTTTCACACACTGTTGCTGGTATTTTGGCCCATTCCTCCATGCAGATCTCCTCTAGAGCAGTGATGTTTTGGGGCTGTCGCTGGGCAACACGGACTTTCAACTCCCTCCAAAGATTTTCTATGGGGTTGAGATCTGGAGACTGGCTAGGCCACTCCAGGACCTTGAAATGCTTCTTACGAAGCCACTCCTTTGTTGCCTGGGCGGTGTGTTTGGGATCATTGTCATGCTGAAAGACCCAGCCATGTTTCATCTTCATTGCCCTTGCTGATGGAAGGAGGTTTTCACTCAAAATCTCACGATACATGGCGCCATTCATTCTTTCCTTTACACGGATCAGTCGTCCTGGTCCCTTTGCAGAAAAACAGCCCCAAAGCATGATGTTTCCACCCCCATGCTTCACAGTAGGTATGGTGTTCTTTGGAGGCAACTCGGCATTCTTTCTCCTCCAAACACGACAAGTTGAGTTTTTACCAAAAAGTTCTATTTTGGTTTCATCTGACCATATGACATTCTCCCAATCCTCTTCTGGATCATCCAAATGCTCTCTAGCAAACTTCAGACGGGCCTGGACATGTACTGGCTTAAGCAGGGGGACACGTCTGGCACTGCAGGATTTGAGTCCCTGGCGGCGTAGTGTGTTACTGATGGTAGCCTTTGTTACTTTGGTCCCAGCTCTCTGCAGGTCATTCACTAGGTCCCCCCGTGTGGTTCTGGGATTTTTGCTCACCGTTCTTGTGATCATTTTGACCCCACGGGGTGAGATCTTGCATGGAGCCCCAGATCGAAGGAGATTATCAGTGGTCTTGTATGTCTTCCGTTTTCTAATAATTGCTCCCACAGTTGATTTCTTCACACCAAGCTGCTTACCTATTGCAGATTCAGTCTTCCCAGCCTGGTGCAGGTCTACAATTTTGTTTCTGGTGTCCTTTGACAGCTCTTTGGTCTTGGCCATAGTGGAGTTTGGAGTGTGACTGTTTGAGGTTGTGGACAGGTGTCTTTTATACTGATAACAAGTTCAAACAGGTGCCATTAATACAGGTAACGAGTGGAGGACAGAGGAGCCTCTTAAAGAAGAAGTTACAGGTCTGTGAGAGCCAGAAATCTTGCTTGTTTGTAGGTGACCAAATACTTATTTTACCGAGGAATTTACCAATTAATTCATTAAAAATCCTACAATGTGATTTCCTGGATTCTTTCCCCCCATTCTGTCTCTCATAGTTGAAGTGTACCTATGATGAAAATTACAGGCCTCTCTTATCTTTTTAAGTGGGAGAACTTGCACAATTGGTGGCTGACTAAATACTTTTTTGCCCCACTGTACATCCATCCCCCAACCATCTCTGACAAAATATGGTACTTCACACTCCCTGATAAAGAGAAGCACATTCACCTGTTCATATGTCATGTTCAGGAACAAACTAATGTTAATGGCGCTGAAACAGACACCGTCAAATGGTGCAGTTGGAGTCTTGGACTCAACTCGACTCGACTTGGATCAATAGTGGACTTGACTCGAAATTTTTTTTGACTTGGACTTGAGACTGAACTCGGACTTGAGGTTTAGTGACTCGACTACAACACTGGTTAACAAGAATACATGCTCATCGGAAGGCTATTAACATTTTTTTTATGATTTGAAGACTCAAAAAATGGATGGAATGGGACTGATAAAAAAATAATAAATCACCCTTTAGTTTCAGATTCATGAACATCAGCCTCTCTCTCACACACACACACACACACACACACACACACACACACACACACACACATATACACACACACACACACACACCCTTCCATCACCTCTCGCTCTTCCCTCTGGCTCACGCTTTACCCTGACGCAGCTCTATTTTTATCTCTCGGGTCATGCCATCCATCCTGTTCGGCTGTTTTGTCTTTGTCCCTGGTATTTTGGCTCTCCAGTCCCCTGTCACTCACGGCAGCTCCGTCCACGGTCAACACCGTGCCAACGCTGCCACTGCCTGCCTTTATTACATGAGTTACGGTGCCATAAAAAGCAGCACTGCGTGCTTTAGGGCTGTCGGCACCGCGGTCACGCCAGAGGTGACGCTTTTTCCGGATGCTTTTTCTGTCTGCCTCTCCTGTGCTTTTTCTTCCTTGTTTTTTTTCTTCTCTCTCTCTCTCTCTCTCTCTCTCTCTCTCTTTCTCTCTCTTCATGGTGCTGAACATATACAGAAGGTTTATATAAGCACTTTAGACTGACCTTTAATTGGATCAATACAAGAGTTTGCATTTAGTGATATCTGATGGATATTTTTATCCGAGCACAGCACCTTCTGATTTGAGAACCCAACAGCTCTGTGGTATAAATATTATTATACATATAGGACTCTTTCAGTGGAATAAAACATGTGTTCTATTCCCTTCTAGCAGGTTTCATTCATTTGGTTTGATAGCATGCAATATTGTTAGCATATCGCTTATCCTACGTGTATTACGTCACTCTACCCAATGGAGAATGAGCGTTGAATATGGTTTACAATATTGCATCGTTGTCAAGACAACATGACGTCACACGTCGGAGCTCATGCGAACATCCAGTGAAAAAACCTTTCTGCTGCGCATACGCAAAACTATTTCTTTGTCCGCCGGGAAAGGGAAAAGACGAAGCTAATCCAGTTCTCCTGCTAGGATGAGCTATGCTATAATTCAGCACTAAATAAATAAACTGCACACCCGAAAGGCTACCAAAGTTTCATTAGATATTCTTCAAGCATATTTACAAGAGAAAAACATACCAACGGACATCAAAAAACTGGAAAAGCGACATGTCAGAGATGTAAAACTTCTGCACTAGCGAGTGACTGACAATTTGTAAACAAACATGGCTGCCAGGTTTGTGTCGTTAAAAACTGAACATTTTGGCTGCCAGGTCGCTCCGTTGTGTGTAGCTGTTGATGTTGATTTTAAAAGTAACTAAGTAAATTACACAAATGAATACTTAAAGCTAGACGGCCTCTTGATTTCATAAAATCGGTGAAATTTAGTTCGCTCTGAAATGTGGTCATTGTGATGTTTATTTCTGTAATATTTCACCAAATACCAGGCCATTCCGTGGCTGGGAAGTTATTTAATTTGAGGGGATTAAAGCAAATAATGTGCATGAAATCTCTCGCTTTGCGCAGTTGAGCAGACAGAGGAAGTCTGTGTGCGCATGCGCAGGTTTACCTTCTTCTTCTTTTGGGTTTTACAGCAGCTGACATCCACAGTGTCGCATTGCTGCCATCTACAGGTTTCCCTTTGAGCGTGCACTGACAGTTCCATCATTCTGTCGCTAAACGAACAGCTGATCACACCGAGGTGCTCGCTGAGTGCCGATATTTATTAGTTTGGTCCTGCGTTTCCTTTCCTTCGTATATAACATAATGTCTTTTCTTCTCGCTTTCTTTCCGTTACTGTAGTCGCTCTTTCACGTTTCATTCGCACACTCGCGTCCTCCATTTTTCTCTCCTGTTTCAAATGTGTATCCCACAATGCCTTGCGTGAACGGGGAAAGCCCACCACGTGATGTGATGCATGACGTAGTATCTTGAATTGGGTCATGGTGAAGCAGGAAAAAATAGCGGAGAATTTAGGGCCACGTGGTTCTAAAGTCGTTAATTGTTCTATTTTTAAAAAAAAAACAACGAATAAAATTGGAAGTCTGTGATTCGAATTCAGTAGCTTTCGGTCCACCAAACAAAAAAAAATTGGGAGTTGGGGAAAATTCTTTTTATGGCCTACACTTAAAATCTGAAAGGCAGTCTAGCTTTAAGTCTGAGTGAAAAATACTGTAGTGAGCGTGCAGCGTGGAAGAAGGGTCTAGAGATAGAAATCTTATGCCGCTTTTCCACTACCAACGCGGCTGAGTTGGGCTGAGTCGAGCCGAGCGGGGCTGTTGGAGTTGCATTTCGACTACAACCGCGCTGAACCGTGCTGGCTGGAAGTGGGTGGACACATTGGGTGGAGTTAGCGAAAGTGGGTGGACGTCACGTGATGTCGTTAGGCGGCGCAAACAGTGACATCAGTGATCTTTTAAGCGGTAGTCTCACGACCCAGATAGTAAACAATAAACATGGAGGACATGGAGTCGTTAGTGTTGCTGGTCTTGGTGCTGTGGCTTGTTGTCACTGACAACGCCAACAGATACTGGCAAGAGCGTATAGATGAGGCGAGCCGCATAAGGCTTCAGAAATTCTCGTAATTCGTAATTCTTCTTCTTCCGGGTTTACGGTGTTTACAGATCCCAGCGTGCTTGCGGGGCGTGTGTGGGCGTGTGAGGACACTCCTCCTCACCAATCAGTGCACAGGGGAGTGTCTCCTCACGCCCCTAGCCCCACTCGGCTCGGTTTGGCTCGCTTCAGCCCCACTCCAAAACCGTGCGAGTTTTGGGTGCTGAGTAGGGCTGAAGCGAGCTGAGTCGTGCTGCTCTGAGGTAGTCGAAACGCGAGCCGTGTCGGGCTGAAGCGAGCTGAAGTGAGCTGAAAAAGGGTAGTGGAAAAGGGCCATTAGATTCTCGGTCGTGAGCCTGTGCTACTTGCTCTCAATAGCACTGCTTTGACTGCTTTATTAGCATTCACTAACACTACTGATGAATACTAGACTGGCTGGAAAGTAACTGCACTGCCGCGCTAACAGCACCGAGTCACGGGTAAGCTAGCGTTGGCCTTCGAGAATGCTGATCTGAAGAGAGTTTGTATGTATTATAATAATAGTAATAATATCGGCCGGCTTTTTTTCATGGTATATCAGATGTGTATATTCCGTTCAGCTACTCGTCTTTGGCTCGTTCAGTATCATGCTAGCTGAATGGAATATATCTGATATTCTACTCAACGCCAGTCAATATTATTTAAATCTATGATATTCATTGTGAGTTTTCCAAACCACTCCATCCCTACAGCATACAAAATTATTTCCTCTGCAGTGTTTCACGTTGATCTGATCATATTGGTGTGATCATAACGGAGAGGTGTTTTGTTCCACGGGAGTGTGTGCGCGCCGGTAAAAGACTGATGATCCAAGCTCACACTGAGGAGTGACAGCGATGATAATGGAGCGTCTCCATTAATTCCGGCCGTGCTGCATTTGCATGACTTTAAAAGCCTGCTGTTTTGTGAGGACCATCAATTCAATCTGCACAGAGCGCCGTCATTACGCATAACATCACAACATGCACGTACCTACACACACGCCGCCTCGTTAAGAAATGCATACACACAAACGCAGGAACTTGGGCGCCAGATTGTGCTTGTTGATGAATAGAGATTGCCGTGTCAGGGTAACATGTGCAAATCTCCTTTCATTATGTATGAAGTAGTTTATGAAGAAACCTACTCGTTCATTCTGAAGCTCGTATGTGATTTCCCATAAGCCCTAACTCTCGGAGGACCTCTTCACACTGGCAGCTTGTAAAGTATTTTGCTTTAAGGACTGATCTAGAGTCTAGTCTCTCGTAAATGGAGGAGATGAGGAAGCAGATCTGGAGTCAGGAGTTATGTGATGTGAGAAAAAAAAAAATCGGTTGACTGAAACCACAGGAAATCACATCCCGTTATCATCCAACAGCACATATGCGATCGATCTAGGCTCATGTGCGAGTGTGTTCTCATTAGTGCCACTCTTTGTATGGATGGAATGTTGCTAACAGAAATAGAAAGTGTCAGAAAACATGACAATCAAGTCCTCGCAGTTGTTAGTGTGAGGAGCCCACGCACTACCGAGGAGACCAGAGCTTCCTGACAACAGTCAGAGTTCTTCCCATGACTCTGTGTTCCCTCATAGAAATATTCAAAGGATCAATCAAGTGAAACATTGCCTTCATGTTGTTCTGTTATTGCACGATAATGCAATCTAAAGCTACAGCTTTACCTTTGAATCTTGTAAAGCGCTGACACTGGAGACTCCTTCCATTAGTGCTACAGAAAAACCTCCTCACAGAAAATGTTGCCGAATCAAATATACATTAGCGCCGTGTAACAATATCGAGGTCTGAGAGCTTAGGCCCTGATTATACTACACCTCATGACTTGCGACTGCAAGAGCTTAGGAATAAAAGGGTTCAGGAATGTGTTCCAGGAAAATTGAATTGTTGGAATATAAAGCCCTGGAAATAAAACGCCTTGGGAATATTGAGGACTGTAAATGTATGGGGTGCCAAGTGTCACCGGGCCCATTTCGTGGACGAAATGCATTTCGTCATCACAAAATGCATTTCGTCCATCACGAAAGGCATTTTGTCCCACGATAATTTTTCCAAATGATCTTTTATGACCTGTTTGCACATTTTGCGTGACCAGTAGGCTACACAAGGTGGCAGTGTTGTACAAGGTTTATACATGTCATCACAGAATGCATTTCGTCATCACAAAATGCATTCCGTCGGACGAAATGCTAGCCTAGTAAACTAGACCCACCCGCCTAGCGGCCAAAAATATTTTTGCCTACGAGTGGGTCTAGCCTCGGACCATATCAACAACACACCCCGGGCATCAAATCGTGCCCGCCAATCACAATGCAAGGTTTTTGTTTGGATTCTTTGGGCGGGCTTTTGCAGGAGTGACGACAAGGCTGCGCGACGCTGGAGAAAGCACAACAGGAAAGATGGCTTTGGGCTAGTGAACAGCGCGCGTTTGACTCCGCTTTGGAATCAGTTTTAGAAGAATTAGACTTGGAGTTTTCATTGAAACATGAGCAGGAAGAGGCTCTCCGCTCATTCCTTTTCAAGAAGGACGTTTTCGCTGTTTTGCCGACCGGCTATGACAAAAGTCTGATCTACCAGCTGGCTCCCCCACTGCTTTCTGTCGCTCTGACTACGTCACAGTCACTGTTGTGCTGATTGGTCAGAGCGTTGGCCTATACGCACAGAGACAGTTTGAAAGACAACGGGTTGTTCCTACCCACACCCTTCGGAAATGTCTACGACTGAGACCAGACTAAATATTCACATTTAGTCTGGCTTGCCAGGCTAACGAAATGCATTTCATCCATCACGAAATGCATTTTGTCCCACGATAATTTTTCAAAATTATCTTTTATGACCTGTTTGCACATTTTGCGTGACCAGTAGGCTACACAAGGTGGCAGTGTTGTACAAGGTTTATACAGGTCATCACAGAATGCATTTCGTCATCACGAAATGCGTTTCGTCCATCACAAAATGCGTTTCGTCCATCACAAAATGCGTTTCGTCCATCACGAAATGCGTTTCGTCCATCACGAAATGCGTTTCGTCCACGAAATGGGCCCAGTGACACTTGGCACCCCATATAAATGTAGGTCACTGGAAATGTAGAGATCTGTGAACATGGAGTCTTGGGATAAAAGGCCTTGGAAATAACCGTTCTGGGTGCTTAGAGTCTAGGAAACATAAATCCCTGGGACTCTAAGGCCCTGAGAGCACTGAAGACTGGAAACATGGACGCCCTGGAAATAAAGTGCCCTGGGTACTTAGAGTTCTGTGAACACTAAACAGTGGAACCATAGATCACTGGAAATAATGACCCTGGGAACATAGAGATCGAGATAAACGGAGTCTTGGGAATATCCAGATCTGGGACTATGGAGTCTCGGCCCTGGAGGAAAGAGTGCTTGGTACTTAGAGTCATGGAACCATAAACCTCTTGGAGCATTGAGACCTGGAAATATTGAACACTGGAAATATACAGCACTGTGAATATAGAGATCAGGGAATGTGGAGCCTTGGGTCATTCTAGAATTCGGGGTACATTTCGCGTCTCCGAGATAAACCTTTTGTTATTTTCTACAAAAGAAATCTTTACTGAATCAGTTTTGAACAATAATGGAAATTATTACAAACTTTCACCAATAGCGATGCTTGATGTACATTTTAGACCCAATTTATCCATAAAACATTAACTAAATGACTCCCGCCCCTCCCCCCACATTGTTGGCTGTCTTCGATTCATGGTTCATCCGTTCAACTCGAATAAACAGGAAGTGATTCAGTCTGACGATCTGGTTTTTGGGGCTTATTCTATAGATAGTTTTCACATGACATCACAGAGTCGGGGATTCCCTAGTGGCGGCCAACTTGTGGGTCAAGCTTACCGTACAGGTCACTGAGCACACATTGTAATGCGCGAGTACAAAGTCTTCAAAAGAACCCAAGCAGGCTATTTAAAGCTAGCAATGGTGCACGCCTGTTGTATTCACGGCTGTCGTAATAGGTCAGATGATGACGTCAAGCGGAGCTTTTATGGAATTTCCACTGTACGGGAGCACGAAGGCGAGCAAACAAAGAAACTCAGCATACAAAGGAGAAATCTATGGCTTGCGCGAATCAACCGCAAGGATTATCAGCCTTCCAAACACAGCAAAGTCTGCTCCGATCATTTTATAAGTGGTAAGTTGTTTAAATAAACAATCAATTGTGTTTAAGTTTGTTTTTGGAAACCAAAACATCATGTGAACAATCTCTGGAGAATGCCTAACTGGAACCGCTGAGTGTACGTTTACATTGTAATGTACACTTAATATCGCTCGTTTGTCACGTTTCTATTTGAAACTTGTCACTTCAGTCACGCAAGGGTCATTTTTGAAAAACATTTTAGGTCTATTCTGTATGATTTGACTTGTGTTTGGGATGCAAACAGCACGCCTTTTGGCGGATGCCGCCTGAATCGCACAGATCCGGGGTTTTTTTTTAGGGGGGGTGTTGGAGTGTCTGATTATAATTTCAAAGTAAATTCTGTATTAAAATTACTAAATAAGCAAATCCGTTACAGTCCATGAAACAGGAAGTATAAGGATGAGAAAAAAACAGTTTAAATCGGAAAGCTGCGCACATTTGCGCAGCCCGAGCGGTGTGCAGGACTGCGTATATGTGCGCAGCTTCCCGATTTAAACTGTTTTTTTCTCATCCTTATACTTCCTGTTTCATGGACTGTAACGGATTTGCTTATTTAGTAATTTTAATACAGAATTTACTTTGAAATTATAATCAGACACTCCAACGCCCCCCCTAAAAAAAAATCGGATCTGCGCGATTCAGGCAGTATCCGCCAAAAGGCGCGCTGTAGAATATATAAAGTTGTATATATCAGACAGCCTTTAAAGTTTGATGAAGTCAGTTTCAGGCTTTGGCAGTTTCAGGCTTTGGCAGCCCTGCATAGTCACTTGAAAATGCATCTTTGTCCACTTCGTAGGGGTCAATTCCCCCAATCAAGGCCAGTTTGGCTGCATACCGTTGTCGTGAGATGTCGTCTAATGTATCTATATACTTCTGTTTGCTTGATTTTGCCGACATTGATCTTTATTTTAGAAAACTGACTATATAACTTCATAAATTCGTCCGAGATAACGTAGCCGGTAGTGGCGATGGTCCGTTTTGTTTGCCCCGCAAGATGGCGGCTGGGGGGCATTCCCCGGAATGCTGTGACGTCAGTGAAAACTATCTATTAACTGTTATAAAATCAACTGCATAGAAAAATCTGTCTTCTGTATTACGTGAAATTTCAGTCATATCCGTCCCAACGGTCTTGTCAACTCTGTTAACTCTGTTATAAAACCCACAAAGACTTTTAATAATACGCATGACACTTGCACCGAGTGATGTCACTTCCTCTGGTGGGAAACTTCAGAAAGGCAGTGAGGTGTGTTCTGTTTCTTCTGTCATTATTTGGAACAAAATGTTGAGGATTTTACACCAACAGTAGATTAATTATTCGTCATCTCTGTTACTGTGATACTGGAGTGAATTTCTCACTCGTTTAAAAAAAAAACAATATGATTAAAATCCATAAAGTTCTGTTTTTATACATGCCATGTGGTAGCTAGTTTGAGGTTAGTATGTGGAGTTAAGACACAAAATGGTGGCAAATGTCAACTCTGTTATCTTCAAGTCTGTGATTGGATTGCCCAGTTTAACGACAACAGAGTTGACGATGACTAACGGAGTCGACGCTTGAAATGTACCCGCAATTACAGTATGGGCCTTAAGGTCTTGAAAATAAAGACCATGTGTACTCAGAACCCTGGAGATATACAATAAGTCCCTGGGAAACTAAGACACTGAGAACATTGAAGACTGGAAATATCGATATCTGTTAATATCAGGCCACGGGAATATAAAAATCTGGAAATGTGCAGTCTTGGGATAAAAGGCTCTGGAAATAAAGGGTCTGGGGGCTTAGTGTCTCAGAAACATATAAATCCATGGAAATCTAAGGCACTGAGAACGTTGAGGACGTTCTGGGAAAATGGAGTCTTGGAAATACAGGACCTTAAACAGAAACATAAAACCCTGGGAATACTGAGGACTGGAAACATGGATCACTGGAAAAACATCTCGGAATATGGAGTCTTATGACAAAGAATATGGGGTCCGAGTGCTTAGCATACCAGAAACACAAATCCCTGGGAACCTACGGCACTGAGAATATTGAGGACCTCAGCTCACTGGAAAGCTCGGGCTTGGGAATAATTTTAATCTGGAAAATTAGAAGCTTGGGAATATAGAGAGATGAGAAAACAAAGTCTTATTATCAGTTAAGGCCCTGAAAATAAAGGCCTTGTGTGCTTAGAGTCCCAGAGACATAAATCCTAGATGCTGAGAACATTAAGGATGGAAATTTAGCACGCTGGGAAAATAAAGCTTCGGGAATATAAAGGCCTGGAAATAAAGGCTCCTGGGTATGTAGACACCAGAAACATGAAACCCCACATTTTATAATATATTATAGAAGCATAGTCGTACAGTAATATAAGAACTTCACCTGGAAGAACACACGATGAAAGAAATCTTCTCTTTTCACACTCAGTACGCCATCGTGCAGTAATCCATGCTGGCATAAATATGGGCACTTTTTTTTTTTACTGTCCTTTCACACTCTCTTCTGAAAAAAAAAACCCTCAAATGACTAAAATGTAGCTTTCAGCTCCCAAACACGGTGCTTTTAGAGGCACATTTTCGAAACCACTGTGTACGTTGGGTGCATTATAATCTTGCCACCTCACAATAGCTTATTTGTAATTTTTATCTGTAAAAATGTTCACGGCTTTGTTTTTCAGTTATTACCTCTCCCTAATACTGAACAATTTGCTGAAGATTTAGTCATCACCTGTGTGTATTAGTTACCTGCATCCTATTTTAGCAAGAATGTTAATAATAGTAATAATAATAATAATAATAAAATCTACGAGGGTACTTTAAAAAGTTCTCAGCATCACCCAGAAAACATCAGAGGAGAAAGGTTGTTCTTGCGTTATTTTTCAACATCCATCCATTATCTGTAGCCGCTTATCCTGTACAGGGTCGCGGGCAAGCTGGAGCCTATCCCAGCTGGCTACGGGCGAGAGGCGGGGTACACCCTGGACAAGTCGCCAGGTCATCACAGGGCTGACACACAGAGACAAACAACCATTCACACTCACATTCACGGTCAGTTTAGAGCCACCAATTAACCTAACCTGCATGTCTTTGGATTGTGGGGGAAACTGGAGCACCCCCACACAGACATGGGGAGAACATGCAAACTCCACACGGAAAGGCCCCCGTCGGCCACTGGGCTCGGACCCAGAACCTTCTCGCTGTGAGGCGACAGTGCTAACATCTTGAGCCTCCAGATTCTCCTCAACAGCATGGACGACTTCATCATCACTCTGAAAATGGCAACCGCATGAGTGGGATTTCAGTTTGGGAAACAGACAGAAGTCAGATGGTGCCAGGTTGGATGAGTAAGGTGCATGGGGCAACAGTTCAAAGCAACATTTGATTGCTTCTGCCCCCGCCACCTGTGCTGTGTGGACGGGTGCATTGGCATTGCCCTGGAGCAACAGCACGCTAACTCGAAGCTTTCTTTCCTTTCCTTTTTTCTGTGATTGCTTCTTTCATTTGAGTTTTTGTGAACAGTGATATAAGGCTTTATAGTATACAGTCACGCCCCAAAATGTAAGTTACACCGCTTGTTTCCGGATGAGGCCGAAAAGTTTTTGAAGTACCCTCGTACCTTTGAATCAGGTAAATATCGTCTAATTAGTCATAATAGCTTCTTACAGCCTGATTGTGTTGCCGTATTAAACGTACAATGACTCGTACCCCTTTTCCACCAAATCAGTTCCAGGGCTGGTTCGGGGCCAGTGCTGGTGCTGGTTCGCAACTCGTTCAACTTGCGAGCCAGCTGAGAACCAGTTTGCTTTTCCATAGCTCACGGTGCTAAGGGAAGCCACGTTATTACGTCGCTGTATATGTCAGTTACGTCACTACATTTGCATAAACCTTGGCGCGAATATCGAAGCAAAAACAACACGGAAGAAGCAGCAACAACAACAACAATAATAATGGATGACTTCGCGTTTGTACAGCTGCTGCTTCTCGTCGCTTAAAAATGGCGATCTTTTGCGGTCTTGTTATTGTTGTTGGTCTTAACAACTCCCCCCCCCCCCCCCCCCCCCCCCCCCGCTGACGTAAGCGGTTCTTTCCTCTGGCCCAGCAAAGAGTTGGTGCTAGCCTGGAACCGGTTTTTCTGGCCCCAGAGCCAGTTCTTTGTCAGTGGAAACAGAAAACCCGGTTCCAAACTAAGCACTGGCCCCGAACCAGCCCTGGAACTGCTTTGGTGGAAAAGGGGCATCAGACGCTATCTAGACTGTTCTGGACTGACCAGCTAATTGGCTAACTGTCTATCCACAGTATGTAGCTTGTACGGTATATGAGGCTTCTGAGGTGGAACCACAATCCCTGAATGCAACAAATTTATGAAGCAATCTCATTTACAACTTTATGACTACACTAAAGACCACGGATTGAACAGGAATGCCCTTCACCGAGGACTGACCTTTGAGTGACAAGTCTTTTAAAGGAGTCCCATTTTACTGGAGTAGATCAATTGGATCAGGTACACACGAGACACGTTATTGGATTTAGCTGTAAAACCTTCCATGTTGACCCTATAATGATTTAATTGTCTGTTTAATCGGCCCACAGGGGCTTAACCGCTAAATCAAATAAGCAAGAACAAGGCGGAGTTTACAAGACAATACACTGCTAATGTGGACAGGGTTATACTGTAGGAAGTGCAAATAATTCAGTGAAGGATGTCAAGGACAAACACAGGGAAAAAAAAACCCACGGTAAATCAAAATGAAAAAAAAAAAATTTGAGAAATGCTGCGTTGATACAAAATTGTAATTTGTTGGTTTAATATTGAAGTGGAAAAAAGACAACAGAAACAACTCAAGCAAGCAACTCGGTGTGTGGCTCTCAAATAAAGATTGAATTATTAATCAATATTGATAATATTAAATATTAACCAAAAGCAAATGGAAAAGAAGAGACTGGGAAGAACACTGGAATTCTGACTCCAGCTCCAACCTTTTAGTGAACTTTTACACCAAGTACGCCTTTAACAACATATTCAATGCTGTAAAATATATTATTATTATTATTATTATCCATACAGGACACTTTTTCGATGGAATAAAAACGTGTTCTATTCCCTTCTAGCGGGTTTCATTCATTTGGTTTGATAGCATGCAATATTGCTAGCATATCGCTTATCCTAATGTATTACATCACTCTACTCAATGCAGAATGAGCATTGAATATGGTTTATGATATTGCATGGTTGTGAAGACAACATGACGTCACACATCGGAGCTGATGCGAATATCCAACGAGAGAACTTTTTTCTGCTGTGCATGTGCAGAAGCATTTCTTTGTTCACCAGGAAAGAGAAAGATGCATTGAAGACCTGAAAGGCTACCAAAACTTCATTAGATATTCTTCATGCATATTTACAAGCAGCGGCGAACCGTTACCATTATAGCTTGAGCTCAGCTAAAACTTAGCCAGACACCAAAAAAGCAACAGGGCAAAGGATTTTGTAAGGGATTAGCGGCGGGCTGCCAGGTCGCTCCGTTGTGTGTAGCTGTCGATGTTGATTTTAAAAGTAACTCAGTAAATTACACAGGGAAATGAATACTGGAAGAAGAGTCTGGAGACAGAAATCTTAGTTTCTCAGTCATTAGCCTGTGCTACTTGCTCTTGATAGACAGCACTGGCTTGACCGCTTTATTAGCATTCGCTAACACTACTGATGAACGCTACACTGGCTGGAAGGTGACTTCACTGCTGCACTGACGGCGCTGACTCGCAGTTAAGCTCATAGGGTGATAAATTTTTGGTCCCTCCCACTATCTGATTGGTTAATTCATCTGTCACTTCCTACATAAACATACACTGCCATGGCCTTCTGTCTCGGCAATGAAGTCCTAACCAGTGAGTGAGCAGCTCGAAACTCTTCTCAGCCAAGAGACAACAAACAAAACAACCTCATTGGATAACTCGATTTTAATGTTTTCAGGACAGTAACCCTTTCATTTCTGAAACACATTTGATAGAAAATGAGGCCGAATTAGAAGAGAATAATTATAATAAATATAACATTTGAAATGCTGATACAACCCCGATTCCAAAAAAGTTGGGACAAAGTACAAATTGTAAATAAAAACGGAATGCAATAATTTACAAATCTCAAAAACTGATATTGTATTCACAGTAGAACATAGACAACATATCAAATGTCAAAAGTGAGACATTTTGAAATTTCATGCCAAATATTGGCTCATTTGAAATTTCATGACAGCAACACATCTCAAAAAAGTTGGGACAGGGGCAATAAGAGGCTGGAAAAGTTAAAGGTACAAAAAAGGAACAGCTGGAGGACCAAATTGCAACTCATTAGGTCAATTGGCAATAGGTCATTAACATGACTGGGTATAAAAAGAGCATCTTGGAGTGTCAGCGGCTCTCAGAAGTAAAGATGGGAAGAGGATCACCAATCCCCCTAATTCTGCGCCGACAAATAGTGGAGCAATATCAGAAAGGAGTTCGACAGTGTAAAATTGCAAAGAGTTTGAACATATCATCATCTACAGTGCATAATATCATCAAAAGATTCAGAGAATCTGGAAGAATCTCTGTGCGTAAGGGTCAAGGCCGGAAAACCATACTGGGTGCCCGTGATCTTCGGGCCCTTAGACGGCACTGCATCACATACAGGCATGCTTCTGTATTGGAAATCACAAAATGGGCTCAGGAATATTTCCAGAGAACATTATCTGTGAACACAATTCACCGTGCCATCCGCCGTTGCCAGCTAAAACTCTATAGTTCAAAGAAGAAGCCGTATCTAAACATGATCCAGAAGCGCAGACGTCTTCTCTGGGCCAAGGCTCGTTTAAAGTGGACTGTGGCAAAGTGGAAAACTGTTCTGTGGTCAGACGAATCAAAGTTTGAAGTTCTTTATGGAAATCAGGGACGCCGTGTCATTCGGACTAAAGAGGAGAAGGATGACCCAAGTTGTTATCCTTTGATGGTATGGGGTTGCATTAGTGCGTGTGGCATGGGCAGCTTACACATCTGGAAAGACACCATCAATGCTGAAAGGTATATCCAGGTTCTAGAGCAACATATACTCCCATCCAGACGACGTCTCTTTCAGGGAAGACCTTGCATTTTCCAACATGACAATGCCAAACCACATACTGCATCAATTACAGCATCATGGCTGTGTAGAAGAAGGGTCCGGGTACTGAACTGGCCAGCCTGCAGTCCAGATCTTTCACCCATAGAAAACATTTGGCGCATCATAAAACGGAAGATACGACAAAAAAGACCTAAGACAGTTGAGCAACTAGAATCCTACATTAGACAAGAATGGGTTAACATTCCTATCCCTAAACTTGAGCAACTTGTCTCCTCAGTCCCCAGACGTTTACAGACTGTTGTAAAGAGAAAAGGGGATGTCTCACAGTGGGAAACATGGCCTTGTCCCAACTTTTTTGAGATGTGTTGTTGTCATGAAATTTAAAATCACCTAATTTTTCTCTTTAAATGATACATTTTCTCAGTTTAAACATTTGATATGTCATCTATGTTCAATTCTGAATAAAATATGGAATTTACATCATTGCATTCCATTTTTATTTACAATTTGTACTTTGTCCCAACTTTTTTGGAATCGGGGTTGTATGTTTAGGCCTTCTTTGAAGTCCTAGAAGGCCCTGACAGTTCCTCTCTGGTGTATGCATAATAATAATAATAATAATAATGGCTTTTTTTCATGGTCTATCAGATATATTCCATTCAGCTACTCGTCTTCGACTCGTTCAGTATCATGCTCACTGAATGGAATATATCTGATATACCACTCAACGCCAGCCAATATTATTTAAATATTATACCACAGTGCTGCTGAATTCTCAAATCTGATTGGTCTAACAGTAGTACAGCTGCAAATCACAGGTTCATATTAATGCACTTTTGCTAATCATATGTTATTGTTTCTATAGTAACCACTCATTCAGAGGGACTCGTACAGCGAATAATTGTTGACATGGTGAAGTTTATTTAACATTTATTGAAGGAGTCTCCAGTGTCAGAAGTACAGCTTTTTTTCTTTGAGAAAGAACAGTTTTGCGGTTTCTTATGATTTTTTTTTTCAGAGAAAGTGAGGGAGCGACTGTTTATAGCTGCTATAACACGAGCGATAACAGGAAGTAAACAGTTTCGTAGACTTTCCACAACATTTGTGAAACGAAATTTAAATAAATTGTAATTGTCGACAAAATGCTGTGGGAAAAGAGAAATAAAACACATCAGGATGTGCAGTTATAGGAAAACAATCAGTTTTTGGCGTGGACTGTAGCTCTGCTTCATCACGCCATGCTGTTGTTTTATTTATTTCATACATAGTTGAAGTAAATTGCAGTCCTTTTGAGATATATTTGTCTCAAAACTGGCTGTATTTAATATATTTTATTTACTAAGCCACTTTGCTTGGTCACAGCCCAGCTATTTCATGCTCTAGTCTCCAGCACAAGTGTGCTAATTACAGTATAAAGCCGTTTCTGATGTTTAATAATTTGTACCATGTTAATTGTATTAGTATTTCTAATTACATTCAGTTAGACTCGGGGAGGGGGGGAATGAATTCTCTTCTTCTTCTTTTGTTATTCCAGTTCTGTATTACTCTTTACAGTACTCCGTGTCTGAGAAACACTGACATGGATGACAAAATGTATATTCCAAGTGGTCAGATCCCCTTCTTGAACCTTCAGTTCCTCCTCAGCCAATCTCCACCCACCAATCACCTGTTCATCACTGGGGAAGCCATGGCCTAAATGTTAGAGAAGCAGTTTTGGACTAAAAGGTCTCCGGCTCGATTCCCTGGACCAGCAGGAATGGCTGCAGTGCCCTTGACCAAGGCACCGAACCCCTAACTGCTCCCCAGGCTGCTCTGGGTATGTAAATGCCTGTAATTGGGATATATGATATCTAATACGATGGCTCAACACACTTGGAGGAAACCCTAACTGCTAACTGTTCGGTAAATATGAGCTTTCTCACAAGTGGTTAGCATTAGTGATTTACAAGGAGTGAAGTAAACCATCATTTCCACCCAGAGAACAGGACGATGACGTGCTCTCAGACTCCAGTGGATGTAGCATTCCTGAAGTTACGGTCACACTACGGCTTGCGATGGTTATCGATGAAAATGAGGCATTTTGGTGGTGATATGCAGCTGAGCTAATAGTTGTGGTCTCACAGCAGGTGAACACTTGACTGTCACGCCCACACTATGGCTCACGATGGTTATCGGTGAAAATGAGGTGTTTTGGTGGTGATATGCAGCTGAGCTAATAGTTGTGGTCGCACAGCAGGCGAACACTTGACTGTCACACCCACACTTGCTCACAGGACCCGGTCATTATGGGAAACACCTGATGCTGATTTGAGTGCAATCAGCACACACATATAAGGACACTGTTAGAGACTTTGCGAAGTACAGTACGTATTCTCATTATCATGGTCACGTTTGTTTCTAGCCATGTTTATGACTCTGCTTTTGGTTTCATTTGTGTTTTGTTACTCTGACCTTGCCTCATGTTTTGTATTTGTAAATACCATGCCTGCTAATAAACACTCTTCCTGTACTTACATCTGTCTCCCGCTGCATACCTGACAGGATACTTTGCAAATTCTCTATGAAAAGAGCGTCCTTATATGCATGTGCTGATTGCGTTCAAATCAGCATCAGGTGTTTCCCATAATGACCGGGCCCCAAGCGGGCACACAACATGCTCCAAAGGATCCATCCATCCATTATCTGTAGCCGCTTATCCTGTCCTACAGGGTCGCAGGCAAGCTGGAGCCTATCCCAGCTGACTATGGGCAAGAGGCGGGGTACACCCTGGACAAGTTGCCAGGTTATTGCAGGGCTGACACAGAGACAAACAACCATTCACACTCACATTCACAGAGCCACCGATTAACGTAACCTGCATGTCTTTGGACTGTGGGGGAAACCGGAGCACCCGGAAGAAACCCACGCAGACACGGGGAGGACATGCAAACTCCACACAGAAAGGCCCTTGCCGGCCACTGAGCTTGAACCCAGGACCTTCTTGCTGTGAGGCGACAGTGCTCACCACTGCACCACCGTGCCGCCATTCCGAAGGATCCCTGAATGTAAATACATATTTCAAGTCTCAGCGAAGGTTAGGCGATGCTGAGCCACTATGTTGATGTGGCTCCCCCAAGCATGTGGGATATAGAGTTGAGATAAATACTGTACATCTCAAGAGGCTTGACAAAGGTTCCCCGAGCTTCGGGAAGCATTCCCAAACCCATCTGCGAGTATCCACTGCTTAGTTTGCCGACGAAAACATCGCCACCAAATTTCAGTGCGTGCGTTGGAATATTTCGCAACGTTTTTGGCCATTTGTGATGTGGAGACACAACAAAAAACAACTCACAAAGCTTAGAGAACATTCGCCATGCATTACACAATTGGTGGCGATGCTACCGATTTTTCATCGCCAAGTGTTCACAAATTAAACCCATTGCAAGCTGTCGTTTGACCAGGGGCTGAGATTCAAACTCCCTCAAAACAGGTCGAGATTTTACTTTGCAATAATTGAATTTCATGTTGTATGAGATGGAGATCGTGTCAGGGTGCAGGCACTTATGGATGCAGTTGCAGGGGAGAGCGGGTGTGTCGCAAACTGGTAGACAAATCCAAATTGTAGAACTAAAGGCAGTATACGGGACAGGCAAAGGGTTGGTCGAACAGCAAACAGCATGTCAGAGGAATAGCTAATGTTTAGAGTCTGAAGTTATAACAGGAAGCATGGGTCAAAGTCACTAGAGTAAGGAACGAAGAACAACGGCTTGGTAGGATCAGGTACACGTACATCGAACAATACTTCACACTGGTAGTTTGTAAGAGCGGTCCTTACGTAGCGTTGGTTGATGAGGTGAAATGGGAAACAGCTGCAACGATGGTTAGAACTCAGGAGAGGGAGGGTGCTGTTGTGCTTGGGAATTGTTGTCCGTGGCGGCCATGTTTGGAGGCTATCCATGAGCTCTGATTGCTGGCGCTATCAGTGCCCGAAAGATTCTACCCAAGTTTGAAAAAGTGGTGTAAAGCTATCTTCAGGAGAGGTAACTGTGCAATGGTGATGGTAAGGTATTATTATTATTATTATGTTGTGGGTCTTGTAAGGGGCGGCACGGTGGTGTAGTGGTTAGCACTGTCGCCTCACAGCAAAAAGGTTCTGGGTTCGAGCCCCGTGGCCGACAAGGGCCTTTCTGTGTGGAGTTTGCATGTTCTCCCCGTGTCCGCGTGGGTTTCCTCCGGGTGCTCCGGTTTCCCCCACAGTCCAAAGACATGCAGGTTAGGTTAACTGGTGACTCTAAATTGAGCATAGGTGTGAATGTGAGTGTGAATGGTTGTTTGTCTCTGTGTCAGCCCTGTGATGATCTGGCGACTTGTCCAGGGTGTACCCCGCCTTTCACCCATAGT
The DNA here is from genome assembly GCF_027579695.1 of Neoarius graeffei. Lineage (NCBI taxonomy): Eukaryota > Metazoa > Chordata > Actinopteri > Siluriformes > Ariidae > Neoarius > Neoarius graeffei. The sequence continues at coordinate 6,230,770 of NC_083579.1, read as the reverse complement.
CAGCTGGGATAGGCTCCAGCTCGCCTGCAACCCTGCACAGGATAAGTGGCTAGAGATAATGGATGGATTTTGTAAATTCATTTAGATGTGTGTTGTGTTATGTGGCAGCAGGATGTCGAGGAGCCTGACTGTCTCGGGGAAGATGCCTTGTTGGAGCCGTTAGTTGAATGAGTCCTCTTGGCTGGTTTTCCAGATGTCTGTTAGATCCTGGCATTTCCCCTGAACACCTCTATCAGTACTTTGCATCAGCACCGGTGTCCTCATTTCACCTTTCCTTCTGCCTTTTCTGTATGCTAGGATGAACAATAAAGAGACAATCGATGGAGACCATCCTCATGTCCTAGACGCCGTGCAATTCGTTTAAGGTCGACACGTTGGCATTAACACAGATTTTCCTCTCGATTTCTCTCCTTCGTTATTAGTTCTCTACAGCTGCTTTCACATATGAAGTGTTTTAACAGAACCCTGGTGTGTTCTCCCCCTCGGTGCCGCCGTCACATTCGAGCATGGATAAAAACTCAATTGCTCTGAGAAAATGATTTGATTCTGAATCGACTCAGCTGCAGGAAGTGGATCAAAACGTAACGTGTTTGGTGTCGCAGCATTTTTTGTTGATTTTTGTGTGTGTGTGTGAGGGCTGCAGGAAATACACAAATGCTGCATTCCTGGTGCCTTGTAAATGGTAATTTGGAAGCTGTAATGATGCCATTTCCCACCTTGGCACGTTGGACGTGTGAAGCAAAAAAAAAAAAAACATGGATGTCTCAAGAAAAGTGCCTTTTGCTTGCTATTGTAGATTGTGTCCAGCTCATTAAAAAACTTCTTCTCGTCCTGGAAGGAGAAGTAGAGTTTGACGAAGAACGGGTAATCCAGGTTGGACATCACGTCCCTCTCTTTCTTCACGTACTGCGTCTTGTTCTCCTTCGTGATATGGTGGTTCTCCAGGATCTTAATTGCATATTCCTTCCCTGTTGAGTGTTCTTTCACCAGGACAACCATACAGAAGGAGCCCTCTCGCAGGATTTTGCCAAAGTTGAGATCCTCGGGTCTGTTCTTGCATGGCTGAGTGGGTGGGGCTCAAGGGCTCAACAGTGGCACCTTGGCAGTGCTGGGGCTTGAACTCATGACCTTCTGAGTTCAAGTTCATTAATCCAACATCCAACTAGCGGTTGTTGTTGTACTATAGTGAGTAGCTTAGAAACAAGCTTGCTAGCATACAACACAATAGAGAGTAGCGTTAGCAGCAAGCTAAGCGGCTAATGTCAGAGATGTTGATATTACCTTCTCAAAACAGTGATTAGTTTGTTACAGATTTAACCAAGTTCTGTGTCTGTTTCTGTCTGGGTCTGTCTCAGAAACTGTGTACTGTGGGGGTCCCCCACTAAATATACTCACAGTCAATAAACTATATGGTTTTGAATGGTGACGTTGGTTTTAATTTTAAATAAAATGATGAAAGAAACCCCTGCGATGACCTGGCGACTTGTCCAGGGTGTACCCCGCCTTTCGCCCGTAGTCAGCTGGGATAGGCTCCAGCTTGCCTGCGACCCTGTAGAACAGGATAAAGCGGCTAGAGATAATGAGATGAGATGAGATGATGAAAGAAATAATACAGATAAAACTAAATCTTTGATGTGAATATTCAGAATTTGGCAAAAATTCTGCAAATTTGTGGAAAAATGGCGGCTTGATCTGGGACATGATAAACGGTCGACTACATCGCATTCCCTTAAAAAGGTTGTAGTCCACTGAAAAGTCTACAGTTATCACTAATTGTATTTTAAGTTGTAACTTTATACACCTAAGGATCGGTGCGCTCACAGAATAATCATAACCGTAATAAAACATCATGCAAAATATTTGATCACCGTTGTAACTCCATTTTCCGCAAACCCAAAACCAATACAGTCGTGTGTTTTGATCTAAACGGAAAGCCTCAGGGTCAAGGTCACGACCTCACCAAAAGTAGTAACTTAAAATCAATACGCCGTATAAAAATTTAGTTATAAATCTGCGATTTTGTTTTTTAAAACGAAAGCTGAAAGTTAGGTATAGAATATGTTTCTTACAGAATATGTTACGATGGTAGCTGGTCTTGTATGAATTTCTGAGCTATAAAATGAGTCGTGGTCTATTTTTTACCGTAGCGTGTTATTTGTGGCAGATCACAGAATCCAGGGACACATGTCTGCCCGGGGGCATTTTGAGTTATTGACAGATTCAGAAAGTACAGTTTCTAAGCTTTCCAATGATGCCTTCCATGTGGAGATCTGACAATATTTGAAGAATGTGTGGCCTTTTGAAAGTGTATACTTCTTAAAACAGGAAAGGGAGAAAATCGCCCTCAAAGTTTTCCATCTCAGCTACTCTGGGTGCAGGGCGGGCACATAATGGTGCTCATTTGCATGACATTAAGGAAAGCCCTACCCCCTACGAGCTAGCACGATACTACTTTCATGTAAACAAAGATCACCACGTCAATTTTCCTTCCATGCAAAGTATGCCCAACACAATTATGAAGTACAAAAATAAGTCCTAAAGTATACTTTAGCGTTTTGTGGTTGAAAAATTACTCACACCGTAAGAAAGAAAGATAGCACGATGATGACACAACTAACACAACGCTAGTTTCATGTAAAGCCTCGGTCACAACCGGCCGTACGGTACGTGCTCCTACGGCCGGTCTACACGCAAAAAACGCAAGAAACACACGGAGAGCACGCATGAAACGCATGAGAGCACGCGTGTGAAAAGCACGACAGCGCGCGTGTGATGTGCTGATTTTCGAGCCGCAGACCGGCCGCAGAGGTTCTTTGTCATGTCAAACAAACTCTACGGGCGCTTACGTTTTTTTCAGGTTGCAAGACAAATGCCGCTTTTCCACTACCAACGCGGCTGAGTCGGGCTGAGCCGTGCCGTGCTGAGTCGGGCTGAGTCGAGCTGAGCGGGGCTGTTGGAGTTGCATTTCGACTACAACCGCGCTGAACCGTGCTGACTGGAAGTGGGTGGACACATTGGGTGGAGTTAGCGAAAGTGGGTGGACGTCACGTGATGTCGTTTGGCGGTGCAAACAGTGACATCAGTGATCTTTTAAGCGGTAGTCTCACAACCCGGATAGTAAACAATAAACATGGAGGACATGGAGTCGTTAGTGTTGCTGGTCTTGGTGCTGTGGCTTGTTGTCACCGACAACGCCAACAGATACTGGCAAGAGCGTATAGATGAGGCGAGGCGCATAAGGCTTCATAATTCTCGTAATTCGTAATTCTCCTTCTTCCGGGTTTACGGTGTTTACAGATCCCAGCGTGCTCGCGGGGCGTGTGTGGGTGTGTGAGGACACTCCTCCTCACCAATCAGTGCACAGGGGAGTGTCTGCTCACGCCCCTAGCCTCACTCAGCTCAGTTTGGCTCGCTTCAGCCCCAGTCCAAAACCGTGCGAGTTTTGGGGCCTAAGCAGGGCTGAAGCGAGCTGAGTCGTGCTGTTTTTGGATAGTCCAAACGCGAGCCGTGTCGGGCTGAAGTGAGCTGAAAAAGGGTAGTGGAAAAGGGCCAAAACTTGCGGCCAACGCGCGTCTTTCTCCGTGAACAAAAAAAACCCGCAGCGATTTGGGAAACGCCAAAAATCACACGGCCAAAAAATCGTACGTCCGGTTGTGACCTAGGCTTAACCAAACCACAACACTCTCCGTTACATGCAAAAATAACCACACAGCCTTAGATTAATAAACTCACCCCATCAGAAAGAGAAACGGCGCCTTGCACACACCAATGCCTCCGATGGAATGTAATCCTAGAACGGTCCGTGTATCATCCGATCATTCAAGTATTCCATTCAATCTGGAAAACGAGGTTGTGTTTTTTTTTTTTGCTAGAAATGGTGATCTCCGATGTAAATACCGTGTGTCTGTTTGCTTCGCGGTGTTTCAGCTCCTCTGCGCTCTGTTTAGTAACTCATTCCATAGTGAAATCACATGCCTGTATGCAGGTTAAGTAGCCATGCGCTCAGCTCGTATCATACAGCTGATTCGCGGAAAAAAAAAATGACTTTAAATCGTCATGTGAATGGCCCATATGGTAATTTACCCACACCCCCCAGCAGGCTACAGTCCTGACAAAAACGAGACAATTTGCAACAAAAAATGTATGTTTTTCCAGCAAAACAATCTATTATCTGAAATACTGATTGCATTCTTCAAGATCTCAACTTGCACATGATGGAAAAAAACGAAAATCACAAATTAAAAAAAAAAATGCTTCTTTTGCGATTATCTCGGATTCGTTTCGGCCGACATGTGTCCCTGGATTCGGTGAGGGGTCACATTTGTGTGCGGGGAAGGACACACATTAACAATTTGCATGTGTAGAATGGAATTTTCCACTCCAGCAGTTAGAAGTTGATCGCGCTTCCATTTGCGGTCTTTCTGTTACGCGGGTGATCTGTTCGGACGTTATCACTGAAAAGGTGAGTTTTGACAGTTTTATTTTGTTTTAGTCTTGCAGTATAAGGCAACAGAATGTTTCTTTTTCATCTTACTTTCATATTTCGTAGTGCTTGCGTATTTTTGGCCAATATTTTGCAACCATCGTCAATTTAGATCGAACTTTTGATAGAATCTACGGCCAGTCATTTTGCCCCGCCCCTGCCTCACGCGCCGTCCGGTGCGGTAGTGATGTCCCGTTGCTCGCGCGCCGCAGCAGAGACCCGCGCGACCTTCAGCCGGTACAGTCGCTGTTCTTTTACCACCGCCGTTATTCTCATCTTTCCGGTGCGTTCTTGATTTTTCCATCGTGTCCTATTTCGCCGTATCAAACACCCAAACTGTATCATATTATTCATATTTAAGTGAAAAATCAATTCAGTCATCATAACTTGGCATTTTTAACCCAAGCAATCAAAAAGAGGAAATTTATTCAATATTTTCACTCATCTGTGAAGGAGGGGCTTTAATTCTTCATGATGTCGTTATTTTATATGGAAATCAATTTTACAAAAGCATTTGAATTGTAATCAAAAAAATGTTCCACAGTGGAGGCCAGATAAAGCAAGATACTATCTTTATTCTTATTAAACATGACAAAAGAAACATTGAGTGTTGGGTAAATGCAAAAAAAAAAAAAAAGTAAAATTAGAAAATTAATTTTTTGACCATAATGTCCCAAATGACAGAGCAGTTTCTGAGACGGACCCGTATATTAACTGATCTAAAGTTAGTCCTGCTATAAATTTGTTTAATCGATCTGAAGCAGATACTCGTTTAACTGATTTAAAACAAAGAAGTGCTGCTGTGTGAAGCTGTGAGGCGCGACGTCAATTTGACGTGAGTCACTTGCTGAACTCGGGGTCGAGGAGACCGTTGAGTTCCTGAGCAGGAATTGTGTCTGAGGCCATTTTAATTCTTATCTAATGTGTGTGTTTTTTTTTATTTTTTAAACAAATCATACAAGCTCAGTTTGTACCATCCTTACACGGCATCCCGTTGAAACGTTTGGCATGTTTTGCTTTCGTGCCAGTTTCGTGCGTAGTTAATTTCAGGGATTTGATGAGGCGCTTGTGACAATTGCCGAGCGAGCTAATCACGCTGTGAAACAAATGCTTCTCAAAATGTCACTGTTGTGGTTTCTGGCCTAGTGGGAGTGATAAATGGTTGTTGTTCTCTTAAAGGTCTAGCATTAGATATTATTTTATACAGAGAATAATTAGGCAGAGATTTACGTCAAGAGTTTGGAGCTTTTTTTTTTCCTTTAACACGTCTGATTCATATTTACGTCTTTAACTAAATCTGCACAAACGCAAACACAGATACAGTACACTCACAAGCTCGTCCAAATAATTCAGAAGAAACAGCCAAAAATCAAATGTACGCCACAAATATTAACAGTCTGTTGACACGTATATCTCAAATTTTTATCAATTCACTCCAATATCACAACCACAGCATTTAACGTGCAGCAGAAGCAGAAGAGATTTTGATTGCGAGCGTGTTTCAGTCCTCCTTGGGCTTCCAAAGCTGTTTTGAAACCGAGATGATCTGGAAAAGCCATTTATTGGGCCGCCATCTCAGGTGGATTAGAGGAGCTCTTTGGTTTGAACATGAAACAGTTTCGCGTCTAATCCTTCAATCAGCATCAGAGCAAGACAAGAGGATACAACTGTCAATCATCTTCATCACACTCTTTCTCACACACACACAGGGTTATATCTTTAGGTCATCTGTCCGTAAAGCCGATGAGCTGTTGCCGTGGCGTCGAGTCCGTGGTCCACAATTCAGCTAAATCGTATCTCCTCCGTCAGTTCTCCACGGACTTCTGTTCCGAGTGTTTTGTTTGAAAGAACTCATCACTCCGCACAAAACTTGGTCATTGTTTTGTCAATTTTTTTTTTTTTTTTTGCTAATCAGTTAGTAATTAGGCCAAATTAATGAACTTTCCAGGCCGCTCACTAAAATTGTATCTCCTCTTTCAGTTCTCACCTGATTTCAGTACTGATTGATGTTTTGGGTCAGGCTTCCCATGAGGAACAAATCTTGGTCGTTTTCTTGTTGTAAACAATTTGTTTACAACTTTGTTTATTTTCAGTTAAATCATATCTCCTCCCTCCCTCAGTTCTCAATGGATTTCAGTTCTGATTGTTTTATTTGAAAGAACTCGACCCTCTGGACAACACTTGCTCATTGTATTGTCAATTTTTTGCTCACAAATTAGTAATCAGGTCAACTTAACACATTTTCTTCTGACTAGAATTGTATCTCGTCTCTCATTTATCATCCGAATTCGGTTCTGATCGATGTTTTGGGTCGATCTTGCCTCGGGGAACCAAATTTAGCCCTTTGTTGATGTTCCTGCTGTGAACAGTTTGTCGTGGAGGTCGGTCCTTTCTCGCGTTGTCACATTTCAGTTATGTTTGATGTTTTGGTCGTCATGGGTGTTTTGATGGCAGGCTAGATGAGCTCCTACATCCTTGACGTTCTGGTTAATCTTTAAAGCAGAGTAAGAGAAGCAAGTAGTGTTCAATAGATCCACCTGGACACAAAGAGTACTTATTAATACTGTTAGCTAATTAGCCAATCATGGACTAGCAGTGCAGTGCTTCAGATCACGCAGGTCATGGTGTTTAGTTGAGTTCAAACCAGGGCTTTGAACCGGAATTTTTTTCCTATTGGTTCGTTCCGAACAGAAACGGAATTTTAACGTTTCCGGTTTTGGGTTCCACCATTAAATAGACGTTCCCGAACCGGTTAGAACAAAAAAAGTTCGTTCCCGGAACGGTTAATTACGTTCCCTGTCAGCTGTTTAACAAATGGCTATAAAATTATGTCTCTGTCTCATCCAGCTTAAGCCAAATGTAGGCTAATTCTATTACAACCTTCATTAAATAAGACAAGAAATAATTCAAAACAATTATTATTTCAAATGTTGGCGATTTGGATTCTCAGTATGTCTTCCCATCTACACAAACAGAAAAAGTGCCAAAAATGAAAGATAATTCGTTTAGTGTGTTACCAAAGGCTAGTCAGGCCCTATAGAGGGCTACCGCATGACGTCACCGCGCCGCGAGATTTTGTTAGGCGCCATATTGGAAGTACACGTCTATGCAAGTACATACATACATAAACTACAGCTGAAATGTAGCCAGGGCCGGTTCTGCCCTAATCTGGACCCGGGTGCAACATCGCGCAACCCCCCCAAAAAAAAACAGTCTAAATCAGGACAACCATCACATAACTATAACTATAAACATTTTATATCAACTATTTTAACTAAATGGGCTATAATAAATAAGCCTGCAGGCAGCCACGGCGGGCTGCCTCAGAAAAGTAACCATTTGTCCTACCTTAAAACTCGTTTTGCATTTTCTGCCTCCTTTTTTGTATTTTCGACCCTCCGTTTATTTTCTTTCCTTTTCTGAAAACCCGATTTGTGTCCAGACATTTTGTTCTGCTACCAACGAACTAACTCGTCAGGTCTCGGCTCTCGAGCCCGCGATGATTCCCGTGGGAAGGGCAACAACTGATACATTTTTACAAACAGCCAATAGGGAGGTTGCATCGTTCAGGCTCTTCTTTGCTCAGAGACACTCTAATGCACTTACTCACTAGTAGTCCACCTTCCCGCTCTCTCCATTAAATCAGCGAACGTCACACAGGAAGTGAACCCCAGCGGGTCATAGAAACTTGCGCAGGAGAAGAATGACTATTTGTAGGCTATGGAAACTTTGAGGAACGAAATAAAAACCGGTATTAACCGGTTACCATTATTTTTAATAAGCGTTTCTGTTCCAGAACATAAAAAATAATAAAGTTTCTGGTTTCATTTCTGTTCCATGTGAAATAGAAAAAGTTCCCGGTTTTCGTTTTCGTTCCTTGAACCGGTTCAAAGCCCTGGTTCCAACATAAGAATGAAGCGAAGTGTTTGTGGCCTGAGCCTGACCACTGTATCTTCAGCTGTTGCATAGTTGAGGATTTCAGAAGCTGCTGATCTCCTGGGAGATTCATACACTCCAGAGTTTCTACAGAATGGTGTGAAAAACAAAAAACATCCAGTTCTACAAGCCTTATTCATGAGAGAGAGAGAGAGAGAGAGAGAGAGAGATTGGAGTTCAAGCTGACTGGGAGGACAGAGCAACCACTCTTTACAACCGTGGTGATCAGAAAAGCATCTCAGAACACGCAACACATCAACTTCTGAGATGGATGAGCTACAACCGCACATTGGGTTCTGCTCCTGTCAGCCGAGAACAGCAACCAGAGGCTACAGTGGGACACTGGAAAATGACCAGATGAAGATCTTGAGCTGTGTGTCCATGATCTGATGCCACATGATTGGCTGATTGGATAATTGAATAATGAATGTGCATCTCTCTCACTGTCTCTCACTCTCTTCCTGTGTCTCTCTTTCCCCCCAGCGGTCACCTACACCCCCAGTACTCCCACCTACAAGCGGACGCCCCCTCCAGTGCCCCCTCGCAGTGCCTCCAAACCCCTCATCTCCATCACAGCACAAAGCAGCACCGAGTCCACGCAGGACGCCTACCACGAGGGACGCCTAGCCAGGGGAGGTACACCATTACCCAACCACTATTACTGACATTCGAGCTGAGATTAATTAAGATTAGCGCTGGTCTGAATAATTAAAACACTCATGTTTGTTTATTATGTTGGTGTTCGTTTCCCTGTTTAGTATTCGTCTCTGTCTTCGCCTTCCTCCTCTCAATAGTATTATTCAATATGAGGAACGAAGTCATGGTTTCTCCAACCAATGTCGCTGAAACTAGAGATGCAACAATATCACTTTTTTTTTTCCCCCCTCACCATTACATCGGTGCCTGTCAAGGGGTGGGATATATTCAACAGTAAGAGAACAGTCAGTTTTTGAAGTTGATGTGTTGGAAGCAGGAAAAGGGATTTGAGCAAGTTTGACAAATTGTGATGGTTAGATGACTGGGTCTGACTGAGCATCTCCAAAATGGCACATCTTGTGTGTGGGGTGTTCTCGGTATGCAGTGGTTAGTACCGAACAAAAGTGGTCCAAGGATCCAAAGGACAACCGGTGAACCGGCGACAGGGTCATGGGCGGCCAAGGCTCATTGATTCGCATGGGGCACGAAGGCTAGCCCATATGGTCCGATCCAGAAGAACAGAAGAGCTCCTGTAGCACAAACTGCTGAAAAAGTTAATACTGACACCTTTCTGTTCTAGCCAGCATTAACGTTTTCAGCAGTTTGTACTACAGTAGCTCTTCTGTTCTACTGGATCGGACCATATGGGCTAGCCTTCATGCCCCATGCGAGTATGGTTTTTAAAAAAAACCACACATCCTACACATAGGACATATCAAGACTATTAGAGATGAATAGCAGTGGAGGCCAAAAAAAAAAAAAAACAAGCAAAATTCTTTAGAATCGTATCACAGATTTAGTTTATGTCCAGTAAGTGATCTTATTTGGGCAGAAGAACAGACTTAAAGAGCTGTGTCTGATCTGCAAGTCTTAATTAATCATCGCTGATCTTAACGAGTAAGAGTAGCTTGATTATAGGCAAATTCTAATAACTATTACACTGCAACCCTGCTATAATGATCTCTTTTACTATAGACGTTCACATATAATGAACCAAGTTCGTGTCCCCCACCTTTAATGACAATGAGCCGGAGTCTTCAAAAAAAAACAGCACTGTATCACATCCACACATATTGCTGCTTGGAGCATCATTCGGACTAATTACCATGCATCTGTTCCGGATTAGAGCGCAATCACAGCGTGCACTCATCAACACTATCTAAACACACAGACTTGCTGAAGTATACACGCTGTACTGAGTGTCTGACATTACCAAGCCTTGTAACTGTGTATCGCCTTTCTGGTTTTGACTTTGTTTTGTGTATGTGGACTCTGCTTTTCGTCTTTGCTTCCGCCATTCTCTTTATGCCTCGCCTGACTATTGCCCATTTCACAACTTCCTACAATCACTAACAATTATCGAGAACACTGATCAAAGGATTGATAAAAGGACGAAATGAGTGCCGATACTGCTAAACTTACCTAGTTAAAGAGCACCGGTCTTGGTTTTATTTCATACCGCCTGCCCCGCCCAGCCCTGTGGCGCGACATAAATGACATCATCGGTGATTTTCGACACATGAATGATCTGAATGGTGAAGATTTAGAAAACAGAGCGAGTCAGTGGGTGGACAGTGACACGATACAATACGATATACCGGGAACCTCCATCATTTCCATAACGGACGAAGAAATCATTGCCTGTGTTACCGTGATCATTTAACTCCGTCAGTGAACTGCAGTAGTGACTCGGAAGGAGAAATTCATGATAAGGAGAATGTGACTAAAATGTCGTATATAATGAGAGTTCAGTATTACAAACTTCTTAGGATAACAAACTATTTGGATGTCGCCCAAGGAGATCATTACAGCGGGATTGCAGTTTATTTCTGTTTATTAGATTCTTTTTAAACAAATACTGTCAAAGATTTTTCCTTAAACCATTTTTTTGTATTTATGTTCATTTCAAACTTTAAATTGGCTCTAAATTTGCTTGATTCAGGCATTTATTTCTAAAAAAAAAAAACTATCAAAACTATCTGCCTTTTTAATAGTTGGAACATTTTAAGCTTGAAATTCATGATATTTGTTATATAATCATGTCTTAATGAGATACAACCCCGATTCCAAAAAAGTTGGGACAAAGTACAAATTGTAAATAAAAACGGAATGCAATAATTTACAAATCTCAAAAACTGATATTGTATTCACAATAGAACATAGACAACATATCAAATGTCGAAAGTGAGACATTTTGAAATGTCATGCCAAATATTGGCTCATTTGAAATTTCATGACAGCAACACATCTCAAAAAAGTTGGGACAGGGGCAAAAAGAGGCTGGAAAAGTTAAAGGTACAAAAAAGGAACAGCTGGAGGACCAAATTGCAACTCATTAGGTCAATTGGCAATAGGTCATTAACATGACTGGGTATAAAAAGAGCATCTTGGAGTGGCAGCGGCTCTCAGAAGTAAAGATGGGAAGAGGATCACCAATCCCCCTAATTCTGCGCCCACAAATAGTGGAGCAATATCAGAAAGGAGTTCGACAGTGTAAAATTGCAAAGAGTTTGAACATATCATCATCTACAGTGCATAATATCATCAAAAGATTCAGAGAATCTGGAAGAATCTCTGTGCGTAAGGGTCAAGGCCGGAAAACCATACTGGGTGCCCGTGATCTTCGGGCCCTTAGATGGCACTGCATCACATACAGGCATGCTTCTGTATTGGAAATCACAAAATGGGCTCAGGAATATTTCCAGAGAACATTATCTGTGAACACAATTCACCGTGCCATCCGCCGTTGCCAGCTAAAACTCTATAGTTCAAAGAAGAAGCCGTATCTAAACATGATCCAGAAGCGCAGATGTCTTCTCTGGGCCAAGGCTCGTTTAAAATGGACTGTGGCAAAGTGGAAAACTGTTCTGTGGTCAGACGAATCAAAATTTGAAGTTCTTTATGGAAATCAGGGACGCCGTGTCATTCGGACTAAAGAGGAGAAGGACGACCCAAGTTGTTATCAGCGCTCAGTTCAGAAGCCTGCATCTCTGATGGTATGGGGTTGCATTAGTGCGTGTGGCATGGGCAGCTTACACATCTGGAAAGACCATCAATGCTGAAAGGTATATCCAGGTTCTAGAGCAACATATGCTCCCATCCAGACGACGTCTCTTTCAGGGAAGACCTTGCATTTTCCAACATGACAATGCCAAACCACATACTGCATCAATTACAGCATCATGGCTGCGTAGAAGAAGGGTCCGGGTACTGAACTGGCCAGCCTGCAGTCCAGATCTTTCACCCATAGAAAACATTTGGCACATCATAAAACGGAAGATACGACAAAAAAGACCTAAGACAGTTGAGCAACTAGAATCCTACATTAAACAAGAATGGGTTAACATTCCTATCCCTAAACTTGAGCAACTTGTCTCCTCAGTCCCCAGACGTTTACAGACTGTTGTAAAGAGAAAAGGGGATGTCTCACAGTGGGAAACATGGCCTTGTCCCAACTTTTTTGAGATGTGTTGTTGTCATGAAATTTAAAATCACCTAATTTTTCTCTTTAAATGATACATGTTCTCAGTTTAAACATTTGATATGTCATCTATGTTCTATTCTGAATAAAATATGGAATTTTGAAACTTCCACATCATTGCATTCCGTTTTTATTTACAATTTGTACTTTGTCCCAACTTTTTGGGAATCGGGGTTGTATTATGGGATGTTGGATCATTTTCCTGCAACCATCATCCAAGATAGCTTGATTTCACGAAGATATCATTGGGTCAGTTGGAACAAAGTTGTAAATCGGTCCTATACATCATCTTTCTTCTTCTTTACTCAGGTCTGTGGGGTTCAGAGGGACTCGGGCTCGGTTTGGGTCGCACCATCTACAACTCCACGGACAGCCTGGACAGCGCCAAGGCCGTCACTATCGCCATGGAAGCGGCAGCCATGGCCATGTCAGGAAAAAGACACCCGTCCACGGACTCGCACAGCTCGGTGTTGACCTGCGATAAAGCCATACTCGTGTCCAAAGCCGAGGAGTATCTAAAGACGCCCCGGTCATCTATAGGCATACAGGTTGGACTCTTACACATGCACGCGCGCACACACACACACACAATACTGTATATGATCAAGGCCAGTGATCATATATTTCATTCTTATGCACCGTACATAGTACCCATAATGCACTGTCAGAGTCAAAACATTATCGAAAACGTTTCTGCCGACACAAAACGAGGCATTGGTGCTTAAAATTAGAAAGCATAAGAATTCCAAAGCATAAAATGGCTGCTGAAATTGACCAACAGGGTGTGAAAATCCATCAAAAAATCCATAAACACACACACACACACACACACTCCTGAATAAAAATCTAATAAAGTATAAAATAGCTGAACCGGATATGGGTTTGTTTTTAAAAGAATTGAAGTCATTATACAGAAGACTATAATATTATGCAAGCTGTATAAACTGTCATGGATTCCCCTTTTTGTCTCGTGGTTCCCATAACGGCAAGAAAGATGTGCTTGGGGCTGTTTGTTTATTTATTTATTTTTGTCCTGTCTCCGCCCCCTTGTGTCCAGTGGACACACAGCCGCTAATACCTTACAAGAACAATGAAAATCCAACACCAAGCAACAAATTAGCATCAGAATCACTAAACATGTCACAAATATCTCAGTATAAACATATTTACGTAACGTGGCCGGGTTATCCTTCCCACAAGCCTCTGCGCTAAGTAGCGCATCACCATTTTTGATGCTATCTTTGTTAGGGGTCGCTACATCGGATCATCGTGAGCCGTATATTTGATTGTACAGTTATTTTGTTGTAATGGACCAGAACGGGCCTCGGCTGTATCGAGGACGACTGCGAAGGAAAAACTTGGACTGAAAGCGTCCGGGTACGACCCGTTCCACAGCGATCGCGAGCAGTGGGTTTGTGGAGGTTTTGCTGTACGTAAAACAAACAGTGAACTGGGTTGTGGGAAGGGTGTGATCCGGCCCTTTAATGTGTTTCAGGATGGAGTTTTCCATGAATTCATCCTCTTTATGAGAAGATAAAATGCAGTCAGATTTCATCTTTACCGCGGCGTCACACTGAGGCTGAATACAGATCACTTCCTGTCCACTGTATCTGCTCACTGCATACAGGATAATGGGGATGATGTCACTCAGCCTGTGTGTGTGTGTGTGTGTTTTAATTAAGATTCAATTCAGACACTCTCTTAATTTCTCTCTCTCTCTCCCCTCTCTCTTTTTTGCTCTCTGTCTCTCTCTCTCCATCTCTCTCTTTCTCTCCCCCTCTCTCGCTTTCTCTCCATCTCTCTCTCCATCTCTCTTTTTCTCCCTCCCCTCTCTCTTGCTCTCTGTCTGTCTTTTTTCTCTCCATCTGTCTCTCTCACTGTCTTTCTGTCCCCATCTCTCCATCTCTCTTTATCTCCATCTCTCTCTCTCTTTCTCTCCTTCCCCTCTCTCTTGCTCTCTGTCTCTTTCTTTCTTTCTTTCTTTCTTTCTTTCTTTCTTTCTTTCTTTCTTTCTTTCTTTCTTTCTTTCTTTCTTTCTCTCCATCTCTCCCCTCCTGATATTTTGTTCCTCAGTTTTATATTCTTAGCTCCGACCCACTCTTTGGCTCGCTCCTCTGTTTGATTTAGTGTGCAGTGCACTCGTCCTCACATCCCTCGCTCCCTCACTCCTCTCTGCCTGTCGTCCTGCTTCCTGCTGATTCTCTCTCTCTCTCTCTCTCTCTCTCTGTGTTTTGGCCCGAGCGAGTCTGGCATGAGCCGTGTCATTTCTCAGTGCCATCTGAAATGTCAGAGCCGTACTGGAAGAAAGCAGGACTCATACAATAATAGCACCGTGTGTGTGTGTGTGTGTGTGTGTGTGTGTGTCCTCACCATCTCATCACCATGACACCAGCGTGCTTCACTTCAGATGTAACTTTTCTCCCACTCCCACTCTGCTTCAGGAGACTGAGAGAGGAATAAAACGTGTTTATTTCCTTTCAGAGAAAGTTCAGAGTTCTGGAGAAAGCCCGAGCAGCCTCCATTTACTGTCTGATCAAAACTTGGATCAACAGCAGTGTTTCCAAGGCAACATTTAAAAAAAAAACAACAACAAAAACCCCTGATGATAAGGATGGGAAACAAATTCTGCTACTTTTTTTTTGCTTTTATGCGCTCGACCTAAAAATGTGACAATCAACACAAATATCATAATTTGTTATATTTTTTGTAATTTTTTAAAATTCATAAAAATAAATACAATTTTGTAAAGACAAAAATAAATATATTATTTACCAGCTTAAGGTCGGTCTGTATGGTGAAATACCGTGACCTCGGCCCAGAGGGCCTCGCTCAGTACTTTCAAGACCTCGGTCACGGTATTTCACCATACGGACCTCCCAGCTGGTGTGTGTATATATATATATATATATATATATATATATATATATATTTAACCCTGAAAAGGAGAAAAAAATATTTTTTTTAAACTTTTTTTTAAATGACCTTTCCAGAGTTAAATATTTTTATAACTTTTTTAAAGAATATTTTTTAAATCTTAAAAAAAAAAATACAACAGTGAAAGAACCTGATAACAGCAGGAACACATTTCTGCTAAACTTCTGCTTTAGTACAGTTTATAACTCACAAACATTATAATTCCATCAAAATTACATCATGTTACTTTTATGAGAATTTAATAACATAAATGTTTTGGTTTTAATTTTTGTATTTAAAGGTCCCATGGCATGAAATTTTCACTTTGTGAGGTTTTTTAACGTTAAAATGAGTTCCTCTGACCTTCTTAAGTCACCCCAGTGGCTAGAAATTTCATAATGTGTAAACCAAACTATGCCCAACATTTGAGAATGGCGCATCAAAACGGCGCGTTGATAAGCTCTTCCCTTTACTACGTCAGCAAGGGAGATGATCCCCACGCCCCCCCCTCTGGATTCCCACCCACTGTATGGATTGCCTCCCAACTCAAAAGTTGCTGTTTGTCCTACCAAGCCTACTGCGCATGCGCAAAGCCTACTGCGCATGCGCAGAACACATGACTACATTTTGTAGTGAGGAGCCCATAGAAGACACAACATGGAAAATGCGCTGTACATGGATGTGACAACACAGAAAAGAGTCTGTTTTTACTGCTGACGGGAGAGCCCCTGAAAACGCAGTGGCTTAATTTTATTTACTCCAATAATACGCCGTCGAGTCTACCTAAGACGGTGTATGTTTGTCGGAAGCATTTTCCTGAGGAATGTTTCCACAACTTGGGACAGTACAGGGCAGGTTTTGCACATCAACTGTCACTGAAGCCTGGGTCCGTACCAAGCATCCCTGCCACATCAGCCACAAACAGCGAACAAGTAAGTGTATAACTGTTAAGTCGTTTTGCCGTGTTTTAAAATCGGTGCGTTAGCCTAGCAATGGCTACATTAGCTGTGCAGCTAACCGCTTCCTGCAGTTAGCCAGGTACTCTGCGCTACAAAACTAAAGCGCATGCAGCATGCTCTGTTAAACTGAGTTTAGTCTGGCAATTGACTGTAACTTATGAGCTTATGTTTGACTATTGCTCCGCAACGCATGTCTTCTGTTGGATAAGCGATATGTTGCTGTAGTAGCTGCTTCTATCCTCTTTGGTTATGGAGTGCGTGTTCAAGCTACCATCTGTGGGATTATGATTGAACGCCTCTAAGTCAGAATCCCGCCTAGACGTGACGATACTGCAGCGCCGCGGATCTTCGGTTGGTCTGGCGAGGTCGCGCGGGTGGCCCTCCAGCAGCACCGGCCGCCCGTGGAGGCAGCGGTTCTCCCAGGGGCGAGTTGGGGGGAAACGGCAAAGTCCCCACTCCTCCATGGTAAAACTGCTCAGTTTTACCATGGACCTCAGGCTGAAAAAAAAACGACAAAGTCCCAGTTTTACCATGGGCTTGAGTTGTACCATTTTTTTAGACAGGGCGGACGGACCAGGGCATTCGCCCGCCTGGCCGTGCCTGACGAGGAGCGCTCTCGGCCGGCTTGGGAGGCAGACAGCAGCCCCTCCCCCCATGGCACGCCCCCACCGTCTACCCTTCCCCGCCTCCTGCTTCTCATTAGCAAAACGACGCACTGGGAAAAGCGCTGAAATGGGGCTTTCTCCCAGGAGGCTATATCTACGTGCCGAGGGTTCATTTCGAGAAAGGCTGCGGATAAAACATCCGGAAGCCTCCACGAGCCCGTTTAAAGCACCAACAAACCACCATGCCATGGGACCTTTAAAGAAAAACATTTTTAGTTGTAAAAATAAGTACAGGTTATGTAACTTGGAAAAGGAAAGATTTTTTTAAAAATCTGCAAAACTTACATTTTTAATTTAATAATTAAACACTTTTTTGCTACATCTTTAAAACTGTAAGAACATTTTGAAAAATATTTCTCCTTTTCAGATATTTAATTAAATAATTTTGATTAGCTAAATATAATAAATATAAATTATTTCTATTTATGTTTTATGAAAAATGTATTTTTTTAAATATTAAAAATACTTTCTAGACATTGAATAAAGTGTTCTTGTTATTAACACTGAAACACATCCAGTTTTATTCTCCTCTTATTAAACGTCCTGCTGTTACACTGATCTCACGGCGGCGGCGAGCCGATTCGTGACCCGGAGGCTTTTCCCAGCGCCGGACCTCAGGGGACTTAAACTAAACGTTTTATACACATTTCATTTAAAGTCACTTATTTTAGATTATGCTTAGATAAGTTGCATATTATTGAGCCATTTAGCATTTTTTTTTAAATCAGCAATTAATGAAGCTAATTTGTAGAAATAAATCTTAATGAATTTTTTATCTGTTAAAAAAAAGATCAAACAGGTTCAAGCTTGAAAGAGCAAAAAAAAAAAGTCTAGAACTAGCCTTTAATCATCTTATATTGATTTTCACATGGCTTCATAATGAGAAATATCAGATACATTTTCATTTTTTAGATGATTTTATTCATCTCAGATGGAGTTTCCTGTTGCTTTGGACAGTTACAGAAGAAAAAAAACATGAGCAGTATGTAAAAAATAAATAAATAAGACTAGAAAAGCACTCGGAGAGCGCAGACCTCCGCCAAAAATCCTTTAAAAAAATCCGGGATCCAGAAGGTGATCCGGATCACCGCCAAAATTTAATGGATTGTTACTTGTGCCCAGTCACACCTCTGGAAAAAATTTCAGAGCAATCTGTTCATTACTTTTTCCGTAATGTTGGTAACAGACAAACAAACAAACAAACCAACGCTACCGAAAACATAACCTCCTTGGCGGAGGTCTCATCTCATTATCTGTAGCTGCTTTATCCTGTTCTACAGGGTCGCAGGCAAGCTGGAGCCTATCCCAGCTGACTACGGGCGAAAGGCGGGGTACACCCTGGACAAGTCGCCAGGTCATCACAGGGCTGACACATAGACACAGACAACCATTCACACTCACATTCACACCTACGCTCAATTTAGAGTCACCAGTTAACCTAACCTGCATGTCTTTGGACTGTGGGGGAAACCGGAGCACCCGGAGGAAACCCACGCGGACACGGGGAGAACATGCAAACTCCACACAGAAAGGCCCTCGCCGGCCACGGGGCTCGAACCCGGACCTTCTTGCTGTGAGGCGACAGCGCTAACCACTACACCACCGTGCCTTGGCGGAGGTAATAAAGTAAAATAAATGACTTGATAAGAAACATAGTGTCATCATCCGATATTATTCATTATTGTTAAGATGTTTTTTGCCATGGGGCGGCACGGTGGTGTAGTGGTTAGTGCTGTCGCCTCACAGCAAGAAGGTCCGGGTTCGAGCCCCGTGGCCAGCGAGGGCCTTTCTGTGCGGAGTTTGCATGTTCTCCCCGTGTCCGCGTGGGTTTCCTCCGGGTGCTCCGGTTTCCCCCACAGTCCAAAGACATGCAGGTTAGGTTAACTGGTGACTCTAAATTGAGCGTAGGTGTGAATGTGAGTGTGAATGGTTGTCTGTGTCTATGTGTCAGCCCTGTGATGACCTGGCGACTTGTCCAGGGTGTACCCCGCCTTTCGCCCGTAGTCAGCTGGGATAGGCTCCAGCTTGCCTGCGACCCTGTAGAACAGGATAAAGCGGCTACAGATAATGAGATGAGATGAGATGAACAGTTAACATAGCTTACAGTTTTCCTGTCCTAATGTTTAACCTAATGTTAGCTTGCATACTAGTTCCGTGTGTTTCTGGTTTACGCAGGTAGCTCATTAACCAGAGTTACCCGAGTGCTAACTCACTGACTAGCTACCAGTGCTGTGGCTTTACTCAATATCATGTTTAAATAACAATCCATTCATTATTGCTCTTCGGTGAGGTACAGACACATCCATGGGACTTCTCCGATTCATAAATCAGCATCAGGACTGTAACAGTAACTCTGCTTCACCTCACACCACCCTGTCACTGATTATTTTCCGAGAACAGCACGACATGGAGGGTTTCATTCCTTCCTTAAAGTCTACGCCATGCTTCTGGTGTTTAACCTTCAGAGGGGATGAGGCGCTGAGAATCACTTACTTTATATCAAACCACCTCGAGGTGTGTGTGGGTGAGAGACAGACCGACCGACCGACAGAGAGAGACAGACAGAGACGGAGAGAGAGATACAGAGAGAGAGACAGAGACGGAGAGAGAGAGATACAGAAATAGACAGAGAAATAGACAGAGAGAGAGAGACAGATAGATAGATAAAGACAGATAGACAGAAAGAGACAGACAGAGAGACACAGATAAACAGAGAGAGACACACACAGAGAGAGAGAGAGAGAGAGAGAGAGAGAGAGATGGTCGTGACTAAAAGATTAGAGAATAACCTTGTGCTGTCTTAAAGGCAGATGCTTTAAAGAAACAGACATGTCTGCATACAAATGTGTGTATACACACACACACACACACACTCTTTCAGTCATTGGCCATTATCTGTGTGTGTGTGTGTGTGTGTGTGTGTGTGCGCGCCTCACAGAGAGGAATTAATAAAGAGCATGGAATCAATAACTAATCTGATTATCCAGTTCGTCTCAGACACTCGAACACTGGAACAAAATCCAAATTCAGACGGAAATAAACGAGAATAAACACAGCGCAGAGGACGAAAGGCATTCGCGTGATGTCACAACCCTGTAAATAACACCACGATCAGATCTAATGCATTCTTTTATTTTACTGACTCTAACTGTATCCTCCTCACTGATCACTCCCAAGAACTGCTCTAGTGGGCGGGGCCTACTATTCTAATGAGCGTGCTTGATTGACAGCCCTCTGTTTGCTAGTTTTGTCTTTACTTGCTAGCTTGCTTTTAGTTGTTAGTTTGCTTTTACTCGCGAGATTGATTTCAGTTGCAGGTAGGGCTGCGTACCGGTACTGTGTACCGGTACTGTACCGTGAAAATCGATTCGGTACTGGTCCAAAATACCGGATCATGAAGTACCGGTACTGTACCGATATAAATTTACACCATGCTTATTTTGTGACTGAAGATGCGTAAATCCTACCACAAAGATGAAAATTTAGCACTGGAAAAGACATAAAATGCCGTGCTGAAACTTGAAATCAGAGCCATCTTTGATTTGAGATCCTCTCGCCACAGTCTCACGAGACATTGCGAGAGCTTGGCTGATCCAGCGTTCTGATTGGTCAAAAAGACTCGAAAGCAGGTCAGCCATTTTTCCTTTGCTGGCATTGGCGACCTTTGTTGCTTTGTGTAATTTTGCCCAGGGCTTTGAACCAGAATTTTTTTCCTATTTGTTCGTTCCGAACAGAAACGGAATTTTAACGTTTCTGGTTTTGGGTTCCACCATTAAATAGACGTTCCCGAACCGGTTAGAACAAAAAAAATTTAATTCCCAGAACGGTTAATTACGTTCCCTGTCAGCTGTTTAACAAATGGCTATAAAATTATGTCTCTGTCTCATCCAGCTTAAGCCAAATGTAGGCTAATTCTATTACAACCTTCATTAAATAAGACAAGAAATAATTCAAAACAATTATTATTTCAAATGTTGGCGATTTGGATTCTCAGTATGTCTTCCCATCTACACAAACAGAAAAAGTGCCAAAAATGAAAGAGAATTCGTTTAGTGTGTTACCAAAGGCTAGTCAGGCCCTATGCATTGATAGGCTAACGGAGGTTAACGTCATTTAATGTTCGCGAGCCTCTCATTAACGTGGGCAAATATATTGATATCATGTTTGAAATTGACGTTTTTGAATAACGACAGACTGCAATATTTACCTCTTATTTAAGATGTGGAGACGTGATAGTAGTCCACCCTCCCGCTCTCTCCATTCAGTCAGCGAACGTCACACAGGAAGTGAACCCCAGCGGGTCATAGAAACTTGCGCAGGAGAAGAATGGCTTTTTTATTTGTAGGCTACGGAAACTTTGAGGAACGAAATAAAAACCGGTATTAACCGGTTACCATTATTTTTAATAAGCGTTTCTGTTCCGGAACATAAAAAATAATAAAGTTTCTGGTTTCGTTTCTGTTCCATGTGAAATAGAAAAAGTTCCCGGTTTTCGTTTTCGTTCCTTGAACCGGTTCAAAGCCCTGATTTTGCCACGTAAGTTAAAGGCCGTGGACTGCGCGTAGTCTGTAATACTCTAGTGTAGTCACTTCTCGCTGTGAGACAACTTATGACTTTTTGTCCCAAGTTAACCAAGTGTGAGACTGAGAGGGTGACTGAGAAGTGAGGTAGGAAACCTAGTTATGTTCGGTTTTCTTTGAATAAAGATACTGACAAGTCGTCAACAGTTTATTAATGTTTCTGTCATTATTGAAGAAGTTCAGAAGAATTTGTCAAATTGCTCAGGTACAGGTCCAGGTCTGGACCTGTACCTAAACCTCTGTACCGGTACCTGTACCTGATATTACGTTTAGGTACGCAGCCCTAGTTGCAGGGTTTTTTTTTTCCCCACTCACTAGTTTATTTTCTACCTGTTAGTTTGCTTCCACTCACTCGTTTACTCAAACGTTCCCAGTAGTTTGTTTTATTAGCTAGTTTGTTATTGCTAGCTTTGCGTTTGAGTGCGCATTTGCTTTCACCTGCTAGTTTGTAGTGTTTGCTAGTTTTGTTTCCATGTGCTAATTTGCTTTTACTCACACATTTGCTTTCCCTTCAGCTTCACTTTTACAAACTAGCATGCTTTCACTTCTCCTCCTCCTCCTCCTCCTCCTTCTTCTTCTTCTTCTTTTGGCTGTTCCCGTTAGGGGTCACCACAGCTGATAAAGTCCCTCCATCTTCTCCTGCCCTCCATATCTTTTTCCATCGCACCAACCGTCCTCATGTCCTCCTCCACCACATCCATAAATCTCATCTTTGCTGTTCTTCTTTTCCTTCCACCTGGCATCTCCATCTCCAGCGTTCTTTTCCCAATATACCCTGGATCTCTCCTCTGTACAGTACGTGTCCAAACCATCTCAATCTCACCTCTCTCACTTCGTCTCCAAGCCGTCCTACATGTCCCGTCCCTCTAATGTTCTTGTTTCTAGTCCTGTCCAACTTTGTCATGTGTGTAAAATCACAAGGTCAAATCTAGTGCACCTGGTTTGAGAAATGACCTTCGCTAAATCTGAATTTGCTATCTGATGTATTTCTGTCCATTTTTATAGATAGCACTGTATCATGAAGAAGCAGAAACCACATCATCACGTCTAACTGAGGTTACCTTACAATGTGTTAGCATGAAGCGAGTGCATTTAAGGCTAGCCAATAATAATAATAATAATAATAATATGTTTTAATCGGGGCGGCACGGTGGTGTAGTGGTTAGCACTATCGCCTCACAGCAAGAAGGTCCGGGTTCGAGCCCCGTGGCCGGCGAGGGCCTTTCTGTGCGGAGTTTGCATGTTCTCCCCGTGTCCGTGTGGGTTTCCTCCGGGTGCTCCGGTTTCCCCCACAGTCCAAAGACATGCAGGTTAGGTTAACTGGTGACTCTAAATTGAGCGTAGGTGTGAATGTGAGTGTGAATGGTTGTCTGTGTCTATGTGTCAGCCCTGTGATGACCTGGCGACTTGTCCAGGGTGTACCCCGCCTTTCGCCCGTAGTCAGCTGGGATAGGCTCCAGCTTGCCTGCGACCCTGTAGAACAGGATAAAGCGGCTACAGATAATGAGATGAGATGAGATGTTTTAATCAGTTGATAATAAAAATATTCTGAAGATTATTAGTCAGACTGAAAGCTGATGTGAATCTTTCTCTACATTCTAGGGATTGCTGATGAACATAGCCGGTGAAATAAAATAAAAATAAAGTCTGCTTAGAAAACAAAGTTTGAGAAATATTTAGAAGCACAAATGATAAAGTATACTTAATTATTATTGGAATTTGTGTCATAATTCATCAAGCAATGCATTACAACTTGGGGAACATGCTAAGCTAACATTAAGCTACTTCTTATGTGCTTCTTGTTGCTATAGTAACAGTGATAGTAAATTTGGTTCCTTACATGAGCATAATTTGTATCTGGGTTTGTTTGTTTGTTTGTCTGTTTGTTTTACCCCCGGTTTCCACCAAGGTGAGCAGCACTGTCTGTCCACAACTATTTGCACCTTCAAGACCAAAACAATGACCTATTTAGCAATATTAGTTAAGTTACCAGGGCGGCACGGTGGTGTAGTGGTTAGCACTGTCGCCTCACAGCAAGAAGGTCCTGGGTTCGAGCCCCGGGGCCGGCGAGGGCCTTTCTGTGCGGAGTTTGCATGTTCTCCCCGTGTCTGCGTGGGTTTCCTCCGGGTGCTCCGGTTTCCCCCACAGTCCAAAGACATGCAGGTTAGGTTAACTGGTGACTCTAAATTGACCGTAGGTGTGAATGGTTGTCTGTGTCTATGTGTCAGCCCTGTGATGACCTGGCGACTTGTCCAGGGTGTACCCCGCCTTTCGCCCGTAGTCAGCTGGGATAGGCTCCAGCTTGCCTGCGACCCTGTAGAAGGATAAAGCGGCTAGAGATAATGAGATGAGATGAGTTAAGTTACCCAGCTACATAAACCTAGCATTATGCTAATTTTGCCAGCTGTGTAGACTTAGGCTACATCCACACGACAACGGAAACGAGATTTAAAAAATATATATATTGCGTCCACATGGGCAATGGATCAGTAAAATATCAGGTACATATGGCAACGCAACGCTTGCTGAAAACGATGCAATACACATGCCACACCTCTAGGTGCGCTGTAAGACGGTCCCATCGGAGACACCACAACAATAGAAGAAGTAAGGACGCATGCGCATAAACTATTATGCACGAGACTTCATATTAGCCACAAAGTCAGAAAAATCTGTTCGTAAAATTACGTTATAATGACCAAATACAATGAAAAGTATTTTTCCAGTCTCACCTGTGAAAGGTAATCCCATGTGATCTCGTTTGGACGGCAAACCTGTTGGTACAGTTAAACGCAGCACATGAATGAGGCATCTTTATTCTCTGCTTTGACCCATCCAATATGGCGGCGAGGATGACGTATGATTCTATGCGGAAGGCGGCGTCTTTAATGGTCCGGAATAAATTGAATGCTACACGTTGATGGATTAATTTGTTCTTCTACGCCCTTTTTGAGGAATGTATTGTAGGACTTAAACCAACATCTGAAGAGGTGAGATCGCTCCTTTTTTTTTCCCTATTTTTGCTGGCGATATTGACTCTCTCTCTCTCTCTCTCTCACTTTGCACCATTACACAATAAATATTCACAGTGAAAATATTTTGTAAGCGCGTTTCATGAACCAAGTTATAGGATTTGTTGACAACTCGCATCAAGTTCGTTACACTTCTACCCGGCGTGAAGCACGTGGTTGTGACGTCATCGTAAACTAATCCGTTCTACTCATCCAGACGACTTAGCAACGGCGCCGTTGCCAGATTTTTCCACTCTGGAACCCGTTCTCAAAAGATTTCGTTTTGGGGCACCCAAAACGCCGGTGCCGTGTGGACGCCAGGCCGAAACAATAAACAATTTTATCAGATTCACCTGAATCCGTTGCCGTGTGGACAGGGCCTTAGCTTTGCTAATGTTCTATCTCCAGCAGTATTTGTTTGATGTTGGTGAGATGGTCAAACATTAGCTAACATTAGGTTAACAAACATGTGTAATCGTTGTCATGGTGTCAAGTTTTCTGTAAGGAGATTTAGCATTTAGAATGGAGGAGTCTCCAGTGTCAGTGCTGTGACAGCAAGTTTTCTGCCAGGAGTTTATGGGTTCTCAGTCATGTTCTTGCTTAACTTCAAGAGAGAGAATAAAGAGAGGCTGGTGAAGGGACAAGTGTTTATAGCTAAGTGAGAGCTAAGTGAGAAAAGGAACATGTTTTTGGAGACGTTCCACAACATTAAACGGATAAATGATTTTTTTTTCTTTTGCAATAAATTAAATTTTGTAATTGCTGACAAATTGCTGTGGTGTTAGAGGAGTAAAACACTTCAGGACATGTTGTTGTAGGAAAACGTGCTTTACGGTGTTCTAAGGTTGTCTATCTTGAATTTATTCTCTACTACTAAACTAGAATTCTGACTTTTGTCTGCTATCTACTTGACTCAGTTGGATCTAGATAGATTAGTACTGTTGATTCTGTAGTGTTGTTTGGTCTAAATCGTTCTCCGATGTGGCTAATCAAGAGTAGCTTCAGTCTCCCTTAAGGTGTGAATTGTGTTAGTTATGGCTGGGCACCGCACAAACTGATAACGACATCATCAGTCTTTCTTTGGCTTATCTGACACAAGGTACGCTACCACTCTTGCTGGAGCAGTTGGGGGTTCGGTGCCTTGCTCAAGGGCACTTCAGCCAGTTCTGCTGTTCTGACCTTTTGGTCCCAAAACTGCTTCTCTAACCGCTTAGGTACTCTAATAAGGTACTCTAACCATTAGGCCATGTCTTCCCCCCATAACTCTGGATTGTGAATTGTGGGCAGGGCTTATTAAGATAGACAGATTGAAAGTTATAGTGGTTGCAACAGGTAGAAGCATACATTTATGTAGAAAGTGTTATGTTTAGTTGTTGCCAGTTCCCTCTAGGATTATGTTATGTTAAGGTTACCAGTTCCCTCTCAGTCCAACTCCTGACTAAGCTGCGGCCTCAAAACTATCTTTGTCATCACATCTCACAGACCCAGAAGCTCTCATTCAGAAACCAGAGGCCGGACTACCAGTAACCTCATCTGCCCTCCAGCTGTCTGTCTCAAACAGCGGTGGTAATTGGGCTCTGGAACTGCCAGTCTGCTGCAATAAAGCTGATTTCATATTAGCTTTATCTTCCCATTACTCTCTTGACTTTCTGGCATTAACTGAGACCTGAATATCTCCATAGAACTTGGCTACATTGGCTGCTCTATCCTTTTTCTCACACTCGATGAGAAACTGGCAGGGGTGGTGGTCTGGTGACAGGTCTGCTATTGCCTCGATGATGGTGTTTCACACCTCTGCCCCATCTCATCTGAATAGCTGTCATCTACAATCCTTCTTGTCCCTTAGGAGACTTTCTTGAAGAAATGAACACATTCCTCAGTCTTTTCCCTACTGACAGCACCCCTCTCACTGTCCTCAGAGACTTCAAGCTCCAGTCCTCTTTCTTTCTCCAATTTTTGCATTTCTTCTCCCTGACACTCAACAGCTGCCCTCCCATACACAAGGGAGGAAATGCCCTGGAGCTGGTCTACAGCGGCCCCTCCCCAGCTACAGACATCAATGCTACCCCACACCACATCTCCAATCATCCAGACCCTAACTCCTTTTCCTCCCTACCATTGGAGTTAGCCACAGGCAGTCTTCTCTCCTCAGTTTCCTCATCCATGAATCTTGTCGGGCGGCATAGTGGTGTAGTGGTTAGCGCTGTCGCCTCACAGCAAGAAGGTCTGGGTTCGAGCCCCGTGGCCGGCGAGGGCCTTTCTGTGCGGAGTTTGCATGTTCTCCCCGTGTCCGCGTGGGTTTCCTCCGGGTGCTCCGGTTTCCCCCACAGTCCAAAGACATGCAGGTTAGGTTAACTGGTGACTCTAAATTGACTGTAGGTGTGAATGTGAGTGTGAATGGTTGTCTGTGTCTATGTGTCAGCCCTGTGATGACCTGGCGACTTGTCCAGGGTGTACCCCGCCTTTCACCCATAGTCAGCTGGGATAGGCTCCAGCTTGCCTGCAACCCTGCAGAACAGGATAAAGTGTCTAGAGATAATGAGATGAGATAAGATGAATCTTGTCTGCCCTCTGTCGTTTAAACCCAGGAAGACTTCTGGCCTTGTTCCTTGGCTATTAGATGTGTTGTACAGCAATTGGAGAAAATGAAGAACAGCAGAGAGAAAGTGGAAGAAATCACAACTTGACACAGATCTGGTCTCTTAACATGCTCTCTTGTCCAAATTCTCATCTGAACAGACTTCTGCTAAGGCTGCTTTCTACAAGGAAAAGCTGGAAACGTCTGCACATTGTCCTCGCAAGTTCCACAACATCTTTTCTTCACTGCTTAACCCACCAGCTCCTCCTGCTCCATTCTCCCTGACTGCTGATGACTTTGCCACTTTTTATGATGGGAATATGGAAAGAAATCTGCCAGACTTTCACTCCTACCCCAGCTCCTATGCTACACACTCACACCACATTCCCAGGCACATTTTTCTAATCGAGCAATAGAAGACATCCTGTAAGTCATGTTGTCCTGCAATACTACCACTGACCCATTAGCTCCAATCCCTTCCATAATGCTCCAGAGCATCTCACAAGACCTCTTTCTCTTCATCACTGCTATCATCAATAGCTTAATATCTGGTCATGTACCAGCTGCATTCAGGAAAGCAAGAGAGCAAGGGTTATTCCCATCCTGAAGAAACCCACTCTGGATCCCTCAGACATCAACAACTACCAACCGGTATTGCGTCTCTCTTTTCTTTCTAAAATTGTTGAATGCACTGTCTACAATAAACTGTCTCTTCAGCTCTCATAGAACAACCTCCAAGATCGTGACCACAAGACTCTCGTCCATCCTTATGAGTCTTGGTTTGCTTCATATCTGGAAGGTCGGTCATATCAGGTGACGTGCAAGGGATCCACGTCTGCTCTGTGCAGACTCTCCACTGGTGTCCCACAAGGCTCTGTACTTGGTCCTGTTCTGTTCTCACTCTATGCTCAATCTCTTTTTGAGGTCATATGGGTTCTCATACTACTGCTATGCGGATGAAACTCAACTCATTTTCTCCTTCCCTCTCTCAGACACTCATGTTTCCTCTCAGCATATCTCAGCATGTCTAACAGACAGTCTCATCATGGACGGTAACTCATCAGCTAAACCTTAATTCCAGCAAAACTGAACTGCTGTCTGTACCAGGTGATTCATCCCCACGTCAAGATCTTGTGATCTCCCTGGACAACTCTCTGATCTCACCTTCGGTCACATTGGGCTAACCATGGCTAATCAACAGTCCTTTTCCTCTCACATTGCTAATCTGACATGTTCACATCAATTTCTACTTTAAAAACATCAGAAGGACTTGTCCATTTCTCTCCACACAGGCTACTCATGTGCTTGGTCAGTATCTTGTCAATTCGAGACTGGACTACTGCAACTCAATCCTGGCAGGTCTGCCTCTGAGAGTCATTTGACCTCTGCGATTGATCCAGAATGCTGTAGCACAACTCGTTTTCAACCTTCCTAAGTTCTCCCACACTCCCCCATTGCTACGCTCCCTCCACTGGCTTCTTGTGGCTGCTGTATCTGATTCGAAACACTGATTCTCATCTCATCTCATTATCTCTAGCCGCTTTATCCTTCTACAGGGTCGCAGGCAAGCTGGAGCCTATCCCAGCTGACTACGGGCGAAAGAAACACTGATTCTTGTCTACAAATCCAAAAATGGACCAGCACCCACTTACTTCAAAGCACTTATTACACCACACACTGCACCACGCTGCCTCCGATCCTTGAGCACTCCTTGACTGCCCCCACCATTTTTCATGGTACAAAGAAGGCATGCATCAAGACTCTTCTCTTATACCTGACTCACTGGTAGTCTTCAAATGATGACTACAGACCTACCTCTTCCTGAAGTACTTAAACAAGCACTTTCATTAAAAATGGTGAGGGTTAAAAAAAATCTTGCGCTGCTTTTGTGCTTTTCTTACTACATTACCTCTGCAACAGAGTTGTTTAAACTGATAGTATCCTTTGTCTGTGACCTAGTGAACCAGTCAAAAAAAAAGTCAGTGTCCTTCCCATGCCAGGACCTGGTCTTCCCAGGCAGTCTCCCGTCCCAGTACTAACCAGGCCCAAGGCGCATTGGGCAGCACCAATCTTCACTTCTATAGACCTCTGCCTCTTGCCTATACAGCTAGGGTTACAGTGGGGGGCTAGTGCTTTGGTAACCATGAGATTTTGACTCCCTGCTTACATCTGTATTGCAGCATGCCTTGCCAGACTGCAATAGATACCGTTTTTATAATGGTCTTGAGGAGAACTCGCAATGAGGAGAACTCGCTGTCTCCCGATCGAGAGGCGGACATGCTAACCACTAGGCTAACTCCTGGCAGTGAACCAGCATCAGGATGTATATATTAATCGGCGGCGGCCATCCATCGCTAACGATGATGACTGCCTCATTAGGATGCGCAGAAACACAGATGGGCCGCGAGGCCCGCACCAGACTTATTCTCCTTTCCTAATGAAGTGCCTTGCACAGTAAGGTAAGACAAACGATGTCATGCCCCCATTGTGTTGTCTCTCTGGACCTCCAGACCTGATGCCAAGTGGTGCACAAAAGTGCCACAGACCTGACAGGTATGGAAGTTGCATACAGTTGCAGTGACAACTGACTTGCTGAGTGATGCCATCCGTTGGCCATTTGAGTGGCTCTTCTGCATGCCATCTGGCGGTGCGCCATTGACCCTGTTGGGTTCATCTGCCACACTACACCGAAAAGCGCCCTGCTGCCAGCACCTTATTGGTGATGTACTATTTAACCCATAGCTAGAACCCAGGCAGGTGCTACCACTCCGGGTCAGAGTGGACCTGGGAGCAATGGGGATTAAGGGATAACTCCACTTTTCCCAATACTCAAGTCTGAGTCCTGGACCTGAGACTCACCACCAGTTGCAGTTTAAAGTCATACCCAGGAGTCCCTATTTATATAAATTACTATATATACTTATACTATTAATATATAGTCCCTTAATAGTATAAGTATAAATAGTAAAAGTATATATTAATCTGGATAAAAGTTGTCTGCCAAATGCTATAAATATAAATGTAAAATAATCAATTCCAGTAACTTTGCTTTCTCACACCACCCTGCTGTTGATTATTTCCCCATAACTGCACACCGCCACCTTTTTATGGTTCTGTTCATGTGGATGCAGCCTTTTTTTTTTTTTTTGATACTGCAGTGGTGTCAGCAGCTCATGGTAGTGAGTCTAACATTTTTTAAGGCAGATTTCTAAGGGAAAAAAAATTATCTGGCGGTGAGATAACACTTCGGTGGCCCGTCTTAGATGTACAATAACATGGAAGAGAACAAAGCTGTGATCCTGTGGGACTCCCAGACTCCAGATCTGTACAGATAAACAAGCAGCAAACCAACCATATACAGCTCTAGCAGATAAGAAGGGAAAAAACGTTACAAACAGCAGCTGTATTTACTGTAGTTGTCATGATCTCAAGTGAATAATATTCACAGGAAGGAATACAAGAACCTGGAGAAATACCCAGGATTATCGATGGGATTGGGAGAACGTGGAAGGTTAAAATCATGTCGAAGTTCATCCAAGTGCTGATGGCTGTGTGAGTTTTAGTAGAAGATCAGTGCTGAAAGATTGTTGGGGTCTTTTTTTTTCTAATTCCCTCCTCATTTGTATTTAATATGGTGCCAAAGTATAAAATAATCATCTCCACATTGACGTAATGTTAGTTCCTGGTTTATAAACCACCTGGTTGTATGAAGAACAGAAATAGCCATCACCAGATGATAAGCAGAAAAATTACTCACACGAAGAGAGAATGACGTGGAAATAGTAATTGCAGAATGGCTCACGCTGTCAAAGTAAATACATGAGCTGAAATAAACAAATTAAAAAATGAAATAGAGCGCTCTAAATGCTCAAGAGAGAAGTAATAAACACACTCGCTTCAATGATTAAAATAATCTTAAGGTAACAGGACAACTCCGGATTAACACGATAAATGATTATTGTGGCACCGGGGGCGTGGCTAAGCAGCAGTCTGTGAATGGAGGGCGGGTTCAGGGAAGGTAAGTGGCTAAAGAGGTGTTCACACGGCAACTTTTACTCCGGTGTAGCACCGAGGCTGCCCCGGTAGAGCGTTCACACGGTGCAAAGTTATACCGGTGTAGCCCCTGAAAGCTGCTTAAACCGGTGCAAATCTAACCCTGCTCGGGAGGTGGTTTAAGAAATTTACTCCGGAGTAAATGCTAGTTTGCGGGGCAGCACCGATATAAAATGGGGCGTCTGAACGCTACAGGGGTAGACTCGCTACGCGTGAGGAGAGTTGATTACATACGGGCATTGCATAATTTGCATCCTGGTATTTTGCGCTTCCAAAATGGCGAATATCAACAACAACAGAACTGCGTGTCTTCCAGTGTTGCCAGATTGGGCGGTTTTAAGTGCATTTTGGCGGATTTGAACATATTTTGGGCTGGAAAACGTCAGCAGTATCTGGCAACACTGGTGTCTTCATCCACGTTGTTTTCCCGGCGCTTGGCGATGCCATGACAACCGGGAAAAGGAAGTACATTTTCACGCATGCGCATATTTCATTTCCGCATTATTACTATTGTATAGCACGGTCGCAAAAACTGCCGTGTGAACACAAGTGGGGCTGCACCGGTGCTAACACGCTTCTCTCTAGTAAGCAGGTTTGTGACGTGTGAACGCTCCACAAAATTTACACCGGTGTAAGATATATCGCAACAAAATACATCGGTGCAGCATCGATGCAAATATGTGCCGTGTGAAGTCAGAGGTCACCAACCCGTCGATCGCGATCGACTGGTCGATCTCGGAGGCTTTCCCAGTCGATCTTGGGGGATGAGGAAAGAAATTGGAAGATTATACAGAAATACACTGCAGTATATCTGATTGGCGTTCATATTACATGTCTTCCGAAAGGCCCACTACAGCTTTCCCCCTCTGTGTCGCAGGGTTCTTTTTTTTAACTCCTGCTGCTTACGTCTTACGTCTCTGAGCGTCGTCACCATGGTGATAGCCTCGCAATACAGTTCAGGGTTCTCCACGAAGGGTTTTAGAGGTGCGGGCCGCCCCCCTTTCTGTGATTCCCGCCCCCGTTTAATTTCTGCCGCCCCTTTACAAAAGGAAGCATGATATTGCCTATAAAACCGTGAGGATATAACCTGGCTGTCAGTGTTACTGTAGCTCTTGAAGTGTTTCTGCGGAGTGGTGGATCGGACTCGAGCCTGGCATGAACCGCTCCGACGCGCTATAATGACACCAATCTATCACCAGCCAATCAGGAGACTTAATCAAACGCATCCCCCGCCCACCAATCTATCACCAGCCAATCAGGAGACATAATCAAACGCATCCCCCGCCCACTTGTGTCCGCGTCTGAGACGTTGAATTTTCTCAGAAGGCGGGAAGAAGTTGACTGAGGTAAGACTGTGTGATAAATTAACGAGCGAATAAGATAGGAATTTCAACATATAGGGCTCAAGTTTGTTACCGTTAAATAAGCATTGCTTGTACAGTAACATTATGTTGTTACAACGTTGACCCACTTTTAACGTGCCGAGTACCGACTGTAGCCGGTAACATGCTAATTAGCTTGCTGCCAAGTTTTTCCTTTGTCGAGCTTTAAGCGTAAGGTCATGGATACTACTGCTTGTTCCTGCTGTAATATGATACGTGATATGAACCTAACTATAAGGCACTGACTGACCGTGTTCAGTCACAGCCATCACATTGACTTGAGTTGCGTGATGAACTGTAACCTCTGTAGCATGACAGCAGTCATTGGTAGTAGCATCACTGCAAGTTCATATTTGTCTTTATTGTATATGTATGGTTAAAGAAAATCAGTTCATGTTGAATTGAAGTTGTCATTTTGTCACTTAAAGTGCCATTCCACCATTGGATGTATTCTTTGGCATAAAATACAATATATTTTATGACAACATGACTAGACAGAGAAATCTTTTAGCTTCAAAATGATATATCAAACATAATTTTTTGACAACAATAAGTATATTAATTTTGCGACCAAAGTCACCTACCCTTTTAATTATAGTGAAATGTGATGTCATCGGCAGGTTCCCCTTCTTGTGTACCACGTGTCGGTCTATTTTTAGACCAGGAAACCCCCAAAGTGAGAGAGTCATTTCTCCTCGTATATGGGGGCCAAAAAAATTGCGAAAAATTTTGAGTTAATCTTTCAGTTAGCTAGATTTATTGGTATTAGCTAGATTTATTGGTATTATTTTTATCGCGTTCTATCCGCCATTGCTGATAATATGTGCCACGTCACACGTCACGCGGTACACAAGAAGGGGAACCTACCGATGACATCACGCGCGGAAATTAAAAGGGTAGGTGACTTTGGTCGCAAAATTAATATACTTGTCGTGGTCAAAAAATTATGTTTGATATATCATTTTGAAGCTAAAAGATTTCTCTATCTAGTGATACCATTTATATATGTTGTCAAAATATATTGTATTTTATGCCAAAGAATACATCCAGGGCGGCACGGTGGTGTAGTGGTTAGCGCTGTCGCCTCACAGCAAGAAGGTCCTGGGTTCGAGCCCCGGGGCCGGCGAGGGCCTTTCTGTGTGGAGTTTGCATGTTGTCTGCGTGGGTTTCCTCCGGGTGCTCCGGTTTCCCCCACAGTCCAAAGACATGCAGGTTAGGTTAACTGGTGACTCTAAATTGAGCGTAGGTGTGAGTGTGAATGGTTGTCTGTGTCTATGTGTCAGCCCTGTGATGACCTGGCGACTTGTCCAGGGTGTACCCTGCCTTTCGCCCGTAGTCAGCTGGGATAGGCTCCAGCTTGCCTGCGACCCTGTAGAACAGGATAAAGCGGCTAGAGATAATGAGATGAGATGAGAATACATCCAATGGTGGAATGGCACTTTAAGTTACAATTTGATATATCATCACTGTTGTAATTTCAGTTGACAATTTCCATTTTATGTTGCTGTGAAATTAATTAATTTAGTGTTACAATACAAACAAGACAGTGCAACTGATGTTAACAGTTCAGCTTTCTCATTACAATATTATTAGTTGATATTAATAACAATCTGAGTCATTGGTGGTTCATTCATTCTGCTCACTACAGATATAGGCCTATATATTTCTTGTGTGTAGTTAATTTCCATTGTATGTTGTACTGAAATTAAGTCATTTCGTCAGCTCTCACAAGAAATTAAAAAGTTGGACCAGGATCTTAAATCTTATTCAGTTAAAATTAGGCTAAATAAAAAGCCTCAACTTGAAACAGTCTAGTCTGGATTTCTTTTTCTGTCAATGCTTCAAGGGGTAGATCTTGCTTGCCATCTAGGCAGAGGTTAGGGATCTCGCGCATAAAAAGGTTGGTGACCACTGCCTTAAGTCATTCCACCTGCTGTCAATTATTGTGTGTGTGTTAGTTACAGGGACGGAGCATGAAAGGAGAGAGCAGAGAAAGGGAGCTCTCTCCCCAACCACAATGCATGAGTGAGTGAGTGATGGATGATAGAAAGCAAGCTGAAAAGCCCGAATAAAAGTATTTGTATAAACATCAACTCTTGCCTGCCGTGCTTCTGCGCTCCACCCACATCAGGCCACTGTAACGCTTCCTGATGTGGGTGGAGCACAGAAGCACGGCAGGCGAGAGTTGATGTTTATACAAATACTTTTATTCAGGCTTTTCAGCTTGCTTTCTATCATCCATCACTCACTCACTCACTCATGCATTGTGGTTGGGGAGAGAGCTCCCTTTCTCTGCTCTCTCTCTCCTTTTATGCTCCGTCCCTGTAACTAAAACACACACACACTAATTGACAGCAGGTGGAATGACTCAAGGCCAATTTATGCTGACAACCCAGTCCTCGCAGATGGCGTCGCAGATAGCGTCTGCGTAGCACCCCCACCTTCGCAGACGCTCTGCGCGCACCTCCCAAAAATTGTGACCACCGCAGAAGCCTCGCAGACAGCGTCGCAGACAAGAGGGCTCTGATTGGTCCACTCTACATCCGCTGTACACACACTTCCGCTTCCCTACTTTCCCGGTTTGGTTTATTTTCACAACCGCCATTTTTAAAAACACGAGTGAAGATGGAGCAGCACGAAGAGCGGTTGATCGAGGAAGTGAGGAAGTACGTACATCTATACGACTCCAGTTCTAGTCATTATAAGTAACCGGAGGATAAACACTCCACTAACCACACCCACCAACTACTCCTAGCGATTTTGCGACTTCGCGTTTTTGCGGTGAATAACATCGCGCACGCCTATTACTCCCTGCTCAACGATAAATTACAACTGTCTGCGAAAAGCTATCTGCGAAAGCCTTGTCGCAAGAGCATGCAGAGGCCTTTAGCCACTTACCTTCCCTGACCCCGCCCTCCATTCACAGTCTGCTGCCAGGCCACGCCCCCGCTGCTACAATTATTAATCCATCTTTCTAACCACCGAATGACTTTTAAATTAAATTTAAGTCTCGTAAGGCACAACCACACTTCTTGTTCACAATAATTTTATCGAAAGAGCGATAAATAATTACCACTAAGCGAATCTGATTCATGTTTTATACCATCTTTTAATCAAATTATTTTTCAGTTTATTAACGTTTTTCTTTTAGCAAATTCTACACACAGAAAGGTACTACATCATTTTCATTTACATGTCACTGTGAGCTTCTGCAATACACCGCGAAGATTCAAAAGTAGTAAAGGAATAAAACACTCACGCAGTGCTGTGCAGTTATCGGAAACTAATCGGCATCAGGATGGCGTGATGGAGCGAAGTTACTGTCACCACTCGAACATTTTATTTTCCGATAACATCACGTCTCGAAGTG
This sequence comes from Neoarius graeffei, assembly GCF_027579695.1. Classification (NCBI taxonomy): domain Eukaryota; kingdom Metazoa; phylum Chordata; class Actinopteri; order Siluriformes; family Ariidae; genus Neoarius; species Neoarius graeffei. The sequence continues at coordinate 6,194,663 of NC_083579.1, read as the reverse complement.
CTTTATTCCTCTTATATTACAATAATTTGCCAATGATTCTGATTTTTATTCATGAAAAAAATGACAACATACTTTTTATCTGTTTATAGCTGCATTTAACGTTGTGGAACGTCCACTATGAACAGTCGCTTCCTCACCAGTCTCTCTTGAGACAAAAATACACAGCTTGTCATGTTCCCGAGAAACCGCTAAGCAGCGTACTGAAAACTCCTCTGTCCTGAAGACGTCGGAAAACTTAAACTCAACACTGGACTTAGAAGAAAAACAAGCGCATTAAATATAAAGCTGTGATTTGCAGCCGCACGACTGTCAGAGCTGCCATTATCGAAAACACTCACCGGCCACTTTGATAGGAACTTGTTCTTGATTCTAACACTACGTTCACACTGCAGGCTGAAGTGACTCAAATCCGATCTTTTCGCCCATATGTGACCTGTATCCGATCTTTTATTGACAATATGAATGACACAGATCCGATTTTTTCAAATCCGACCCAGGCCGTTTGGATATGTGGTCCTAATTCCGATTCCTATCCGATCTTTTCATATGCGACTTCAGTCTGAACCGCCAGGTCGCATTCATCCGACTTACACGTCATCAACAAGCCACAAACATCACTATTCTGCGCTGAAGTAGGCGGCGGGTCTCTCAAAAAAAGTTACAACATGGCTTTGATGTTCCTTTGAACGGAGGTTGCAGTCACTACCCCGCAGAACGCCTGAGCCAAAACCCTTGCCCTCTTCCTTCTCAACCTCCTCCTTAACATCAGGCTATTGTGCATGTTCTGGCTCCGTCGCAACAACAACTGCATCATCGCCAGGTACTCCATGCTGGCTACTGTCATACACAGGAAACTTTAGGTTACTTCCGTAAACACTGGCCATGCTCACTGCGTGTGACGTCGTCGTATCCTGCAATGCGCATGCGGAACACTTTTAGGTCGCTTTTCGTTCATACTGAGGATCACATACAAGTCGCATATATTTGTTAATGTGAACGACCTCACAAAAAAATCGGATTTCACAAAAAAATCGGAATTGAGCATTAAGCCTTGCAGTGTGAAAGTAGTCTAAGATTCCTGTTCTTGGCTGCAGGAGTGGAACCCAATGTGCTCTTCTTTCTCCTGTTCATGGGCGTCGCCACCATTGAATGTGAAAGGGGCGTGTCCCCTTCACATTTCATAATTCTTCATTTGGACCCCCCACACGCATTTAACACAAAATATGAGTTCACCCAGCACCGTTTCTATTGCTTTGTGAAAGAATCCATTCCACTTGATCGATAAGAGAATACACGTACCACTGAAAATCCACTCCGGGTTTTCTGGGCGTTCCCTACAACAGCTCACCGCGTGCAAGTGAAGTGAATCTCAGCGCAAGCAGAGAAATGTTGGTGCAGCTGATTGAAAGTGGAGGAGGTGACGTCAGTCCCATTGCCACCTCACAATGTCTGGCTTTTGCTAAAACCGTATTCTTTTGTTATCTGCCCTCAAAATTAACCCTCGGCCACGTTAAATTAATGTTCAACTAAACAATGAAATAAGCTTCGCCTTATGGGGTATTCTTGGTTGATGATGAATTGTTTGCAGTATTTGCTCCCTCCCCAGACACAATGGACATAAGGAAATTCTTTACAAAGAAGCGGAAAGTCAGTCAGAATTTCCCCACAGGACAGGGGTTTTTTTTTGTCCCAATGAAAATGCTAGTGCAGTTAGCTGGCTAGTCAATGTTAGGAGATGTGAATGAATGAATGAATGAATGAATGAATGAATGAATGAATGAATGAATGAACCCTTTATTGTCACTGTTACCAGTGAAATTGACCATCAACCTGTCCTTACAGAGGGGGAACAGGACAGCAAGACAGGGATAAAAGAAAAAGAAACACAGTAGTAACATGAGGAAAGATGAGGAAAAAAAGAACATCCCCCCACTATGCTCCTGTCAGGAGTACAGTGTGGGAGCATTTAAAAACCTCCGCACAAGCACACAATAACACAAGTACACTTTAAAACATGGGACTTGAGGGGGGGAAAGGGGGGAAGGAGGGGGCAATCAGGGGTGGGGGGAAGGGGTAAGGAGGGGAGGAGGTAGAGGTAACCCAGCGCAAGCAAGCAGCCGTCCGCTCCTGCAGCCATGCAAACAGCGCTGGTCACGCACCCGCTTGTCACACTGGGGGTGAAAAACGGCAACCGTGGAAAATTGGGGAAGGAATGCGAAGAATGCGAGAGTGTCTCCCAGCAGTGACCTTCTGGGGGAAATGTTGCCCCAGCAACGGCCTTGATCGAGGCCGGTGCTGTTCAGGGAGCCGAATGTCAATAAGATAGAGATTGTTTGGTCTTTCGAACAGATGCAGTCTTTACACGTCCATGCCACTCATCCATATCTGTCCATTTCGTCCATATCTGTCCATTTCTGTTCAATTCAATTCCATTTGGTCTCCGAAATACTTATTCCTTGCAAAGCCGAAAGCGTCTCCAAGATGACAATCATATTGTGGTTCAAGTTCTATAGCCACAGTCTGAGTGCCGACAGCTTTGCCCACCGCTTTAATCATATCGGGCAGCTTTGTGGGGCTTTGAACAGCTGTCACCGTTGTCTGATTTCCTCGATATACCAGGGCAATGCCTAATCCAATCAGCAAAAGTCTGGTAATCATGGTTCCGAATAGGTAGATATCTTCAATGTCTTCCACAGACGTTCTGGCAGGACAGGTGGGTTCCCCCGAACCCAGAAACTGTGTCAATTTCGTTAGGAGACCAGTTTATCAAATCCATGCTTTTTTAGTTTAGAAATTAAATGCGGAGAGAGTCTCTCAAAAAAAAAAAGTATAGGCAGACGAGATGAAACAAAGAGCACAAGCAGGAAAAAAAGGAGAGGAGAGCAGAGAAATGCGACCGCCTTCCGTGAGAGCACGGAGAAGAAGAAACAAATTTATCAGCTAGCTTAATGTTAGCTATCATTTAATTCAAACCCAGTAGGCCTGCCTTACTGTAATGCCAAGAATGAGGTCAAGTCTGCTCTGATGATATTTATTGATTCCCTGTTGTGATTTGAAATTGCATACAGTGAGTGACCAGCCACCAGAATATAATCCTTCTGTAGCCTAATTTAGGCTGATCTAGAGCTGCTTAAACTGAGCTTTAGTTTACCTTTGTCAGTATAAAAATGATAGGCCTATTTAATGTTAACTTTAATTTCTAGGAGCAAGAGACATTAGACGGAGAAGAGGGAGGGAGAGGTTTTGAGAGAAAGAGAGCATTTCTGATGAAGATCTTCAAGAGAGGAATTCCGAAAGAGATGAGAGTGAGAGACATTATTTTTGTTACGAGTATCACTAAATCGGAAAAAAGTAAAACGCACCCACTAAAGTCACTGTTGGTGGTGAACAAAACTGCACCTGTTCATTGCGTGAAGTTATTTTTTAAAGATTTTTGGGGGGGCTTTTTCCACCTTTATTGGATAGGACAGTGTAGAGACAGGAAATGAGCGGGAGAGAGAGACGGGGAGGGATCGGGAAATGACCTCAGGTCAGAATCGAACCCGGGTCCCCGGATTTATGGTATGGCACCTTATCCACCTGAGCCACGACGCCCCCGAAGTTATTTTTTATGTCTCACCGTTGCTTGACACAGTGTGATTGTGTGTTATGAAGTTTGCATGATGCCATGTCATGCCTGTTCATTGTGTGAAATTATGAATATTCTTATTTTTAAACATACAGTTGAGTGTCACTATTGCTTGGCACAGTGGCATGGTGTGTTACATCTAAATAATAATAATAATAATAATAATAATAATAAGTTAAATTTATATAGCGCCTTTCAAGAAACCCAAGGACGCTTTACAATTATAGACAAGGAAAAAAAATAACAATAAAAAATAAATAAATAAATAAATAAATAAATAAATAAATAATAAAAAAATAAAAGTAAAAAGTCCACCACGTAGGGGTCAAGATGTAATTCCAGTGGTGTAGGGGAAGTCATGGCCTAATGGTTAGAGAAACAACTTTGGGATCAAAAGGTTGCTGGTTCGATTTCCCAGCAGGATTGACTTAAGTACCCTTGAGCAAGGCACCTAACCCCCAACCGCTCCGGCAAGAGTGGTGGCGTACCTTGTGTCTGATTAGCCAAAGAAAAACTGATGATGTGCTCATCAGTTCGGGCATTGAACCCGACCAACTGAGACTGAGTGGTGTAGCAGCCACAGTCCCACCAAAAGGCGCATGAAAACGAGTCCCACATCTCCAGCACAGCCGCCGTGACGCCGTCAGCCACATCGCTCGAACACCACGCTGTGGATCCACAAAGCGAGCAGTGTGTCCTAAACCGCCTGCACAGCCGCCGCGACGCCACCGAGCAACATCGCACGGAACATCACGCCAAGCGTTAAAGCTGGACAACCATGATGTAAAATGAGCAATGAGCTCACTGCAGTCCATAGCTGGGAGCGCAGGCATCACCCACGGCGTACCAAGGCCTGGAGAGAACCAACGCCCAAAACTGGGTCCGGAGCTACACCACAACCATCAAACTACACATACACACAAAAAAAATAAATAAATAAAATAAATTGAAAAAGAAAGAAAGAAAAAAAAGCTCTGGTGAGAATGCGCACGACGTAATCTCAACCAGAAACGTAACGAAAAAAAATAATCTGCATATTTTTGGACCGTGGGAGAAACCGGAGCACCATGTTGTAAAACTAAATAAAAAAGGAAACACAAAATAAAAAGTAAAATGCACCCATAAAGTCATTGTTGGTGATAAATTGTGTCACATTGATCTCATTATCTTAGGCAGAGCGGTGGGTTTAAAAACAGGCTGATGAATATATGGACGAGCTGAATGAGGACTTATTGTTCTGTCTCTAAAATAGTCACTGAATGAAGTGACTTTTGTCGGTAAAATTAGGTGTTTAACAACCTGTTAAAAATACACCAGAATGCAGGAAATGGCATCTAATTAATTAAAAATTTTCTGGGGGACGACCCCCAGACCACCCCACCAGTGTGTCCCCCCAACATTAAAAATGCTTCTGACGCCCCTGCTCCTGTTGCATGCTGAGATGCTTTTCTGCTCACCACGGTTGTAAAGAGTGATTATATGAGTTACTATTTCCTTCCTTGCAAAAAAGCTCGAACCACAAATCTGTCCATTTTCCTCTGACCTCTCTTATCAACAAGGCATTGTTTCCACCCACAGAACTGTCGCTCACTCACTCACTCACTCGATGATGTTTTTTGTTTTCCGCACCATTCTGTGTAAACCCTAGAGACTGTTGTGTGTGAAAACCTCAGAAGATCAGAAGTTTCTGAAATACTCAAACCAGCAGTCCATCTGGCTCAAACCAGCACCCATGCCACAGTGAAAGAAAGTCATGGAAAAATTGAGATTACACTTTTTCCCATTCTGATGTGTGAACATTAACTGAAGCTCCTGATTTGTATCTGCGTGATTTGATGCGTCGTGCTGCTGTCGAGGGATCGGCTGATTAGAGAACCGCATCAAACAGCAGGTGGATGGTAGCCTGGGAAATCCCATGCTGCTTTGCACAATCGTTCCGATCTGAAAAGACAGCACGGAAACTATGGTCTAAAGGCTCGCCTGAGTTAGGGAGCCAATCAGAGAGTGGGGAGGGGTGGAAAGACGGTGACGCGTACTACTCGACAAACGGAAGCTTGTAGTTTATTTGGGACTGTTTACGGATCACATTTAACATGGCGGCGAGCGATACGAACCAAACTTTCGATCAAGCTTTAGACACTGTTCTGAATAGTTTAGAGCGAAAGTTTGTTTTAAAAAAAAGAACAGCGTTTGGCGTTACAGTCTTTCGTTGACACGAAGACAGATGCCTTTGCCTTGCTCCCGACAGGGTTTGGTAAAAGTCTCATTTACCAACTAGCCCCCTTAGTGGCTCAGCAGATGGGGTTTAGCCAAACCCCGGTCGTTGCGGTAGTCTCGCCACTGACTGCCTTGGTGGAAGACCAGGTAAAGGAGGCAGGCGATCTCGGGATTTCTGCGGCACAGCTTGGTCCAGAGCAGGAAAATGCTATCAAGAGTTGCCTCTTTGTCGCTCTAACTACGTCACCGGGTACAACTGCCATGATTGGCCATGGGCTACGTATACGCCAAATGATAGACATTCGCAACGTCCAATAAACGGCCGTTGACAATCGTAAACCACACCTCCCCTACGAGAAATTCAATAGGCGGATTCACCAGACTAGGTGGATGTAGGGGTGTTCCTAATAAAGTGGCCGGTGACTGTAATCAAGACCTTCTGACCAATCGGAATCGTGGAATGATTAAAAATCATACACACCGTTGGTGCCTCTGCTGTACATTTGTATCTTTTCTCATGAGAAAACATCTCCAGGATGGAATGGAGTGCACAGTCGGGTGTGTGTGTGTGTGTGTGTGTTTGCTTTGTTTTCTGTGTGTCTGTTTCATCACTTTCTTTCTCTGTATCGCTCATCTCCTCTGTTTTCATAGTAAATCAAAGTGTGCTTTCAGGAGCTCTGTTGCTTCAATTGCTCCCATTAATCATTCCACTACGATTTGTAAAAGGTGTGTGTGTTCAGGTGTGTGGTCCCTAAGCCAATAACTTCCTCCGTCCAGACTCGATAAAAGCCTGCAGCCTTTTTTTCACTAATCTGAGAGAAGAGAGTCACTGATCCCTGAGAGTACTGACTGATCCTGGATCAGCTATAATGAGGATGAGGATCATTTAATCCTCGATTAACAACGATGAAGATGATTGCTGTCGTGATTAGTTACTGATGTTCGGTAAGGTAAAAGGAGGTTTGGGAGCATGCTGGTTAGATGCGGTTACTGATCTGAGATCAGCTGCTCTAAGACCGCTGTCTAGTGTTGTGACAGGAATCACTGATCACAGATCAGTTATTATAAAGATAGCAATGCTGTTGCTAGTTAGATACAATCACTGATCTTGGATCCTGTTCGACCCTCACTGAGCTCGGATCAGCTATTACAATTATTATGCTAGTTAGACACTCACAGATCTCGGGTCAGTTATAAAGATGGAAATGCTATTTATTACTCATGCTAGCTGAACATTGTCACTGATTTCGGGTCAGTTATAAAAAAAAAAAGAAAGAAAGAAATCTTTTTGCTCATGCTATTGAGATACCATCACTGAAGGACGGCAGTGCTAATGCTAATGCTCTTACTGTATTAGTTAACACTGCCGCTGATCTCAGATCAGTTATTACAAGGACACCTATGGTATTTATTAGTCACAGTATTTATTTAGACACAATTCCTGATTTCTGATCAGTTCTAGCAGGGCCGCGGTACTAATGCTCATGCTAGTTACACACAGTCACTGATCTCAGGTCAGTTTTTGCAAGGACGACCGTGCTATTTATTGTTCATGTTAGACACTCACTGATCTCGGATCAGTTATAAAGACGGAAATGCTATTTATTACTCATTTACTCATGCTGGCTGAACACCGTCACTGATCTCAGGTCAGTTCGACATGATCACTGAAGGATGGCAGTGTTAGTGCGAACACATGTTCATACAATATTAGTTAACACTGTTACTGATCTCAGATCAGTTATTACAAGGATGGCAGATCGACTGCTCATGCAGTTTAGACACAGGCACTGACATCGGATCAGTTCGTTTGTCACTGGAAATAAAAATAGTCTAAATTAGAAACTGATTTCATTAAAAAAGAAAGTGGATTTAGACCCACAGGCGTTTAAAGAGATAACATCAAAGATAATTTAATTAAAACAGTGCAGTATTTTATAAAACATGAGCCACTACTATTACTTAACACCGTGTTTTTGTGGATTTCCTACAACCAGTTACTGATCTCAGATCAGCGTTTAGAAATCTGTTTTTATATTTGGGGTATTGTGCATGCTAATATTTACAGCGAGACTTCCTGTGAATGTAGTCACTGATCGCGGATCAGTCGTAATTAATGTGGTGGAGTTGTTGTTGTTGTTTCCCCTATATTGATTGATTGATTGCTTTATTCCGAATAGTAAAGAAGATATAAAAACAAACAAAAAAAACAACAAAAAATAAAAATAAAAAATGCAATCATCAAAACATCATAAACAAACAGAATAGCGTAGCCACAAGGCAATAACATAATAATGTTCAGAAAGGATTAGGAAGAAGTAAATAACTTATCAAATCCTAACCCTCTATACCACCGCTAATCAAACGTCACTTTCCACCATAATAAACTATATATACAAAAGAAAACAAAAGCAACAAAAAAAAAAACATACCAACATACCAAGACATACCAACATGGTATAATATCGACCAAATCAAATCATATGTACAGATACTTATGCTATGCATATATACACACATACAATACATATATACAGTACATACATATGCACATAACTATACACATCCATACATACACAGACACCCATATCATAATTATGCATATTATGCTTATATATTATATACAATTATGCATATATATATATATATATATATATATATATATATATATATATATATATATATATACACACACAAAAATACTCACTTTTTATATAATATATCCGTATGTACCCATACCCACATATATACACTTATATTATCAATAGCATGTTATTGTAATTCCTCCTCCCTATACCTCATAAAGATCTGTTCCTTATACCTTTTTTGAACTGGTTTATAGTTGTACATTTCATGAGCTCCACATTCAAACTGTTCCACAGCTTTACTCCACAAACAGAGATACTGAACATTTTTAATGTCGTCCTAGCACTGCGAATTTTAAATTTCAATTTCCCCCTAAAATTATAGCCCCCCTCTCTATCCGAGAACATTGTTTGGATATTCCTTGGTACTTTATAGTTCCTTACTTTGTACATTATTAAGGCAGTTTTATACTCTATAATGTCCCTGAATTTTAAACATTTAGAATTTAAGAATAGTGAATTAGTATGATCTCGGTAACCAGCACTATGAATTATTCTTATAGCTCTTTTTTGAAGTATAGTTATTGCATGAAGTGAACATTTATACGTATTTCCCCACACCACTGAGCAGTAATTTAAATACGGTTAAACCAGGGAACAGTAAAGAATGCGGAGTGAATTATAGTCCAGGACGTGCTTAGCTTTACTCAGCACAGATATGCTTCTTGATAGTTTCATTAGTATGTATTTTATATGTGATTTCCAATTAATTCTATCATCTATTATTATCCCAAGAAATTTATTAGAAACTCTTTCAATATCAACACCATCTACCTGTACATTTATTGCCCTATTTATTTTATAATTATTAAATAACATGATTTTTGTTTTAGACAGATTTAATGATAATTTATTTTGATCAAGCCAACTTTTTAACCTGCACAATTCTGAAGAGATTGTTTTCTAACTCATGTAAATTTGTTCCAGAACAAAACATATTTGTGTCATCTGCAAATAATACCATCTTAAATATCTTTGATACATTGCACATATCATTTATATAAAGAATAAACAGTTTAGGACCCAATACTGACCCCTGAGGGACACCACAATCAATATTCAAACGAGTTGAGACAGAGTCACCCAACTTCACAAATTGTGTCCTGTTGCTCAAATAACTTTTTATCCAATTTAATACAACTCCCCTTATCCCATATTGTTCCATCTTATTAATTAATATATCATGATTAAGAGTATCAAAAGCTTTTTGAAGATCAATAAATATCCCAGCGACATATTTATCATCTATAGAGTTACTGATTTCTTTAATTGATTCTATTAGTGCCATCTCTGTTGATCTATTTGCTCTAAATCCATATTGACTATCACTGAGCAGTTTGTATTTTTCAATGAATTTATCGAATCTGTTATTGAATAGTTTTTCAAGAATTTTGGAGAATTGAGGAAGGATATTCTGCAAGGAGAGTCACTGATCTTAGATCAGCTCTTTTCTAATCTGATTTTGTACAAGATTAGTATAAATTTGGGCGACTGAAAGCGATTTTTGTCCAAATGAAGTCGTGCTTGTTCTGAGAACGTATGTGATCATGTTGTTGTGTTAATATTAAAGAAATCACTGACCTTGGGTCAGTTATAGTGATTGTGATGGTTGATTTCTGGTTACTTTCTGAGAAGCAGCCACTGTTCTTGGATCAGTTTTAATTAATATTGTGATGCTATTTTCTGCTCACTGTGACTGCAGTGCCTGGTCTTGGATCAGCTTTGGACCACTGATCTTGGATCAGTTATAATCTGGATCATTGTACTTCTGTTTTTGCTAATGTGAAGCATTTAATGATCTTGGATCAGTCATAAGAAGTCTATTCATTGGACCAAGATGCTAATGTTGTAACAGCTGTAATAAGAACAGTGGTGTTGAAGTGGACACACACTGATCCAGGATCAGCTATAATAAGAACGGTGGTGTTGAAGTGGACACGCACTGATCCGGGATCAGCTGTAATAAGAACGGTGGTGTTGAAGTGGACACGCACTGATCTGGGATCAGCTCTAATAAGAACGGTGGTGTTGAAGTGGACACGCACTGATCTGGGATCAGCTCTAATAAGAACGGTGGTGTTGAAGTGGACACGCACTGATCCGGGATCAGCTGTAATAAGAACGGTGGTGTTGAAGTGGAGACGCACTGATCCGGGATCAGCTGTAATAAGAACGGTGGTGTTGAAGTGGACACGCACTGATCCGGGATCAGCTATAATAAGAACAGTGGTGTTGAAGTGGACACGCACTGATCCGGGATCAGTTGTAATAAGAACGGTGGTGTTGAAGTGGACACGCACTGATCCGGGATCAGCTCTAATAAGAACGGTGGTGTTGAAGTGGACACGCACTGATCCGGGATCAGCTATAATAAGAACAGTGGTGTTTCCATTCCATGTGGTTTTCTGCTTTCTCTCTCTCTCTCTCTCTCTCTCTCTCTCTCTCTCTGATCTGAGATCAGCTTTGTCTGTGTGTTTAAACTTTGAGCTCAGATCAGCTTTAATGAGAACAGCGGTGGTGTGTTTTGTTCACCCCAGGTGGAGGCGGCTACGGATTCCGAGTCAGAGAGCAGAGGATTACGGGAATATCATTCTGTAGGGATCCAGGTGGAAGATGACAAACGGTAAGTGTGCAGTTTTCCATTATTGAGTTTATTGTCTCGGGTGAGAAGGAGATTTATGTGACTCAGGCTGAGATACAGAGCTTCTGATATTACTGTTGCTTTATTCCATCTCTCGGAGTCTGTGTAAATGGGTTTGTCCATTAAAACCTCTGTTACTTCGACATCTATCACATGTCTGGATTTGTCTTTTTAGTTTATCGGTTTTCAAGCATTTTGTTCAGACGTACTTATTATAAGCAAACATCATCATCAGAGTGAGACGTAAACGTCTACGTCACGTTTCTAGACTTTCCAAAGACAAAGTACGTACAATGAAGAAAATCTGGTGCTTTAAATAACAAGATGTACATGTGAGAAGCTACACAACAATGCTGACCAAGGGGCGTGACCAGGGGGCGTGGTCAGGGGTGGGTACAGAAGAGAAAATGAAGAAAAAGTGGGTAAAAATTTTAGTTAAATTTGTAATAAACCAATTATAGGGGTGTAATAACTATTTTATTAACTAAAGCACTGTTTTAATAAATAATTTATTACTGAATCTTAAATTAAAATGTTCAGACAGCCAGACAGACAAGACACCAGGAAGTGAATCACTGATCTCTAATTGTATCTCCCTCTGCCCCCCCAACTCTGTCTGTCTGTCTGTCTGTGTCTGTCTTTCCCTCTCTCGTTCCCTCTCTCGCTCTTTCTCAAACTCTTTTTGTCTGTCTTTCTCTGTCTCATTCTCTCTCTCTGTCTGTGTCTCTCTCTGTTTTTGCCTCTGTCTGTCTTTCTGTCCATCTGTCTGTCCCTCTCTTTTTGCCTCTGTCTGTCTGTCTAACTCTTTTTGCCTCTGTCTGTCTGTCTCTCTCTCACTCTCTCTCTAACTCTTTTTGTCTCTGTCTCTCTCTAACTTTCTCTCTCTCGTGCTCTCTCTCTGTCTTTCTCTCTCTCTGTCACTCTTTTCCTGTGTCTCTTTTGCTCTAACTTTGTCTTTCTCTCTCTCTCTTGCTCTGTCTCTTTCTCTCTCTCTCTCTCTCTCTCTCTCTCTCTCACTAACTCTGTTTGTCTTTTTGTCTGTCTCTCTCTCTCTAACTCTTTTTGTCTCTATCTATCTGTCAATCTGTTCCTCTCTAACTCTCTCTCTCTCTCTCTCTCTCTCTCTGTCTGCGTCCCAGCGTGGGCCGGTTTAAGCGCTCTAACAGCGTGACGGCGGCAGTGCAGGCTGACTTGGAGCTGGAGGGTTTCCCTGCAATGGAGGATAAGAGTCTGCAGTTTGGGGGCGGTGGTCTGCAGAGGCACAGTGAGCCAAGCACGCCCACGCAGTACGGCGCCGTCAGAACCGTGCGCACGCAGGGCCTGTTCAGTTACCGTGACGACTACCGCTCAGCCAATGAGCCGTCCAGCCCGCAGCGCAGCGCCGAGCCCTGGCGCGAGACCTCCGTGCCCACCGTGGCTGTCACGGTGACCCCGCCCCAGGCCTCCGACTCGGGCCGGGCGTCGCCCTCAGCCAGGAGGGACGGCACCTGGTTCATGCAGCTGCTGCACGCTGAGACCAAGAGGATGGAGGGATGGTGTAAAGAGATGGAGGGAGAGGCAGAGGAGAACGACCTGTCTGAGGAGAGTGAGTCCGAAATACTGGCCCTGATCACTTTTACACGATCAGACACTGGGATCACTTCAGGTCAACGTGTGTGTGTGTGTGTGTGTGTGTGTGTGTGTGTGTGTGTGTGTTCAGTTCTAGGCAAGATCCGGAGTGCAGTGGGCAGCGCTCAGCTCCTCATGTCCCAGAAATTCCAGCAGTTTTATTGGCTGTGTCAGCAAAATCTGGTAGGTTACACATCATTGTGTGTGTGTGTGTGTGTGTGTGTGTGTGTGTGTGTGTGTGTGTGTGTGTGTGTGTTGGGATAAGAGTGGCTGCTAGACTGTAACTGAAACTCTTGGACGTTGCACAATTTTGAATGTAACTATAAATGGACAAAAAGTCTGACATGTTGTTTGTTTAATTAAGACACTTTGTAATCACTGACACATGCACTGTGGGACAAGAGAAATAAAACACTTCAGAATGTGCTGTTAGAGGAAAATAATCAACTTCAGGGTGGAAACAGGAAGTCCACTTCATCACACCACCCCATCGCTGATTATTTTCCTAAAACAGCACAATATGGAGTGCGTTGTTGCTCACTGATCAAACCTGAGAAGGTGTGAGGTGGGAGAAATGGAGGGTGTTTGCTTAAAGCCCTCGCAGTGAGATTGAGCAGGACCTTATCTGCAAAATGATCCGATAAGAGCTTGGTACTGATCCAGAATCTGTGGAAGAGACGAGAGGAGACGGAAGGGGAGAGAGAGAGGAGGGGAGGAGAAGAGAAGGGAGAGGAGGAGAGGAAATGGATGAGAGGACATGAGAGAAGCGAAGGAGAGGGAGGGGAGGAGAAGAGAGGAGATGGATGAGAGGAGGAGGGAGAGGGGAGGAGATGAGAGGCATGAAGGAGAGAGAGGGGAGGAGAGGCATGAAGGAGAGAGAGGGGAGGAGATGAGAGGAGTGAAGGAGAGAGAGGGGAGGAGAGGCATGAAGGAGAGAGAGGGGAGGAGATGAGAGGAGCCAAGGAAAGAGAGGGGAGGGGAGGAGAAGAGAGATGAGAGGAGGAGAGAGAGGGGAGGAGATGAGAGGAGTGATGGAGAGAGAGGGGAGGAGAGGCATGAAGGAGAGAGAGGGGAGGAGAGGCATGAAGGAGAGAGAGGGGAGGAGATGAGAGGAGTGAAGGAGAGAGAGGGGAGGAGAGGCATGAAGGAGAGAGAGGGGAGGAGATGAGAGGAGCCAAGGAAAGAGAGGGGAGGGGAGGAGAAGAGAGATGAGAGGAGGAGAGAGAGGGGAGGAGAAGAGGGGAGGAGATGAGAGGAGTGATGGAGAGAGAGGGGAGGAGAGGCATGAAGGAGAGAGAGGAGAGGAGAGGCATGAAGGAGAGAGAGGGGAGGAGAGGCATGAAGGAGAGAGAGAGGAGGAGATGAGAGGAGTGAAGGAGAGAGGGGAGGAGAGGCATGAAGGAGAGAGAGGGGAGGAGATGAGAGGAGTGAAGGAGAGAGAGGGGAGGAGAGGCATGAAGGAGAGAGAGGGGAGGAGATGAGAGGAGTGAAGGAGAGAGAGGGGAGGAGAGGCATGAAGGAGAGAGAGGGGAGGAGATGAGAGGAGCCAAGGAAAGAGAGGGGAGGAGAGGCATGAAGGAGAGAGAGGGGAGGAGATGAGAGGAGTGAAGGAGAGAGAGGGGAGGAGAGGCATGAAGGAGAGAGAGGGGAGGAGATGAGAGGAGCCAAGGAAAGAGAGGGGAGGAGAGGAGGTGAGAGGAGTGAAGGGGAGAGAGGGGAGGGGAGAGAGGAGATGGATGAGAGGAGACGGATAAGAGTTTGACTGTGAGAGAGACAGGAGTGTGTGCTGTGTGCTGGGAATAAACATTAGCTGTTCACTGGAGTTTGCGATGCTCTGATTAAATCCCACTTTATATTCAGATTTCCTACATTAACATCATTCAGCGCTTTCGAACCTGAACATTACTGAACTGCTTCTTTAAGTTCACATTCACTGCCATCAACTGATGTTTAAATGTGAAACAAATAACAAACTCCTGCATTAACCAACATTTACTCCACACATGACTTTAATTAATACATGTGCAGGAATTAATTGGTATAATGTATAATTAAGGGCTACATTTACTCCACCCACTGACCTGAGATCATTAACAGCATGATGTTTGTAAATGTATAACGCATGTGTTCTAATTTAAGTGGTAAAGTTTCAGTTATGGATGAAATAAACATTCGTTAATAATAGAAGTGGCGGCATTTGGTGTGTAAATAATGTTCGTTGAAGTAATCTTAATTTATAATTCAAGTAGATTACCGTTTAGATAACTCAAATATTCCAGGAACAGATACGAATTTGATTCGTGAGTTCAAATATTGTTATGTTTTTATGAAAGCTAAATCTAATTTTTAAATATTGGGCTTCTTTAAAGCAATACGGCTTTTTAATTTCATAAAATCAGTGAAATTTAGTTTGCTCTGAAATACGGTCATTGTGATATCTGTTTATTTCTGTAATATCTCACAAAATATCAGGCCATTCTGTGGCTGGGAAGTTATTTAATTTGAGGGGATTAAAGCAAATAATGTGCATGAAATCGCTCGCTTCGTGCAGTCGAGCAGACAGAGGAAGTCCGTGTGCGCATGCGCAGGTTTACCTTCTTCTTCTTCTTTTGGGTTTTACAGCAGCTGGTATCCACAGTGTTGCATTACTGCCATCTACAGGTTTAGCTTTGAGCGTGCACTGACAGTTCCATCATTCTGTCGCTAAACGAACAGCTGATCACACCGAGGTGCTCGCTGAGCGCCCATATTTATTAGTTTGGTCCTGCGTTTCCTTTCCTTCGTATATAACATAACGTCTTTTCTTCTCGCTTTCTTTCCATTACTGTAGTCGGTCTTTCACGTTTCATTCGCACACTCGCGTCCTCCATTTTTCTCTCCTGTTTCAAATTTGTATCCCACAATGCCTTGCGTGAACGGGGAAAGCCCACCACGGGATGTGATGCATGACGTAGTATCTTGACGTGAGGCAAGAAAAAAATGGCAGAGAATTTAGGGCCAAGGGGGCTTTAAATTAATCAATTGTTCTTTTAGGAAAAAAAATAATAAAATCGGAAGTCTATGATTCGAATTCAGTAGCTTTCGGTCCACTAAACAAAATAATTGGGTGTTAGGAAAATTCTTTTTATGACCTAAATTGGAGAAATCTGAAACGTAGTCTAGCTGAAATGAATATGGTGTAGAAATTATTGCTGTGATCAGTGAATAGTCATGAAGAAACTTGTGGTCAGTGGTTAGTCATTGGGAACCATTATGATCAGTGATTAGTCATTTTAGACACTGATGATAAGTGGTTAGTTATTGAAAACACGTGATCGGTTATTAGTATCTGGGAACATGTGTGATCAGTAGTTAGTCACTGGGAATAATGGTGATCAGTGATTTGTCCATTGGGAAACTGGTGATGAGTCATTGGGAGCCCTGGTGATTCGTGATTGGTCATTGGGAGTACTGGTAAATCAGTGATTGGTTAGCGGGAAGAGTGGTGACCAGTGACTGAGGATTGGTAATAGTGGTAATAATTGGTAATAGTCAATAGGTCTTTGGGAACATTTGTGATTGGTGATTAGTCATTGAGAACATTGATGATCAGTGATAAGCCATTGTGAATAGTGGTTATCGATGACTAGTCATTGAAAACACTCGTGATCAGTGATTGGTCATTGGGAACTGCCATTATCGGTGATTGGTCATTTGGGAACAGTGGTTGTCAACGATTAGTCACTGGGAACAGTGATGATCGGTGATTGGTCATTGGGAGCAGTGTTCAGCCATGATTTAGTCATTGGGAGCTATCGTTGTATGTGATTAGTCGTTGGAGCCTGCTGATATAGATGATTAGTCATTTGGAGTGGTTGGGAATATTGATTACCAGTGATTAGTCATGGAGAACCGTTGTTATTGGTGATGTGTCATTGGGAACAGTGGTTGTCCGTGATTGGTCTTTGGGAACATTGGTGATTGATTATTCATCATTGGGGTTGTGTTTATTGATAATTAGTCATTGGGAACCATCATTATCGCTGATTAATCATTAGGAACAGTGGATATCAGTGATTAGTCACTGTGAGCAGTGTATATCTGTGGTTAGTCATTTGGAGTCGCCTGACATTTGTTAACTGTGGTTAGTCATTTCTTATCGTTGTTATTGGTGATTAGTCGTTGGGAACTCTTGTTGTCAGTGGTTTGTCTTTGGGAACAGTTTCTGTTTCCCCTTTTAGCTTTTGGGCTTGATTCAGGAATTCGGAATCTAACCATATTGCAGTAAATAATGTTAATTCAGATAATCTTAATGCTTTATGCTAATTAGCGTGTTAGCAGTTTAGCTCTGGTGCAGATTTTAAGAAGCAAACTTACACCAAATATATCCACTTCGTACACCAACCAATTCTATTCCGATCAGCTACATGTGAGGCGTTTAGAAGGTTACACAGATTTCAGTGCTGGTTGTGTAACTCCTCCGTATCGACAAGAATCTATTTGATCTGTGAAAGGCAATTATTTTGCATAATCACATTAATCCTTAACTAATTGAGTTGTTGCATGGTAATCTCGTTGTTGATTAAGTAGCTGTCCTCCAGTCTCCAAATTAGCTCCTGATTGGGGTTTGATGAAGCGCAACACTTATTAAGGTTCCATGGCGAAACGTGTCGATGTGGTGAGCAGGAATTGAGAGAGGAAGCCGAGCTCTGGTCAGAGAAAATGACCTTGGCTTCTCTGTGAGCTTGATGAAGGATCAGTTTGTATTCACTTCCACTCACGATGCTGATGGCACACGAGGACATCTAGTGGAGGTGCGCTGGACTGCATGTCTCTGAACGTCCTCCTCAGTGATGATGGGAGCCGGCAGGAGATATTATATCAGATAGATCTTTAATCCTCTGATTCATCGCAGAGCAGAGGAGTGTGTTCCGACTGCAGGAGAACAGCAATCGCTTCATTGTGTAAAGCATCAGAGCTGCTTAAGGTCAGAAGATTGAATATTAAACAGTGAGTTCACATTTTAATACTCAAACAGCAACTGTTTAACAAACAAAATGTTTATTCTCTGTTACTGTATACCAACAATAATAAACAACAATAAACAATTATAAACACCTACAACATGAACCAATGAAACAAAACAGGTTTCACGTTTTTCAGATTTTCAGCCTTTTAGGAAATTATATTTATTAACAAGGGTTTATTAGACAGACAGACCAATAGATAGATAGATAGATAGATAGATAGATAGATAGATAGATAGATAGATAGATAGAGTGTGACAGACAGACCAACCGATAGATAGATAGATAGATAGATAGATAGATAGATAGATAGATAGATAGATAGATAGATAGATAGATAGATAGTGTGACAGACAGACCAACCAACCAATAGATAGATAGATAGATAGATAGTGACAGACAGACAGACCAACCAACAGATAGATAGATAGATAGATAGATAGATAGATAGATAGATAGATAGATAGATAGATAGATAGATAGATAGATAGAGACAGACAGACAGACAGACAGACAGACAGACAGACAGATAGATAGATAGATAGATAGATAGATAGATAGATAGATAGATAGATAGTGACAGACAGACAACCAATAGATAGATAGATAGATAGATAGATAGATAGATAGATAGATAGATAGATAGATAGATAGATAGATAGAGTGTGACAGACAGACCAACCGATAGATACCGTAGATAGATAGATAGATAGATAGATAGATAGATAGATAGATAGATAGATAGATAGATAGTGACAGACAGACCAGCCAATAGATAGATAGATAGAGACAGACAGACAGACAGACAGACCAACAGATAGATAGATAGATAGATAGATAGATAGATAGATAGATAGATAGATAGATAGATAGATAGATAGTGTGACAGACAGACCAACCAACCAATAGATAGATAGATAGATAGATAGATAGATAGATAGTGACAGACAGACAGACCAACCAACAGATAGATAGATAGATAGATAGATAGATAGATAGATAGATAGATAGATAGATAGATAGATAGATAGATAGATAGAGACAGACAGACAGACAGACAGACCAACAGATAGATAGATAGATAGATAGATAGATAGATAGATAGATAGATAGATAGATAGATAGATAGTGACAGACAGACAACCAATAGATAGATAGATAGATAGATAGATAGATAGATAGATAGATAGATAGATAGATAGATAGATAGATAGATAGAGTGTGACAGACAGACCAACCGATAGATACCGTAGATAGATAGATAGATAGATAGATAGATAGATAGATAGATAGATAGATAGATAGATAGATAGATAGATAGTGACAGACAGACCAGCCAATAGATAGATAGATAGAGACAGACAGACAGACAGACAGACCAACAGATAGATAGATAGATAGATAGATAGATAGATAGATAGATAGATAGATAGATAGAGTGTGACAGACAGACCAACCGATAGATACCGTAGATAGATAGATAGATAGATAGATAGATAGATAGATAGATAGATAGATAGATAGATAGATAGATAGATAGATAGTGTGACAGACAGACCAACCAACCAATAGATAGATAGATAGATAGATAGATAGATAGATAGATAGTGACAGACAGACAGACCAACCAACAGATAGATAGATAGATAGATAGATAGATAGATAGATAGATAGATAGATAGATAGATAGATAGATAGATAGAGACAGACAGACAGACAGACAGACAGACAGATAGATAGATAGTGTGACAGACAGACCAACCGATAGATACCGTAGATAGATAGATAGATAGATAGATAGATAGATAGATAGATAGATAGATAGATAGATAGATAGATAGATAGATAGATAGATAGTGACAGACAGACCAGCCAATAGATAGATAGATAGAGACAGACAGACAGACAGACAGACAGACAGACAGATAGATAGATAGATAGATAGATAGATAGATAGATAGATAGATAGATAGATAGATAGATAGATAACTTCAGTTGTCACTTTGTATTAATTTCTCACATTATTGGATTAATGTACGTTTCGCTTTAAAGTAATGCATTCTACAACAAAAACATTGTACTGATTTTAAAATAACAGATGGAATGGAATAAATAGATGAATTTAATAATAATAATCATGTGATCAACACTGAGCTCTGAAACCAACACAGGATCTGAAATATCTCCTGAGGTCTGAGGTCGGGAGTCTAACAGGTCCAGTGCTGCGGGATTTCGCCTCATTACTGTACAGAATGTCCGTATTTACCTTTCATTGATTGGAGCAACAGTAATGTCAGTTATTTTGCGTGCACAGAGCTGAGATTTTTAGTGTTATATCAGCGTCATGCTGTTCATAGCCACAAAGTACTCCAGGAGAAGTCCAGCTAACCACCAGCAATGCTACAGGATTAATGTAAAACACACACGTGAATAACTTTATCCACGTACTGTTCTGTGTGTCCGTGGGAAAAAAGCGTAAATGTTTAAACTTGTGATTGGTGCAGGACCCAAGTGCCATGCCGCGGCCCACCTCTCAGGACCTGGCTGGATTCTGGGACCTGCTGCAGCTCTCCATCGACGACGTCACCTCCAAGTTCGACGAGCTGCAGAAGATCAAGAGCAACGACTGGAGGATTATAGAAAGTCCTGTTAAGAAGGTGAGCTCTGATTGGACGGTAGGCTGCTTCAAATATTTGTGCATTAGGAGGAAAAAATGAAATGTTTATATTTACAGTTGCTAATGTATAAACTGCTCCAGGCCGCTAGGGGTCGACATTTATCCCAAAAAAAGTGTTGTAATTCCATAATTTCCATCAAATACCTGAAGAATTGTTAAGAAAGCAGTTACTGAGAATTCGCAAGAACTGTAGCAAGTAATAATTTAATGCCGCTATTGAGTTCTTCATTCTGATTGGTCAGAAGGTGTTGATTAATTTTCTAGAACAGCAGCTCTGAGAGTAGCACAGCTACAAATCGCAGGTTTGTATTAATTCTAATACGTTGTCGTTTCTATAGTAACAGGGACTTGTACAGAAGATACTTTACAAAAAACGATTAAAAAATGAAGAAGAAGCTATAACTTTACGTTTTTCGGCATCATCTTTTTTTTCTGATGAACTCAGAGTGACTGCGTTGTTCCATGGGCGTTCCACAACATTAAATGTAACTATAAATGAATAAATAGTACAGTGGCATGCAAAAGTTTGGGCACCCTTGCTTAAAATGTCTGTTACTGTGAAGAGTTAAGTGAGCAGAAGATTAACTGATCACCAAAAGGTAAAGATGACACATTTCTTTCATATTTTTGGCAAGATTCAGTTTTTATTTCCATCATTTACAGGTTCAAAATACCCCAAAAAAATTTAAATGGCCTGAAACAAAAGTTTTGGCACCCACCAAGTTTGGTCAATACTTAGTAACACCACTTTTGGTAAGCATCACAGCTTGTAAACACTTTTTATAGCCAGCTAAGAGTCTTTCAGTTCTTATTTGGGGGATTTTCTCCCATTCGTCCTTGCAGAAGGCTTCTAATTATGCAAGATTACGGCTTGGGCCGTCTTGCATGCACCGCTCTTTTGAGATCCATCCGCAGACTGGTGTTTCAGTCGGGGGACTGTGAGGGCCACGGCAAAACCTTCAGCTTACGCCTCTCGACACATTCCATTGTTGATTTTGAGGTGCGTTTCGGATCATTATCTTGTTATCGAACCCGTCCTCTTTTTAAAGTCAGCTTTTTTACACGTGGTGTGACGTTTACTTCCAGAATTTGCTAGTATTTATTCAAATCCATTCTTTTCTCAACCAGTGAAATATTCCCTATGCTACTGGCTGCAACACAAGCCCAAAGCATGACGGATCCACCCCCATGCTTAAAGCGAGGGAAGTTCCCTCTGAAATGTGGTGATTGTGATATATGTTTATTTCTGTAATATCTCACAAAATATCAGGCCACTCTATGGCTGGGAAGTTATTTAATTTGAGGGGATTAAAGCAAATAATGTGCATGAAATCGCTTGCTTTGCTCAGTCAGGCAGTCAAAGGAAGTCCGTGTGTGTGTGTGTGTGTGTGTGTGTGTGTGCGCATGTGCAGATTTCCCTTTGAGCATGCACTGACAGTTGCATCATTCTGTCGCTAAACGAACAGCTGATCACACCGAGGTGCTCGCTCACCGCCGATATTTATTAGTTTGGTCCTGCGTTTCCTTTCCTTCAAATATAACATTACATCTTTTCTTCTCGCTTTCTTTCCATTACTGTAGTCAGTCTTTCACGTTTCATTCGTACACTCACATCCTCCATTTTTCTCTCCTGTTTCAAATTTGTATCCCACAATGCTTTGCGTGAACGGGGAAAGCCCACCACGGGATGTGATGCATGATGTAGTATCTTGTATTGGGTCATGGTGAAGCAGGAAAAAATAGCAGAGAATTTCGGGCCACGTGGAGATAAATTCATTAATTTTTCTATTTAAAAAAATGAATAAAATTGGAAGTCTGTGATTCGAATTCAGTAGCTTTCGGTCCACGAAACAAAAATAATTGGGATGTCGGGAAAATTCTTTTTATGACCTACACTTGAAAACTCTGAAAGCCAGTCTAGCTTTAACAGGTGGAGAGGGGTTCTTTTCCTGGAATTCAGCACCCTTTTATCTCCAAACATTCTAGTTTGACTTCATCAGTCCAAAGAACTGGTTTCTGGCTTGTTTAGATGTTCATTTGCAAACTTCAGATGCTGAATTTTGTGGCTAGGATGCAGGAAAGGTTTTCTTCTGGTCATATTTGTTTAGGTGTCGCTGCACAGTAGACCAGTGCACCACCACTCCAGAGTCTGCTCAATCTTCCTGAAGGTCTTTTGCAGTCAAACAGGGGCTTTTATTCGCCTTTCTAGCAATTCTTTCAGAAAGCTTTCTTGATTTTCCAGATCTCACCTCAACCTCCACTGTTCCTCTTCACTGCAATAACATTACAAAGTGAGGAAACCGCTACCTGAAAACACCTTTGCTATCTTCTTGTAGCCTTCACCTCTTGTAGCATCCATCACCTGACCTTTTGTAACAATGAATGTGAACAAGCCATGGCTCAATAAGCTAATTAAGGTCTGGAACCTTGATAAAAGTCACCCAAGAACTCTCATGTATTGGGGTGCCCAAACTTTTGCATGGGTTTCCTTTCCTTTTTTTTCACTCTACAGTTGTACAAAGCAAAAATAATACACACATCTTGCATAAAATGCTGAAAAGAACCGCGTCATCTTTAACTTTATGTCTTTTGGTGATCTGCTCACGTAACGATTCACAGTAACACATTTTCAGCAAGGGTGCCCAAACTTTTGCATGCCACGGTATGATAGCATTCTTTAAGAAATGAAAGTTCATGATAGATCATGGTAGAATTCTGAGGTACAGTGGTGCTTGAAAGTTTGTGAGCCCTTTAGAATTGTCTATATTTCTGCATAAATATGACCTAAAACATCATCAGATTTTCACACAAGTCCTAAAAGTAGATAAAGAGAACCCAGTTAAACAAATGAAACAAAAATATTATACTTGCTCATTTATTTATTGAGGAAAATGATCCAATATTAAATATCTGTGAGTGGCAAAAGTATGTGAACCTTTGCTTTCAGTATCTGGTGTGACCCCCTTGTGCAGCAATAACTGCAACTAAATGTTTCCGGTAACTGTTGATCAGTCCTGCACACCGGCTTGGAGGAATTTTAGCCCGTTCCTCCGTACAGAACAGCTTCAACTCTGGGATGTTGGTGGGTTTCCTCACATGAACTGCTCGCTTCAGGTCCTTCCACAACATTTCGATTGGATTAAGGTCAGGACTTTGACTTGGCCATTCCAAAACATTCACTTTATTCTTCTTTAACCATTCTTTGGTAGAACGACTTGTGTGCTTAGGGTCGTTGTCTTGCTGCATGACCCACCTTCTCTTGAGATTCAGTTCATGGACAGATGTCCTGACATTTTCCTTTAGAATTCGCTGGTATAATTCAGAATTCATTGTTCCATCAATGATGGCAAGCCGTCCTGGCCCAGATGCAGCAAAACAGGCCCAAACCATGATACTACCACCACCATGTTTCACAGATGGGATAAGGTTCTTATGCTGGAATGCAGTGTTTTCCTTTCTCCAAACATAACGCTTCTCATTTAAACCAAAAAGTTCTATTTTGCTCTCATCTGTCCACAAAACATTTTTCCAATAGCCTTCTGGCTTGTCCACATGATCGTTAGCAAACTGCAGACAAGCAGCAATGTTCTTTTTGGAGAGCAGTGGCTTTCTCCTTACAACCCTGCCATGCACACCATTGTTGTTCAGTGTTCTCCTGATGGTGGACTCATTAACATTATCCAATGTGAGAGAGGCCTTCAGTTGCTTAGAAGTTACCCTGGGGTCCTTTGTGACCTCGCCGACTATTACACGCCTTGCTGTTGGAGTGATCTTTGTTGGTCGACCACTCCTGGGGAGGAGGGTAACAATGGTCTTGAATTTCCTCCATTTGTACACAGTCTGTCTGACTGTGGATTGGTGGAGTCCAAACTCTTTAGAGATGGTTTTGTAACCTTTTCCAGCCTGATGAGCATCAACAACACTTTTTCTGAGGTCCTCAGAAATCTCCTTTGTTCGTGCCATGATACACTTCCACAAACATGTGTTGTGAAGATCAGGCTTTGATAGATCCCTGTTCTTTAAATAAAACAGGGTGCCCACTCACACCTGATTGTCATCCCAGTGATTGAAAACACCTGACTCTAATTTCACCTTCAAATTAACTGCTAATCCTAGAGGTTCACATACTTTTGCCACTCACAGATATGTAATATTGGATCATTTTCCTGAATATATAAATGAGCAAGTATAATATTTTTGTCTCATTTGTTTAACTGGGTTCTCTTTATCTACTTTTAGGACTTGTGTGAAAATCTGATGATGTTTTAGGTCATATTTATGCAGAAATATAGAAAATTCTAAAGGGTTCTCAAACTTTCAAGCACCACTGTATAAGAGGAATAAAACACTTCAGGATGTCCTGTTAGAGGAAAATGATCAGCTGTTTATGGTATCAGTAACCCCACTTCATCAAAACGCCCAGTTGTTGATTGTTTTCCTACAACAGCGCGACACACCACAGTGTTTATTCCTGAATTAACGTGTTGGATGATTTTCTGAGATTGTTTTTTCAAGTAGTTTCACTGGTGTTGTGAAGTGTCTCTCAAATCCGTCTGACTTTAACGATTTCTTCATAATATGATTTTTTTTTAAGATAAAAAAAACCCTTTTAATAACTTTCGGCTTTAATATCATATCTTTTGGCTCTGATATCGATTGTCTGATATTTGTTTTTTTTAATCTCAGCTCCCGCCCCCTGTACCAAAGAAGATGCTGAAGAAGAGCGTGACCCGGGAGAAGTCTCTGGATCTTCCCGACCGTCAGAGACAGGAAGCGCGAAGGCGCCTCATGGCCGCCAAAAGAGCGGCGTCATTCCGGCAGAACTCAGCGACTGAGCGAGCCGACAGCATCGAGATTTACATCCCCGAGGCCCAGACGAGACTCTGAGGGACTCTCCACAGCTTCATCATCATCATCATCATCATCATCATCATCATCAACCAGCGAGCCACTATCAATACAGAATATCCCAACCAGATATCCAGACATGACATAACCAAACACGATTCCTGAATAATTTTTTTTTTCTTTTTACGAATATTAAGAAGGTGTCTGAGGCTGAGGTCGTGTTCGATCCGTATGCGAAGAGAAACCTCCGTTGTCGTATCGCAAGAGCAAACGTTAGGCATTGAAATGCTATCAGCCTTATGACGTATCACTAAACTAGTGCTATTTAGTAAAGTAAGTTACACAAATATCGTTAAACACACTGACAAAAAAATATTTGGCTATACTGTTCACAAGAGGTGTGTGTGTGTGTGTGTGTGTGTGTGTGTGTGTGTGTGTGTGTGTGTGTGTGTGTGTGTGAGAAGTGGCTAAAAGCCTTGGTGCTTTTTAGAGTTTTCACATTATCCAAGTGCTATTACTGACACCGCGCTCTGAAACCAGCACGAGCTCACAGATTTTTTGTTGTTGTTGTTGGAACGGGGTCAGGGGATCAAAAATGGTTTGATTTAAAAAAAAAAAAAGTTTTCAACACCCCATTTATTTCTCTCACTCTCAGTTCAGATGAACATCCTTCTAACCCTCGTAACGATTAAAAAAGTGCCAACGATTCAAATACCTCAAAAGGTCAAAAGTCTTAAATCTAATATTACGTCACTCAGGACGACCAAAGTCTATCGTCTACGGAAGAGCGATAGTGCCACTAAGAAATATATATATATATATATATATATATATATATATATATATATATATTTTTTTTTTTTTTTTTTTAATTTCTGAGAAAGAAACTCAGAATTTTCGAGATTAAAGTCAGAAATTTCGAGAAAAAAGTAAAAAATTTTGAGAAACAATCTCAAAAGTTTTGAGAAAAAAAGGCAAAAATTTTGAGAAAAGAGTCAAAAGTTTTGAGAAAATAAACTCAGAATTTTCGAAAAAAAAGTCACAAATTTAGGCTACCAGGAAGTACCAGGTCATTCAGAGTTGACGGAGACTTAGTCTGCTACTAGTGTGTTTAGTGCTGCTGAAATGGACGACTTAACCAAATGTTATTTCGGGATTGGGTTTTGCTTGTTATGTAGTGGTTCTGTGTTAGTCTCTAGCAAACAGAAAGCCGCTGCCTAGACGTATTTGAATCTACGTGAATCACATCACCAACCGACTTCCTGTACCCCGGTTGTCACAACTCTTGAATTCCATGGCTCTGGTCTCAGCCATTCATGTCTACCGGCCGCGAGTGAGTGTCACTTCCGTATGGAAGCCCGCCTTCTACAGATTTCTGACTTTTTTTTTCTCAAAAATTTTGACTTTTTTTCTCGAAAATTTCGACTTTTTTTCTCGAAAATTTCGACTTTTTTTCTCGAAAATTTCGACTTTTTTCTCGAAAATTTCGACTTTTTTCTCGAAACTTTTGACTTTAATCTCAAAAATTCTGAGTTTTTTTCTCAGAAGTTTCCAAATAAAATATAAAACCCTGGCCCTATTGCTCTGCCGTAATCGTCCCATAAAAAAAAGAAAAGAAAAAACGCAAACAGTATGACCATGTCACCTTCGAGCGCCTGATTTACCACAGAAATATCTCATCTTCGTAAAGTTTCATATTCCACTCCATCAAACTGGTTTATATCTCGTTATATAAAATGAAAGCTTTTTTTCCCTTTTTTTTCTTTTCTTTTGAATGGATTTGCTGAAATCTTCTGAATCGGTTGAATGGATGTAAAGGTCGATAGGGAAAAAAAACATTTTTGCACTTTCTTCTTCTAAATATATTCATGTATGTACCCGTATTTCCAAGGGAAATGTATTTATTGCTGTTCACAGAGGTATCGTTGCAGTTGAATTGCAAGGTCGTGTACGTACGCGGAGGGATTCATGATTAATCGTTTAATGATTGAGTGATTTCAAGGTTGTTGTTTTTTTGCAATTTTATTTATTTATTTTTTTCACCATCATCTCAACACCTTTCGTCAAAGGATAGGTCTCGGGTCAGTAAAAAAAAAAAAAAAAGAAATCAAACATGAGCGGTTATTTGTCGCGGTGTTAGAATTTGTTGCAGGCCAAAGCAAAGAAAAACAGCAGCGTGTTGAACGTTGCATGTTGCGTTTCTTTCCCTTCGTCATGAATCAAAATGAAAACAGATTCGTTTTACCAGAACCTGTGATCAGGCTATAAATCAGAACATCAGAGCATCCTGTAGTTCAGAATACGTCTACGACTCTGGCATTCTTGCTTACGGATTTGGAAACGGATAACAAAACGATCGTAGACGTGACGAGAAAACGTTTATTCTCCGCAAAAATTGTGACGGGGAAAAAAAAATCCATTTCCGGAAAGACGATTTGGGGATTTTGTGCTGAACGTGGCGTAAAAATCGAATCATTGGCGTACGTTTTTTTCCCGAGACACAGTATACGATATTATTAGCTCATCGAATAAGTAAGGCCTTGAGCTGTTGCCGTGGCGTAGAGTCCGTCATCCACAATTCGATTAAATCGTATCTCCTCCGTCGGTTCTCGACAGATTTCCGTTCCGAGTGTTTTGTTTGAAAGAACTCATCGCTCTGCACAAAACTTGGATGTTGTTTTGTCAATTTTTATTTTTTTGTATCTGTAGTTTTGTATCTGATGACTTCTGTTGTGCCGAAATGACTTCAATTAATCTGTGTTTTATTTTTATTCATGTAACTGGCACCAAAACAAAATCTCCGTTTAGCGATAATTTGTGCCACCGCATGATGCACACGGAGTTTAAACCCAGGACTCGCTTTCTCCTTTTAATCTCCATCACCTCTACGACCTTGCAATCAGATCAGTGTCCTCACACAAAGCTGTGTCCACTTTCCCGCAGCTCAGGAAGCTCAGGCTCGTCATTAGACGTGCCGTTATCTTGACAAGGATTGACAATTTGCTCAAATAACTTCAATTCTCTGGTATTGTGAGCAGAAGTGGAACGGAAAACACCAGCCACATCGTGCGTATATTGCGTCTCCGTGGCGCTCGGTGTGATAAATTGAACACGCCTGTATCGAACAGGCAGTGCGTGGAGATTTTGTTAAGTGATCCGTGACCTTTCAGAGGGCCGTTCTGTTATCTCCGGCTTTCCTCCATGGCCAGATGGTGATGAGACATGATGTGTCATTCGGATCCTACGGAAAACAGAGGCGGTGCGGAGCTTTTTGAACGGGCGGATAGAGAAATAAAGCGCGTGCAGATAGTTCAGCTGGCTTCTTGGTTGTTTTGTACACCTAAGTGACCAGGCGCTTTGATTTATCCTGCTAAAAAAGGGTGTGCGCATGTGATCATGCTGAGAAATGATTTCACAGATCCATACACTTATGGTGCTGCTAACTTCAGAACATCGGTCCAAATCAAGAAGTTCAGCCTCCTGTTTTTGTTGTATGACCTTGTGACCTTGCGTTATGTTATTTTGCTCGCGTGTCAGTTTGACGGATGGTCACACGAAGCAGAGAGGAAGTCTTAACATGCCAGGCTGGTGTGGAACACACACTTTTCTTCGATAACATTTGGCCCGTCTTATCTTTCCGCACACACGCCCAGCAAGGCCTGTCGCAAGATTACAATAAGATATGCAGAAACGCTGCTCGCATGAAAGCCTTGCTTCCGGCAGCTGCTAGGTTTCAGGTTCCTTTATTTTTGACCTTTAGTAGTAATTTTAGATCAGGCTGCCACCTCAGACCCTGCAGTACATGTGATTCTGCCCAGATTTCTACCAAGGCATCACTAATGATAAAGCAAGGTCAAAGATTTACCCTGCTCGACTAATCAAACGCCTGGCCTGAAATCCAAACGAGGGTTTCATACGAGTCATTCTATAATTAGGGGTACATTTCATGTAAAGCAAAATCTCAAAATATCAGTATTCTTTTTTAATAAATAACCTATACGTTTCCATGGTATATACCCTCAAGTTCCTAAACAAATGAATTGCCAAGCTTAATCTTAAATTACTTTTAAAATATTTTAATGAAAATGAACATTTGATTGTTTTATTTTGTCAACCGTGTTACGGACAAATGTTATGTCATCTTAAACTATATAAAAATACTACACATTTGAAAACACATTTGTTTGAAAGTGCTTAAGTCCATTAACAAGATGTTTTTAATTAATCTGTACAACTGTTATGGAAAATATGAATTTTGAGCTTCATAAATAGGATTTTATGGTTCACTGTGATGCAGAATGACCCTTTTTTCAACATAAATCCTTGTTACGTCGAATTCAGAGTTGTTCTCCTTCCTTATACAAGACTTCCCTATCCAGAGATAATCCCCAATCTTTTATTTTACAGTTCATCAAACACATAAGAGATTTATAGCACAAAAAACACTTGCAACACAGTTGACAGGCAATGTAACACAATTGACGGGAGTAACGCAGTTGACAGGGCAGAAGAACAAGAGGACACTTTTTAGGATAAAAAGAGCTTTTTATTGTTTTAAATTTAACTACAAATAAGCTGATGAATTCAGGTGAACTGTTAAAACAACATTTAGACACAATTTCAGAGAAACGTAGCTTATTTAAGGCCCGGTCCCACTGGCCGATGGACACAAAACGTATGCAAAAAGGACACAGCGGACGAGCAAAATTTCGGGGGTGGCTCTATCCGTTTTCATCCGCTCCAGAAATGGACAAAATTGGCGAAAATTTGCGAAAACAGAACGGAAAAGAACGGACGTGGGTAGTATATAGCGGGGATGTTAAACGCATGTTCATAGGAAGCCTAGCGGATGAAAGCGGATGGAAGTGGATGACAGCTCCGAAGGGGTTACCGGTGATAACTGAGAAGCGGACGCATAGCAGAAAGAGATGAAGGGGATGCATCACGTACGCCTAACGGAAACAAAGGGGATGTTGCGCGGATGTATATCGGATGCAGACCGTTCACTGCGCATGCGGGGGGTATGAATTGCGTCTGCTCCGCGGATATAAAGGGATGCAGCACGCACGCCGTCAGCATAAAGCGGAAAGACGTGCTGGCGGCTACATCGATACATCTCTACTACTAGATGATTTTCTCCCCCTTTTTATACAAAATATCGATTGTCCGCTAGGTGTCCTTCTACATACTCTAGACATACTCCAGACATCCCAAATATACGAGATACATCCCAGATATAAACGCTTTGTCCGTTTTGAATACTTTATATACGAGATGCATACGCTTACATCCTTTCTATTTCCGTGCTACTAACGATGAATAGACGTTTCATGTACCTTATCTTTCCTCCCTCTTTCCGCATTCAGCTGCAGCGGATGAGAGTTGCGAGGATGCAGAGAGGATACAGCAGACGTTTAACGGATGATAACGGACATAGAACGTTTGTTGCTCGTATATGTCGTGGATTTACATCGTACACGGCGGAAAGTTCATCCGTTCTAAAAGTTTTGTGCAGCTCAAAACTTTTTGCGCGGATGAAATCACAGTGGACGGATGCTCGATGGATAGAGCGTATGAAGCACGTATGCAATGAGTACACAACGGATGCATAGCGTTTTCCAACGGATGGCAAAGATTTTTTTACGTTTTACATCCTCTTTGCATCCGTAAGTGCAGTGGGACCGGGCCTTTAACAAATTGAACAAATTAAATCATTCTGTTTGTTTGTCTGTCTGTCAATATGAAGATTAAGTGACAAAAACATCCTCCTCCTCAACTGTGTCATAGCTGATGGGTAACACAGTTGACGGTAACGCAGTTGACATTTCAGCCATTTTTAGAGTGTTGTGCTAACTGCAGACCTCAGAGCTTTCACTACAAGACCTTAATCAATTCATATTTTGATTATCTTTAGCTGTATACTTTGTAAATACAATTTCTAAATCAGGTTTATATGAATATGTTGACAACACAGTTGACAGACAATTAACCCTCTCTAGGACTATACAACAGTATTGATGAAAATATTGAAGAGGTGAACTCAAAATTTACCACATGGTCTTCAAATTTCCCACCAAAGAGGATATGACATCACATGATGTTGGTCACATGACTTAGGACCAAACCATTTGCCGATTTATTGGGGGGGAGGTTCAGTGGGTAACACAGTTGACATAAGTTTCTCGGACGCACACAAAATTCTTCATTTAATTTATAATATAAAGCATTTTAGGCTTTTAAACACTTTTGTCATATTATAATAATTACCATGAATAAATATTTGTAAAAATTTTAAACAAAAACCTTTTTTTAAAATGTAAATATGAAGACCAAACCTGACATTTGGAAAATCGGACAGCATAAAAACACCAAATTCCAGTATTATATATGCATTTTTGCAGAGTAAAATGATGTAATTTGTTGACTTTTTGTATTATATAAAAGAGAAATGTGTGCTAATGTACAAAAGATCATTGGCTGAAGTTAATAGTTAGTGAAATTGACAAATACAGCACATGGACTTGAGATGTACCCCTAATTATAGAATGACTCATATATGAAAATATTTTAGTTTGTAAATGTTTTTAACGCACGAGTTCTTGTTTTTTTTTCTTCTTTTGTTTAGTTGACAGCTTTATTTTAAATGCTAAACACACCACAGAGCTACATTAACATCAGTGGAATTATATTCAAATAATTTATTTTTACATTTTTTTTTATTTTTTGTTTGTTTGTTTGTTTCATAATTACATTATTACTCAGTTGCCTTATTTCCACCGTTGCCCAGACCTTGTGGTTCCATGGTTTTTGGTTCGTGTCCACAGGTACTAACCTGGAACCCAAGACATCCTGAGCTTCTCCTGCAATAAAGTAAATCTGAAAGTTACCATGAAATTAGAACAGTGTGCAGTAACCTGAAACAACAAACGAAATAGCAAAACACTGGCCTTAAGTTCCCATGTCTTACGTTTCTGCTATTAGATTCTTGAGCTGAAATTGCTGGACTGAAAATATGGCCTTTATTGCATTGCTTATGTTCCTGGACTTAATACTTCTGCTTCCTCTGAGTCCTGGGGTAAAGTGGCGATACTAAAAACTGCTTAAGATCTTGAAATTTTAGTTCCCAGGCATTAGTTCCTGGGCTTAAATTAGTTGGACTTAAGATCCTCGACTAAAAAATGATGGTTTTAAGTTGCTGGACTAAAGTTCTCTGCTTAAGTTTCTGGACTAAAGTTCTATGCTTAATTTGCAGGACTAAAGTTCTACGCTTAAGCTGCAGGACTAAAGTTCTACACTTAAGCTGCAGGACTAAAGTTCTACACTTAAGCTGCAGCACTAAAATTCTCCACTTAATTTGCTGGACTAAAGTTCTACGCTTAAGCTGCAGAACTAAAGTTTTCCACTTAAATTGCTGGACTAAAATTCTCCACTTAAGTTGCTGGACTAAAGTTCTTCACTTAAGTTTCTAAACTAAAATTCTCTGCTTAAGTTGCTGGACTAAAATTTTATGCTTAAGTTGCTGGACTAAAATTATCCACTTAAGTTGCTGGACTAAAGTTCTCCGCTTAAGTTGCTGGACTA
Source organism: Neoarius graeffei (assembly GCF_027579695.1). Lineage (NCBI taxonomy): Eukaryota > Metazoa > Chordata > Actinopteri > Siluriformes > Ariidae > Neoarius > Neoarius graeffei. The sequence goes on along the minus strand of NC_083579.1, from coordinate 6,161,812 downwards.
AAGTTCTAAACTTAATTTGCAGGACTAAAGTTCTCCGTTTAAGTTGCTGGACTAAAGTTCTCTACTTCTGTTGCTGGACTAAAGTTCTCCGCTTAAGTTGCTGGACTAAAATTCTACACTTAAGCTGCTGGACTAAAATTCTACACTTAAGCTGCTGGACTAAAATTATCTGCTTAAGTTGCTGGACTAAAGTTCTCTGCTTAAGTTGCTGGATTAAGGTTCTCTGCTTAAGTTGCTGGACTAAAATTTTACGCTTCAGTTTCTGGACTAAAATTCTCTGCTTAAGTTGCTGGACTAAAGTTCACCACTTATGTTGCTGGACCAAAGTTCTCCGCTTAAGTTGCTGGACTAAAGGTCTCTACTTATGTTGCTGGACTAAAGTTCTCTGCTTAAGTTGCTGGACTAAAATTCTCCGCTTAAGTTGCTGGACTAAAGTTCTCTGCTTGAGTTGCTGGATTAAGGTTCTCTGCTTAAGTTGCTGGACTAAAATTTTACGCTTAAGTTTCTGGACTAAAATTCTCTGCTTAAGTTGCTGGACTAAAGTTCTCCACTTAAGTTGCTGGACTAAAGTTCTACACTGAATTTGCAGGAATAAAGTTCTACGCTTAAGTTGCTGGACTAAAGTTCTCCACTTAAGTTGCTGGACTAAAATTCTACACTTAAGTTGCTGGACTGAAATTCTACACTTAAGCTGCTGGACTAAAATTCTACACTTAAGCTGCTGGACTAAAATTCTCTGCTTAAGTTGCTGGACTAAAGTTCTCCACTCAAGTTGCTGGACTAAAATTCTCCGCTTAAGTTGCTGGACTAAAGTTCTCCGCTTAAGTTTCTGGATTAAAATTTTATGCTTAAGTTTCTGGACTAAAATTCTCTGCTTAAGTTGCTGGACTAAAGTTCACCACTTATGTTGCTGGACTAAAGTTCTCCACTTAAGTTGCTGGACTAAAGTTCACCACTTATGTTGCTGGACTAAAGTTCTCCACTTAAGTTGCTGGACTAAAGTTCTCTACTTATGTTGCTGGACTAAAGTTCTCTGCTTAAGTTGCTGGACTAAAATTCTCTGCTTAAGTTGCTGGACTAAAGTTCTCTGCTTGAGTTGCTGGATTAAGGTTCTCTGCTTAAGTTGCTGGACTAAAATTGTACGCTTAAGTTTCTGGACTAAAATTCTCTGCTTAATTTGCTGGACTAAAGTTCTCCACTTAAGTTGCTGGACTAAAGTTCTCCACTTAATTTGCTGGACTAAAGTTCTCCACTTATGTTACTGGACTAAAGTTCTCTGCTAAAGTTGCTGGACTAAAGTTCGACACTTAAGTTTCTGGACTAAAATTCTGCACTTAAGCTGCTGGACTAAAGTTCTCCACTTAAGTTGCAGGACTAAAGTTCTCCAGTTAAGTTGCTGGACTAAAATTCTCCACTTAAGTTGCAAGACTAAAATTGTATGCTTAAGTTGCTGGACTAAAATTCTCTGCTTAAGTTGCTGGACTAAAATTCTGCACTTAAGTTGTTTGACTAAAGTTCTGTGCTTATGCTGCAGAACTAAAGTTCTCCACTTAAGTTGCTGGACTAAAGTTCTATGCTTAAGTTGCTGGACTAAAGTTTTATACTTAAGTTGCTGGACTAAAATTCTACACTTAAGCTGCTGGACTAAAATTCTACACTTAAGTTGCTGGACTAAAATTCTACACTTAAGCTGCTGGACTAAAAGTCTACGCTTAAGTTGCTGGACTAAAGTTCTACGCTTAAGTTGCTGGACTAAAATTCTCCGCTTAAGTTGCTGGACTAAAATTCTACGCTTAAGTTGCTGGACTAAAATTCTCCACTTAAGTTGCTGGACTAAAATTCTACGCTTAAGTTGCTGGACTAAAATTCTCCACTTAAGTTGCTGGACTAAAATTCTCCGCTTAAGTTGCTGGACTAAAATTCTGTGCTTAAGTTGCTGGACTAAAATTATCTGCTTAAGTTGCTGGACTAAAGTTCTCCGCTTAAGTTGCTGGACTAAAATTCTCTGCTTAAGTTGCTGGACTAAAATTCTATGCTTAAGTTGCTGGACTAAAATTCTACGCTTAAGTTCCTGGACTAAAGTTCTCTACTTATGTTGCTGGGCTAAAGTTCTCTGCTTAAGTTGCTGGACGAAAGTTCTCTGCTCAAGTTTCTGGACTAAAGTTGTCTGCATGTGTCCCTGGCCTTAAGTTAATATCTTTCATTCCTGGAGTAAAGTTTTTGGATGGAAGTCCCTGGACTAAAATCCATGGGCTTGATTTCCCACCGTAAATTTGCTGGACTAAAGTTTCCTCCCTAAGTTTCCTGGACTAAAGTGGGAGACTAAAAATGTTAGATTAAAGTTCTTAAACTAAAGTTCCCAGGCATTAGTTCCTGGGCTTAAATTCTTACGGTCCTGGACTATATTGTCTGATGTTTGCTCATATTCTCAGATATATATTCCTCTGCTTAAGTTGCTGGACTAAAGGTCTCTACTCATGATTCTGGCTTTAAGTTCCAATCTTACATTACTGGGCTAAAATCCCTGGACTTCAGTTCCCAGAATAAAGTTCCTGGGCCTTACATTTCTGTCCTTAGGTTCCTGATCAAAAGTGACTGGACTGAAGTTCTTGGACTATAGTTCCCAGGCATTGGTTCCTGGCTAAAAATAGGGCAGTTAATTAGTTTGCTCACATTCACAGGCTTGGATCCTGTTGTTTAATTTTTAGGAATAAATGTCTCTGCTTAATTTCCTGGCCTTAAGTTCTTTGGTTAGAGGTAGGTCTCAAGAATAAAGTTCCTGGACCTTATGGTTCTGAATGAGGTGTCCACTAAACTTGCTGGGCTAAACTTATAGAACCCAAGACATATTAGTTTCGGGCTTAAATTCCTTTACACAAGTTGCTGGACTTAATTTTCTAGGCGAAAATTGTTGAGCTAAAGCTGCTGGACTAAAAAATATGGTCTTATGTTGCTTCCTTGTAGTTATTCTTATTAAGCTCCTGTGTTGAAAATTTCTGGATTTAAATTTCTCTGTTTGAGTTCTTGGCCTTGAGCTTCATGGCTAAATGTTTTAGACTGAAATTCCAGGAATATCTGGCTGGACTTAAGTTTCTATGCTAAATGCCACTTTTTAAAGGGCCTGGGTTGTTCCTGGGCCTAAATTTTGGACTAAAGTTCCTGGCCTCCTCAACAGAAACATGGCCGTTGTGGTTTACACGTCAACAGTTTTAGGATAAGACTTGTTATTACTGGTTATCTTTGCTCCTGATGCCTTACACTGTGTTGCATTACAGCATCATCAGTGTCACCTGTTGGGATGAGCTTTAGCGGTGATGCGACGCAACACAAAACTAGTCAGTAAATTTCTCATCAACTTAAGAATTGATAGTTATTCACAAAGCATATAATACTTCAGACATTTCTGTACTTGCCTATTGAACATGGAGAACATCAGACACAAGCGTGGGTTAATAGTATTTACTCTCATCGCTACTCATGAATGTGTTTTGTGCTCCATTTGGACTTTGTGTTCAAGTTTGGATTTTTTTTTTTAAGTGAAGCTTTTGCAGATGTGGCCTGTGTGGTGTTGTGGATATGTGGCGTGTTTATTAATGAAGATGAAGATACGTGTGCAATGCATTGTGGGATTTCTCTCAGCAGTTCCTCACAGACACTTTAATTGGTTTCCACTCTAAAAAGCGTACAGTTCTTTCAGTAAGTGCGAGATGCAGGGTGAAAGGACCAAACCTCACGATTCCTCCGGGTGTTCTCACGGGCGCAGGACAGCATTGAGGTCTTCAAAAAATGCCAAGGATGCATATAATTTCATCCATTATTCTGAAACGCAGCCAGGCCCACAACAAATCAAGATTATTTGGTACTAAATTTGTGGTATCATGTTTTCTGAGCAATACATCGATCCAGAGTACGTATAATCCATAATCTGGGAAACGGGAAAAAGTAGAGTATTGGCTGCTAAATTAATTCTAGATGTATTTTTAATCTGTGCCCAGAAATGGTTTTATTTACAGTGGCTACTTTTGCAATTTTTTGGGGGTTATGTTTATTTAATTATTTATTGTTGCTTATTTATTTTTTATTCCTAGTTCGATCTTCAGTTTGGGTTACATTCTGTACATTTTCCGTCCATCTCCATGCGGCTTTAATCCGAGTTTTCCGGTTTCCTTCCGTCTCCCAAAAACGTACAGTATTGTGCAAAAGTCTTAGGCACATGTAAAGAAATGCTGTCGACCAAAAATGGCTTAAAAAATCTCATTCATCTCATTATCTCTAGCCGCTTTATCCTTCTACAGGGTCGCAGGCGAGCTGGAGCCTATCCCAGCTGACTACGGGTGAAAGGCGGGGTACACCCTGGACAAGTCGCCAGGTCATCACAGGGCTGACACATAGACACAGACAACCATTCACACTCACACCTACGCTCAATTTAGAGTCACCAGTTAACCTAACCTGCATGTCTTTGGACTGTGGGGGAAACCGGAGCACCCGGAGGAAACCCACGCGGACACGGGGAGAACATGCAAACTCCGCACAGAAAGGCCCTCGCCGGCCACGGGGCTCGAACCCAGGACCTTCTTGCTGTGAGGCGACAGCGCTAACCACTACACCACCGTGCCGCCGGCTTAAAAAATAAGAAAATGAAATGTTTCAACATTAAAAAATACTATAAACAGTAATCAGTGAGCCATAATAAAAGAAAAAAGTCAGTATTTGGTGCGAGACGACCCTTTGCTTTAGTCTCAGGTCCAGCGAGTGCAGTTTTATCCGGAAATGATCTGTAGGTTTTACTGAGCGTCTTACAGAACCAGCCACGGTTCTTCTGGACACTTTGCCTGTCACACTCGCTTCTTCATTTTACACCAAAAAAACCCTAGCCTTCATTATATTTTCTTTTGTAATCTGAAAAGTGCTCTCTTATGGAACATGCCGCTCAGATCTCAGATACGAACCTTTTTTTTTTTCTGGAACGTTTAATTTTGTGCTGGAAAAAAAAAATGAACGTTTGGAACTCTAAAATGTTTTTGTAATCTTTTGACTCGATAATGTAGAAATCATCAAATAGAAATCTATAGCAAAGTTTGTATGGGGGTGCCAAGACTTTTGCACAGTACTGTACCAGTAAGCGAAGATAAATCACCCATAGGTGTGAACGTAGCGGGGCCCTGCTATAGGTGTATTCCCATCTCACACTCAGTATTCCTGGGATAGACTCCGGATCCACCGCCACCCTGACCTGGATAAAGCACTTACCGGAGATGGATGAATGAAACTATTTATTTATTTATTTATTTATTTAGTGATTTATTTTTATGTATTTATTGCTATGTTTATATTTATTCAAGTAAACATCTACAATCTTGAATGCTACACACTTCTAGAAAGATATTCAATATCAGAGTTACAGAGTTTGAAGACTTCTGCACAGTTCAGAAATACTGTCAAAGTTACGTCTGTGTGTGCATGCGTGTGTGTGTGTGCATGTGTGTGTGTGTGTGTGTGTGTTCACCTCATGCTGGAATTGCAGTAATGACCCCCTTTTCACACTTCCAGGTTTTCCCAGAAGTAGCCTTCGCACTATAACTTTACTTCCATGACAGCAACAACAACATTGGTCAGTTTGACGAGTTACACAATATTCACGAGCTACATCGGTGGATTAGCGAAACAAGCTAACCGTACTAGCTATGTCCACTCACCAGAGGCACTAACGATCGTTGCTACTTCCTTCCAAGCTTTAGTTTTCTTTTAATGAAAGGTCAAACAACTATACGACACCACGGTTAAGTTTTTCTTCCGATTTTGCGCATTAAACTGTAAATGTGAACTTATTCAAGGTCGAACCACACACTATGATGAATCTTTCAAGCTTGCGGTTTGGATTTGTCACTTTTTCTGCTTCAAACCTAAATCCCAGCAATAATTTACAGTCTTTATTTCAAGTCTTGGCAGCGTTTACAAAGATGAGGTCAAAAAAACTTTCATTTTCAGCGAAGACGCTAACAACGTCCGTGTGTCTGTAAAAATAATAGTAATAATAATTTGTCCTATCTACTTCCTGTCCATTATGAGACGATGATTGTTCGATTCTGCTCAGAGCTGCACATCTCTTCTGAGTCATGAATTACTTTTACGATTAAAATTTCTGACATTACCCTCTTAACTGTGGAAACTTGGTGATGTTTTTGAATCGTATTTCTTTCTAACATAAGATAAGATAATGTCTCGGAGGAGATTTGAAACAATTCCAATTACTTATAGGTTTCACTGAGATGTGAGTGCGGTGCAAAAAATATCTTAAGAGAAAATATCTTTAATATGGGTGAATTTATGTAATATTTCTTATTAGTATAAGTAATCGTATGGGGCCGAGTAAAATTAAGGATTAATTTCACGACTGATTTCGAAGTTTCGCGACTCGGGCAATTTCAAAACTTTGAAATCACGAGTGAAATTGATCCTTAATTTTACGAGGAACCATACGATTACTTGTTTATAATATATCGGGCCAAATTCATACTTCGGAAGCCGTTCAAGTTCACAACATTTGTCATTCACGTTTTCTGAACCAATCAGGGCGCGAGACTATCTTGCACGTTTCTAAAGCGTCTTTCATCATGACACGGCGACACGACACGAGGATTTTGAAAGTGGTTTACAAAATTTTATTGGAACGTCTTTACAAAAGCCTGCATTACTTTAAGAGAGTCTGGTTCGCAGTTTCCCCCATTTTCTTTCCTCACTTCTGCATAAAACTGCGATAGCACCTTGTCTAACTTGCAGCATTCATACGCCACTAGAGAGTCGTTTATTTGTCTTTCTGCGGCTCATTACTTAAACACAGAAAGGCAAAAATTCGTACTTTTTGGGGGGGATTTTCATTTTCGCTTGCAGCTTTCAATTAGTTTATCATTTCTTCATCAAATATAGCGCAACCTGGCATTGCAGAGTCGGCCATTTTGTTGACAAAATTTGCAAATTTTTGTAACCGTAACCAAGCAACGAACTAGCCAATAGCATTTCAGAAATACGGCCCCGTGTTAAGGAAAAAAAACCCTCCTTGATTGACCAATCAGAATTGAGTAATTTGGCCCTATGTATTATAAGAACTCAAATATAAGATTATTTATCTTACTTTTAGACGCTTTAATTCATTTCAAGTTTTCAATGTTATGTTCTTTTTCCGTTGGCCGATAATTTTGCTTCTTTCTCGAATTAAATGCTTAAAATTAGAAATATGATCTGCCAGTAGAATAAGAACGTAACATTTCAAGCTTGAAATGAGTTAAAGCATAAGTTAAATATGAGAAATATTCGATAAATTCACCCATATTAAAGATATTTCCCTGAACGAGATATCTTTTTTCGCAGTGTGAACACTCAGTCTTCTCAATCTTACATAAATTGTGAGAAATCTACTGAGCATGAAAGACCTCATCAGATTCCATATCATCAAAATGGCTTATAAAGCGACTGCGTGTCATGCCTATGCTAGTTTATACGGTACGCGTTATCACTTTTCAAAACAAGTTGTCTTGTGAATTTTTACATGAACGTATTCGACAAGTTGTGAGATTGTACTGAGACTGTGCTGAGAGTTTTTCAGCGACATTTTGCAGAAATTATTACTAACTTCTTCCCCAAAACAGTCTTACCATGATCAGAAATCACCCCGTTACCCGAAATCGAGCGATACTCCATACCACTAGGCCTGCTTTGTTTAAATCGAAGCGTTCAGGATGTCTTGTGTAGAAGAATGCGCAGTGATCGTTATGAAGCTATTTCGACGATATCCATCTTTATATCTCCCTCTTACTTGAAATCATCCACATGTACCATGCATTAACCGAATTTATATCCGAAACCCATCTCAGCTGAAACTGCTGTATGTTTTCTTCACCTTTCAGTGGAGTCATGGCTGAGAGAAGTTCTCAAAATGTGAAAAGACATTTAAAAAGAAAAAAAAAATGAAGATTGATTGATATAATTTAAAAAGCGGTAGTCGTTTAGCTAAGAATATTTTCATTTATTATACTGTATAGGCTATCATATCAATACGAAGGAGGAATATAATACCAAATATTCACGATTTGTACAGAAATATATATAGATATATATAGATATATAAATATATAAATGACGCTTCATTGAAGCAGAACTATTTTCTGCTCTTCCTCATGGTTTTGTTTCTTTACTCTTTTGTTGCCTGGGTTGTTTTTGATACACTGTTATGATGGCATGCAAGGTAACTGATATTACTGAATGTCTGATTTATTATTAGCTTCATTGCTTTTTGTAACCGCATTGTCGAATGTCATATAAGTTGATTCATTTGTTGACATTTTATTGCACTAATGGATTTTAATCAATTAATTCAGCCTCTTTGGTTTATGTTTAAAATATGGTTTAGAGGCCTGTACGGTCAATTTTGAATCTTTGTGTTATCTTTTCAATGAGATGTTTTGTTTATTTATTGGTCACCAAATGTAAATATTTCTGCCATTAAATTTTTTGGAAGAAACCACTTGCATAATCTTTTGAGTACATTTCGTCTGATTCTATTCCTGATTCCAAAAAGAGTCGATTCTAAGCATTTCTGCTGCTGAGTACAGAGAGTCGACTCTGAAGCTTTGGAGTCGATTCCACACTCTGGCATGTTCAGACTCATCTCATTATCTCTAGCCGCTTTATCCTGTTCTACAGGGTCGCAGGCAAGCTGGAGCCTATCCCAGCTGACTACGGGCGAAAGGCGGGGTACACCCTGGACAAGTCACCAGGTCATCACAGGGCTGACACATAGACACAGACAACCATTCACACTCACATTCACACCTACGGTCAATTTAGAACACGGGCGATTGCTCTAAGACAACGAGGGAGGCTCAGCCTCCTCTAAAAATGACGAACATCGTGTAGGATGAATTGCGCTAGGCTTATGTTATAGCCGACCTTATAACATTGCTATTTTAGATCCAGAATCATAGAAATATATGTGCTCAACCCAACTACAGTGCGAAATCATTCCGTTATAACTTTAACGTGTGCGTGAGTTTTTCCCCCTCGTGACAGCGCGATGCAGCGCAGCCTCAGTGGATTGGGAGCTATGTGCTTGTCGATCTCAAAATGCAAGACGATTATTGGACAAATACTGCGAAAACGCCCGCCCACGGAGTCTCACGGACTCCCAGCCTCAGTGCACTTCAATGGCATTTGGGAGCTCTGCGCTTTTCAATCTCAAAATGCAAGACGGTTATTGGACAAATACTGCGAAAACGCCCGCCCACGGACTCCCAGCCTCACATGAGAGGGACATGGCAGTTTCCGCGAGGAGACTGGTGATTGGTGAAAGCGGCCGGATATTTTCTTTGATTGACAGCTCGTTTCAACTATAGACAGGCAGCGGTACAGTGTTGCCAGATTGGGCGGTTTTAAGTGCATTTTGGTAGTCTGGCTAACGCGACTGCAAAGCTCTCCGAGCTATTGGTCTGGCCAGGATATTAAACCCAACCGTTTCCCAGAGCCCGTGGTTGACCCGCCTCCCTGAAATGCCTCAGTTTGCTACTGGTCGAAGCTAGAAAAGGCTGTGATGAAGCTTAAACCAATCACATCACTCTTTCCTCTGACGTATGCGACGCGACGGGGCTAACTGGTAGATTAAACTCTTACCGAAGCCGGTCGGGAGCAAGGCGAAAACGTCCTTCCTTTCAATAAATACCTCCAGGGCTGCTCTTTGCTCCGTTTTCAATGAGAACTTCCCGTTGAATGCTTTCAATACAGCATCTATGCATAATAGATGCGGAAGCGTGAATGAAGCGCTTCCGGCATAGATTCTATAAACAATCTATGGCTTCCGGTCACAGTTCTACTACGTCAGTGCCTTGAACACGCCTCTACCCAGGGCCGTTGGAGATGCTCAAAGTTGATTGGTTCCCGATTTTTCGGGAGCTTGGAAGAGCTGTAGATAGCTTGCCTGGCCTGAAGCTCACAACAGGCCCTCGTGTTGCGTCACGCTTAGGATGGGCGGGCCCAGGCTAGCATTTTGGCGGGTTTTGAACATATTTTGGGCTGGATAACATCAGCAGTATCTGGCAACATCAGTTCAGTCCCATGCGGATTCGCAAGTGCTGTGGTGTATTGTAAGAGATCAGCTTACATTTCGATTTCATTCATTACATACGGTTTCTACCAGCTTTTTTAGTTTGTATATATTTTCATTGTAAATAAAGTGTAAATATCGTGTTGTCAAGTTTGCTATCTTAGTTCCAGAAATTTCGTTTTTTTGAGTGACTGAACTTGAACTTGAGGGGGCTAGTCAGCTAGCAAGAAAGCTGCGCACGGATGCCAAGCATTGCTGATTTAATTTTGGCGAAGCCATTTGCCAGTCTTCCTTTCGAGGAAAAAATTAAAATTAAAGAGCAGGGTAGACCAACGCCTCAAATTGACTTGGTGAAAAAGGTAGGGAATAATACTCGTTCCTTTCAGCTTTCCTGGTACGAGAAAGTGAATTGGCTAACAGCAAGTGACCCACATCAACAACAGTAAATAGGCTACTTTAGTAATATGTCATGGATGGACCAAAAATATAGAATCTATTTAAAATGTTTATGCTGAGTATATTATATTGGAATATATATTTCTCTGGATATGAATTAAACACAGCTACAATTTGGAAAACATTTTTAAACAAAAACACAGCCGAGGTCAATTTTTAAACAACATGCCACAATTTTAAAATATAAAATGTTAAAATATACCCCACCCCCCAACACCACCATCATGTATATTGGACAGTAGGCTAATGGGCCAAAAGAACCTGTTATTTCACAGTTTGTGACCCTGCCAACAATCAGCCAGATCAGAGGCAAGAGTATGGGCAAAACTGATGTGTTTTTTCTTTTAAAATCTGGAAATATCGTAACCGACCAGCCTCCCCTGTTTGAAAGACTACCAGCCGCCACTGATTTAGAGTCACCAGTTAACCTAACCTGCATGTCTTTGGACTGTGGGGGAAACCGGAGCACCCGGAGGAAACCCACGCGGACAACATGCAAACTCCGCACAGAAAGGCCCTCGCCGGCCACGGGGCTCGAACCCGGACCTTCTTGCTGTGAGGTGACAGCGCTAACCACTACACCACTGTGCCGCCCCTCATTTTTTGTTTAATGATTAATTAAAATCAAGAATAATATACAAGAATAAATGAGATGTACATCGCTGCAATAATTACAGAGGAATAAAATTGATGAGCCACACCATGAAGCTATGGGAAAGGGTATTGGAGGTGAGATTGAGAAGAGGTGTAGCAATCTGTGAACAGCAGTACAGGTTTATGCCAAGGAAGAGCACGTCTGATGCAATTTTTGCTTTAAGAATGTTAATGGAGAAGGCCAGGGAAGGCCAGAGAAAGCTACACTGTGTGTTTGTAGACCTGGAGAAGGCATACGATAGAGTGCCGAGAGATGAGTGATGGTATTGTATGAGAAAGAGTGGAGTGAATGAGAGGTATATCAGAGTGGTGCAAGACATGTATGAGAACAGTGAAACAGCAGTGAGGTGTGCAGCTGGAACGACTGAATGGTTCAAGGTGAAGGTGGGACTCCATCAAGGATCTGCTTTGAGTCCTTTCTTGTTTGCCATAGTGATGGGTAGCTTGACGGACGAAGTGAGGCGAGAGTCACCATGGAACATGATGTTTGCGGATGATGATGTGATACAGTATGTGGTGAAAGTAGAAAGTTGGGTTTGGAGAGATGCATTGGAATGAAGAGGAATGAAGGTGAGCAGTAGCAAAACAGAGTACATGTGCATCAATGAGAATGAGAGTGTCGTGAAGATGCAAGGAGTAGAGTTGGTGAATTAAAGTACTGTGCAGGAAAATGGGGGCTGCGGTAGTGAGGTGAGGAAGAGAGTGCTGGCAGGGTGGAGAAGGATTTCAGGAGTCACTTGTGATAGGAAAGTCCCAGCAAAAGTGAAAGGTAAGATGTACAGTATAATAGGGTGCATCAGTTGCCCTCACTTTCATAAAATCTGATGCATTTGTGTTTGGGTGTTCCTTTTCACCAATAAAGACATCCTGTCAAATTTTTTGACCATATTCAAAAGTCTAATGGCGGCACCATGAGGTTCATTTTTTGCCAAAAAAACCGCTTATGTTTTCGCGTAAGGTTTGAATCACAATGTTGGACTCCATTTATTGATTTCTTGTGACCCAGAGATCATGTTAAAGTGCCATTCCACCATTGGATGTATTCTTTGGCATAAAATACAATATATTTTGACAACATATATAAATGGTATCACTAGATAGAGAAATCTTTTAGCTTCAAAATGATATCTCATCTCATTATCTCTAGCCGCTTTATCCTTCTACAGGGTCGCAGGCAAGCTGGAGCCTATCCCAGCACCCGGAGGAAACCCACATGGACACGGGAAGAACATGCAAACTCCACACAGAAAGGCCCTCGCTGGCCCCGGGACTCGAACCCAGGACCTTCTTGCTGTGAGGCGACAGCGCTAACCACTACACCACCGTGCCGCCCTCAAAATGATATATCAAACATAATTTTTTGACAACAACAAGTATATTAATTTTGCGACCAAAGTCACCTACCCTTTTAATTTCCGCGCGTGATGTCATCGGCAGGTTCCCCTTCTTGTGTACCACGTGACGTGTGATGTGGCACATATTATCAGCAATGGCGGATAGAACACGATAAAAATAATACCAATAAATCTAGCTAATACCAATAAATCTAGCTCACTGAAAGATTAACTCAAAATTTTTCGCAATTTTTTTGGCCCCCATATACGAGGAGAAATGACTCTCTCACTTTGGGGGTTTCCTGGTCTAAAAATAGACCGACACATGGTACACAAGAAGGGGAACCTGCCGATGACATCACGTTTCACTACTGCACGGAAATTAAAAGGGTAGGTGACTTTGGTCGCAAAATTAATATACTTGTCGTTGTCAAAAAATTATGTTTGATATATCATTTTGAAGCTAAAAGATTTCTCTGTCTAGTCATGTTGTCATAAAATATATTGTATTTTATGCCAAAGAATACATCCAATGGTGGAATGGCACTTTAAGAACCTTTGCGAGGGATTGAGAAGCGTTAATGTGATTCATAATACATTTGTATTGTTTAAAAGTAGTTGAACAATGATTCAATGAACAGCTAAAACTCAAACTGTGCTTGATAATATATTTAGAATATGTACTAAAAATGTGTATCTAAGATATTTGGTATACTCTATAAGGTGCCATAATGTTTTATGAAAAGTGATCGAAATTTTGTCATAAAATAGCAGCTTTTTCCAAAACTTTGAGCTCCTGGTGCCACCATTAAACTTTTGAATTTTGTCAAAATATTTCACCCAGTGTGTTTTCTTACCAAAAGGAACATAAAAACAAAAATGCATCATGATCGGAGGAACTTTTCATTTTTAGGGGGCAACTGATGCACCCTAATGTATAAGACAGTAGTGAGAGCAGCTGTGATGTATGGATTGGAGACCGTACCCTTAACGAAGAGACAGGAGGCAAAGTTGGAGGTGGCGGAGTTGAGGATGTTAAGGTTTGTGATGGGAGGTTGGACAGGATAAGGAACGAGCACATCAGAGGGACAGCACATGTGGAGAGATTGGGAATGAAGCTAAGAGAGATGAGACTGAGATGGTATGGGCACATCCTGAGAAGAGATGCAGAGATGTTGGAAGGAGAATGTTGAGGATGGAGCTGCCAGGCAAATGAAAACGAGGAAGGCCAAAGAGGAGATCCATGGATGTGGTGAGAGAGAGCATGAAAGTGGTAGAGAAGGATGTGGAAGACGGGGAGCAATGGAGACGAAAGATCTGCTGTGGTGACCCCTAATCAGGAGCAGCCAGAAGAAGATGAATTCAAATCAAATACAATGATTTAAAATATTGACTTTTAGAATCGATTCCTAAAGCCAGGAATCAGAGTCGACTCCAGAAATTCATCCAGTCTTCGGCTTCGCGTTTTATTGGTCGTCAGCGGTTTACTGACACCCGGATGAACCAATCGTCAGCAGGGGTGGGGTTTGTGTTGTCCAGACACGTGACCTAATAGCTGTCACATGAGCACTCGTTACTGTTGGAGGAGAGGAAGAAGAAATTCGGAATGGAGTTTGAGTTTCTCCTGAACGCACGTAAGATAAACATTTTCATTTATTTTATTTTATTTTATGTAACATCTCAGTGGCGCTCTGGTTTTGAGCTTCACTGAGGATGGAGGAAGCTAAAAACAGCCTAGTGGCGCTGAGGCTCACCAGCTCGTCGCAGATAAGACGGCTGTGTTACAAATGACTCACTACACCCTTGCTTAGTGCACTAGGTAGGGTATAAAGCGATGGTTTAACACGTAACAGAGTGCATGATGTATTTGATACTGACTTTATTGATTTAAATTTGTCATTCTGAATTATTATATGATAAAAAATAAGTATGAGGGCTGAATCTCAAATCGCTCCCTAGTCCCTATACAAGTGCACTTTTTACATTTTCAGGACGGTCCCGTGGAGGTGAGGGTGTTCCTGGAGACTTTCAGTGCCTTTGTTTTGTTTTTATAATTTTAAAGATAAATTACTGATTATTTTTGAATGAATGAATGAATGAATGAATGAATCCTTTATTGTCACTGTTACCAGTGAAATTGACCATCAATCTGTCCTTACAGAGGGGGGACAGGACAGGAAGACAGGGATAAAAGAAAAAGTAGTAACAGTAGTAACATGAGGAAAAAAGAACACCCCCCCCCCCCCCCCCCATGCTCCTATCAGGAGTACAGTGTGGGAGCATTTAAAAACCTCCGCACAAGCACACAATAACACAAGTACACTTTAAAACATGGGACTTGAGGGGGGGAAAGGGGTAGGAGGGGAGGAGGTAGAGGTAACCCAGTGCAAGCAAGCAGCCGTCCGCTCCTGCAGCCATGCAAGCGGCACTGGTCACGCACCCGCTTGTCACACTGGGGGTGAAAAACGGCGACCGTGGAAAATTGGGGAAGGAATGCAAAGAGCGAGTGTCTCCCAGCAGTGACCTTCTGGGGGAAATGTTACCCCAGCAACGGCCTTGATCGAGGCCGGTGCTGTTCAGGAAGCCGAATGTCGATAAGATAGAGATTGTTTGGTCTTTTGAACAGACGCAGTCTTTACACGTCCACACCACTCGTCCATATCTGTCCATTTCTGTTCAATTCAATTCCATTTGGTCTCCGAAATACTTATTCCTTGCAAAGCTGAAAGCGTCTCCAAGATGACAACCATGTTGTGATTCAAGTTCTATAGCCACAGTCTGAGTGCCGACAGCTTTGCCCACCGCTTTAATCATATCGGGCAGCTTTGTGGGGCTTTGAACAGCTGTCACCGTTGTCTGATTTCCTCGATATACCAGGGCAATGCCTAATCCAATCAGCAAAAGTCTGGTAATCATGGTTCCAAATAGGTAGATATCTTCAATGTCTTCCACAGACGTTCCGGCAGGACAGGTGGGCTCCCCCGAACCCAGAAACTGTGTCAGTTTCATTAGGAGACCAGTTTATCAAATCCATGCTTTTTTAGTTTAGAAAATCAATGCAGAGAGAGGCTCTCAAAAAAAAAAAAAGTATAGGCAGACGAGATGAAACAAAGAGCACAAGCAGGAAAAAAAGGAGAGGAGAGCAGAGAAATGCGACCGCCTTCCGTGAGAGCACGGAGAAGAGAAATGAGTTATATCAGTGGTTTGGATGGAAATGGGTTTGTTTTGTAATAAAAACAAGTATAATTAGTTAAGTTCAGAAATAAATAAATAAGAAAGACTTGATGCTTTTATCCATTTATAGTTCTGTTGAATGTTGTGGAACTTCTGTGACAAACAAGAGTTCCTGTTTTCACTTGTTATAGCAGCTGTAAAGGGTTTTAAGTGAGTGTGTGTGTGTGGTCGGTCATGAATAAGGATGTAATGTAATAGCTCACGGCTTTAATGATTTATTTGTCTCTGATTGTACTTCCTGCAGCCGTCTGATTCGTGAGGGATCAACAGCGTTCACGACGCCGTGTAAAAGAAACCCTCAGCTCAGTGAAAATGGCCGCCACAGTGAACAAGGAGAAGCCTCTTCCTCTCAGCAGCGTCTTTGACCAGGACTACACCTCCACATCAGTCCAGCTGCAGCTCGTCGGCCTCGGCTTCGGCTTCTACGCCCTCGTCTTCCTTCTGTCTCACTTCCTGTCTGTCCTCCTGTCCCAGACCTACCGCTCTCTACCTGCTAAAGAGAAGGTACGTGGTATTAACAGTCCTTGCTGCAGAAACAAAAATCCAATGGGTGGAGTTGGACCTGATCCTGATCCAACTCCTAACACATGTCCAGCACTTCATTAGACTCCACGTACATGGAAGGATACAGATCAGGCCCAACTCCATTTTGTGGACGTTTGGTTCTGTATCAAAGGGTACTTGGGGGGGGGGGGTTAGAGTTGAGATAAGCACATAGATGCACACACGACTGCCGTGACGTGTTGTCACGGGAAAATAATCAACAACAGGATGGTATGATGAAGCAAAAGGTGTTGATTATTTTCCATACTTTGTCCCCAGATTCTTTTTTTCTTCTTTCTTGAGGTTTATAAGAAAATATTAACACCGTATGTTGTGTGTGTGCACAGGTGTTCTGGTGTTTGGCGGCGACACGGGCGTTCTTCGGTGTGCAAAGCTCAGGGGCGGGATTATGGGCGCTGATGGAGGACGGTCCCTTATTCAATGATAAGGTGCGTGGACAGACGGGCTGGTCGTGGTTCACGGTGCTGACGGCGTGTGGATTCTTCATATTTGAGAACGTGACGCTGCACAGCTCCAATCTGGTGTTCCGCTCCTTCGACGCTCCGCTCGCCGTGCATCACGCCTTTGCCCTGGCCGGTTTCAGCGGGACCGTGCTGTATGAGGACATGGGACACTTCCTGGCCATCATCACGCTGCTGCTGGAGATGAGCACGCCCTTCACCTGCGTCTCCTGGATGCTGCTCAAGGTGGGAGGAGTCAGGCTGAAATGAGAGACCTCACTGGTTGGTTAAAAACACATAGTGCAGCCATGACGTCCCATAAAGACGTTACCTGTGTAGTTCCGGACCTGACGACATGTCTGCAGTAGACTGGTATTTTATAGTAAATAGGGATTGTGGTTTGGGACACGTCTATAGTCACGCTCTCATCTCATCTCATCTCATTATCTCTAGCCGCTTTATCCTTCTACAGGGTCGCAGGCAAGCTGGAGCCTATCCCAGCTGACTACGGGCGAAAGGCGGGGTACACCCTGGACAAGTCGCCAGGTCATCACAGGGCCGACACATAGACACAGACAACCATTCACACTCACATTCACACCTACGGTCAATTTAGAGTCACCAGTTAACCTAACCTGCATGTCTTTGGACTGTGGGGGAAACCGGAGCACCCGGAGGAAACCCACGCGGACACGGGGAGAACATGCAAACTCCACACAGAAAGGCCCTCGCCGGCCCCGGGGCTCGAACCCAGGACCTTCTTGCTGTGAGGCGACAGCGCTAACCACTACACCACCGTGCCGCCACAGTCACGCTCTCTGCTTAGTGAATATTTCCTGTGTGGTTTGGGACACGTCCACTGTGGTCTGATAGAATGGCGTGTATGGTGGTGTTTCATGGTCTATAATAAATAGCAATTGTGGTTTGGGACACATCCATAGTGGACTGATTGGTGTTTATTTAGCCTATATAGTAAACCAAGGGACTGTGGTTTGGGACACACCTCTGGTCAATTGATGGTGTTCTTTATATCTCCTATGTAGGGAATAGGGTTGGTGGTTTGATCAGGGTTGAATGACAGAGATGGGCGATAAGATGTCTTATGTGACCTTTGTAGCAAATATGGTGTAGTTTGGGACACGTCCACAGTGCCCTGATGTTTGTGGCCTATATAGACCCCTTTCACATGACGTCACCGCGCCGCGAGATTTTGTTAGGCACCATATTGGAAGACCAAGTACATGCACTCTCAGTATAAAACAAAGTACGAGCGAGAGTAAAGTGACACGATGGATGATAATTCGGGTTATGTGAGTACATTACCAGTTGCAGAAAGGGCACGGTATGTGGAGAAACTGGCTGTGATTGATGGGTTTGACCCATATGATAAGACTCAGAAAAAATTATGTGAATCCAAGCACACAGTTTAACGCAAAAGTTTGTTTACATCCTGACCTTGTCAGCTGTCAGATTTATGTTAATGGACCCGGTAAGCTGGTAAATAATTTTTTTTTTTTTCTTTACCAAATTCTAACACAAAACGAGAGTGCCCGAAAGGGAAAACCGAGCCAAGCCGCCTCATGGCTGTAATGCAAATTGCTTTCCTCCTTGGTATACAAGTGCGCTTCCATGGAAGGGAAAAAGAAACTACATTTTGCCGCCTATGTAGTCCCCTATTTAAACAAATAGGAGTCATTCAGGATTCAGCCATGTTTTTGCTCCGTGCTTTTACTCGACCAAAGTTATACAGTATTATGAGCTTTAAATTGCATAAATAAAACCATTTGGTGAAACTTTGAAGAAGAGATTGTACTGGTTTAAAGTTTTTACCTAACGTTTTCATGTCGACTCCAATTAATACACTAGTAGAATCGATGACTAGTTTAGTAGGCCAAAACTTTTTTCAATTTTTGACTGTACCAGCCTGAAAAAACTTGCGACAGTCAAATGGAAAAAAGCAAGCTGGTCATGTTGTACTGGACTAATCTATGACTGATGAGTATAGTAAGTGATACTAGTACTGATACAATAAAACAGACGGCTATAATCTGGTAGACAGCACGATTTATATTATTTCTCCGTGTCAGATACATAAGGAGGATCGGACACCAATTCTGCCATCTGTTTGCTACCCAGACATTGTAAACTATTTGTTGTTTACACCCAGTGCCTACACTGCTGATGACTTGAAAGCCTACAAAGGGCTACAGGCTTACAATTATGTTGTTAGTGGCTTGGTTTGTGATATTACAGCTGTTATTAAGAATAACCTACACATAGTTATTATTATTAAATTGTAGAAGTCTGGAAGGCTTGCTCCTCATTCAGTTATCAACTTGAGGCCAATTTAGCATGTCTTAAATCTGAATTTCTTGCGTTTGCTCACCTCAGAGTGTCCGCAGATCATGCACAGACTTATCCATTATATCCACAGTTTTTTGCCAAGTCTCACACAGGTTTCTTTCAAGTCTACTGTTGGGCCAATAAATCATAAATAAAACAGCTCAGATTTGTTTGTTTAAGGCATTTGCCACTCCACTTTATTCTCGTGGGTTCACATACGGCTGCCGTTATCAGGAGTTTGTTGGTCTTCCAAAATGGCGCAGGGTCTGTTTACTTCCGGTTTCGGGTGACATCAGTGAAAGGGGTCTATACTGATTAGGGTTTGTACATTGGGACATGTGATCTGATGCGTATGATGGTCCATACAGTGAGCAAGGGTTGTGGTTTGATTTGGGACACACCCGTATCTAATTGATGGCGTTTCATGTGGTCTATGTGGTGAGTAGGGTTTGTTGCTTGGTTTGGGACACGCCCATTTCCAATTGATAGCGTTTCATGTGGTCTATGTGGTGAGTAGGGTTTGTGGCTTGGTTTGGGACACGCCCATTTCCAATTGATGGCGTTTCATGTGGTCTATGCGGTGAGTAGGGTTTGTTGCTTGGTTTGGGACACGCCCATTTGTAATTGAATGCGGTTCATATGGTCTGTGGTGAGTAGGGTTTGTTGCTTGGTTTGGGACACGCCCATTTCCAATTGATAGCGTTTCATGTGGTCTATGTGGTGAGTAGGGTTTGTTGCTTGGTTTGGGACACGCCCATTTCTAATTGAATGCGGTTCATGTGGTCTATGTGGTGAGTAGGGTTTGTGGCTTGGTTTGGGACACGCCCATTTCCAATTGATAGTGTTTCATGTGGTCTATGTGGTGAGTAGGGTTTGTTGCTTGGTTTGGGACACGCCCATTTCCAATTGATAGCGTTTCATGTGGTCTATGTGGTGAGTAGGGTTTGTGGCTTGGTTTGGGACACGCCCATTTCCAATTGATAGCGTTTCATGTGGTCTATGTGGTGAGTAGGGTTTGTGGCTTGGTTTGGGACACGCCCATTTGTAATTGATGCCGTTTCATGTGGTCTATGTGGTGAGTAGGGTTTGTGGCTTGGTTTGGGACACGCCCATTTCCAATTGATGCCGTTTCATGTGGTCTGTGTGGTGAGTAGGGTTTGTTGCTTGGTTTGGGACACGCCCATTTCTAATTGATGGCGTTTCATGTGGTCTGTGTGGTGAGTAGGGTTTGTGGCTTGGTTTGGGACACGCCCATTTCTAATTGGAGTTTCATGTGGTCTGTGGTGAGTGGGGTTTGTTGCTTGGTTTGGGACACGCCCATTTCTAATTGGAGTTTCATGTGGTCTGTGGTGAGTAGGGTTTGTTGCTTGGTTTTGGACACGCCCATTTCCAATTGATGGCGTTTCATGTGGTCTATGTGGTGAGTAGGGTTTGTGGCTTGGTTTGGGACACGCCCATTTCCAATTGATGGCGTTTCATGTGGTCTATGTGGTGAGTAGGGTTTGTGGCTTGGTTTGGGACACGCCCATTTCCAATTGATGGCGTTTCATGTGGTCTTTGTGGTGAGTAGGGTTTGCTGCTTGGTTTTGGACACGCCCATTTCTAATTGATGGCGTTTCATGTGGTCTATGTGGTGAGTAGGGTTTGTGGCTTGGTTTGGGTCACGCCCATTTCCAGTTGATGGCGTTTCATGTGGTCTTTGTGGTGAGTAGGGTTTGTGGCTTGGTTTGGGTCACGCCCATTTCCAATTGATGGCGTTTCATGTGGTCTTTGTGGTGAGTAGGGTTTGTTGCTTGGTTTGGGACACGCCCATTTCCAATTGATGGCGTTTCATGTGGTCTATGTGGTGAGTAGGGTTTGTTGCTTGGTTTGGGACACACCCTTAATTGAAGGATAATGGTGTTTTTGTTGTCTTATGGTAAGTTCCCTTCCACCCCAGCACCCTTGGTGTCCTACAGTGTTTAGTGTAAAAGCGAGAGAGAGGTGTAGAAAGGCGTGCGCTTCTTTAGAAAGAGGAACGACCATAAAGAGGTTCCACCACAACATCAGCGTTTAGAAAAAGAGGAACGAAGGGTGTGAAAGGTTTTGCATTTTCTTTTAATTTTAAACACGACACGCATCATGTGATGTGAGCTGATGATTGAGCTGCAGATGAATCATGGTGCAAATTAAACAGCAATAAACAATATTCTTATTTTAATTACCTCACCAATTGTGTTGTTGCTCGTCAACATATGATCAAGTAATATCACTAATAATCAGGAAAAAATTTATTAAATACGTTATTGTACATAGTGTAATTAACTATTCAGAAGCTAATATAAATCAATTATTTATATTATATAAACTTTTTTTCCTCCAAGTTAAATATTTCACTACATTTCTTAATTGTCTTGGTGAATGTCAAGTAAATGGATGCTTTATTTTAGTTTTATTCTACACTGAGATCTGAGTTCTGGATTCTGATTGGTCAGGATATTAATCTAATTTTCTCTGACATTCGTGCAGCGACAAATCACAGCTTTATAATAATGCACTCGTCCTAATACATTATCGTTTCTATAGTAACAGGAAATTGATGAGATTTGCGTTTTTTGTTTTAATTTTGTCGCGTTTTCGAGTTTATAGTGTCGCTGAGCATGGCTCCTCAAGAACGTTTGGTGAATTGTTTGTACCTCAACGCTCGCAGCTTTGTAAATAAGAGAGACGAACTTCAAACACTTGCTGTTGATATGGACTTAATTGCGGTCACCGAAACCTGGTTAAAGCCTCATATCCTGGATTGTGAACTCTTTCCCGGCCTTGATCTTACCATCCACAGACTTTTTCTAAAACAGGCGGAGGTGTCATGCTTGCCGTTTAAAAATTATCTTCGTAGTCTCCGTCGACAAGACCTTGAATGTAACACGGAGACATTGGTTTGTGAGCTTCGACCCAACTCGAGGCGTAAGCTGATTATGGTATGTTACAGACCGCCGGATTCCAAGATCGGCTACTTCAAGGAAATTAAGAAGTCTTTGAGTCTTATTTCCCGCAATAAATTTGACCAAATAATTATCTGTGTTGACTTTAATTTACCCAATATAAATTGGAATACTGGAACTGAAACATCTAATGACCAACTATAACTACGTCATCAAACTTTTGAGAGACAACTTGCTATGTCAGATGGTAGATTTCCCCACAAGAAATGGTAATATCCTGGATCTTCTTCTCACCAACATTCCTGACAAATTTCGTGATCTTCATGGTTTTGATGACATCTTTCCAACCGACCGTAAGATAATTAACTTTGTGCTAGATTTTAATATCCTGAAGAAACTCAAATGCTTTGTCTTCAACTTCAAAAAAGCTTGACACACTTTCTCGTACTCCTTGGGACATGGCATTCATCGATGATGATATCGATACAACGTTATCCAACTGGTGTGATGTTTTCGTCTTTGCTGTAAACAATCACATTCCAAAAGTATTGGTACGCGCGTTGCCTGGACAAAGAAATGCTGACCTTGACAAAGAAAAACGCGCAAAGATACAAAGCATTAAAGACCAGTAACCCAACTGACTGGACAAAATTTAAAGAGCTTAGATGGCAGACTAAAGGGCCCCATACACGTTCAAAAAAGTCGTCAAAATTTTGTATCAAAATTTTGATGTAAAATGTTCACACACGATTCAATGTTTTTTCTATCAAAAATTCAGTATTGTCAAAAACTTTGACATGGACGCAGCAGTGGCCGTAGCACTTGTGTTCGCTTTGGACAATGAACCGCCTCGGCATCGACGGAAATGGTCGAAAGACTGGTTTTTGAAACGGCGAATGTACGGTCATGTCAACCTCCTCAGAGAACTTCGTCTCAAAGAACCAGAGGACTTCCGTAATTTCCTTAGGATGGATGCCCCATCCTTCGATGAATTATTGGACCTTGTCAAGCCATTGATATTGAAAGAAGACACTGTGATGCGTTCATCTATACCACCAAGTGAACGCTTGTCCATAAAGCCCCCCACACACGCATCAATAATTTGACGACTCTTCAAAAAATATCAAAGTGATTTGATATGTCAAAATTTGGGTTCAGAATTTTGACATCAAATTTTTGACATCAAAACACCCTACACACGATCAAACTTTGTATCAAAATTTTGATACAAAATTTTGACGACTTTTTTGAACGTGTATGGGGCCCTTAAGCATCTAATGGCAAAGAAGAAGAAAGATCTTGCCAACACTCTCAGGGATTAATTGATTTCGAATCCAAAACGGTTCTGGTCACTCGTCAAAGCTTCTACGACTCGGCGATCCAGACCCAACTTTCTTCATGATGGCCAGTCCTTCTTAACCAACAGCGTCGACAAAGCCAACCTACTGAATTTTTACTTCCAGTCCGTATTTACTACCAACGATGACTCCACTTCTCCAACTCAAGTTGCCGATTCACCACCTTCAACTACTCCATCTTTGTCTGAAATCAAGTTATCTGTTGCTGAAGTGACTACAGCCTTGGAGTCCCTCGACCCAAAGAAAGCGTGTGGGACAGATGATATCCCTGGACTAGTTTTAAAGAACCCTGCTCAAGTGATTGCTCCATCCCTTTGTCGCCTCTTTGGGTTCCGTCCCTATAAGCTGGAAACGTGCAAATGTTATTTCTGTCCACAAGAATGATGACCCATCTCTAGCGAAAAACTACAGACCCATCTTCTTGTTGTGGATTGTCTCTCAAACCTTTGAACGTTGTATATTTGAACACCGTTATCCTTATGTCACCACATTTGTACCACCTTCAACATGGCTTTCTTAGAGGAAAATCAACTGTTACACAATTATTGTTTATCATGACCTCCTAGAGAATCTTGCAGACGGTAAAGAGGTTGATGCTGTCTACCTTGATCTATCTAAAGCATTTGACAAAGTCTCCCATCATATCCTCCTTAACAAACTGCATACCTTTGGCGTATCAGGACTTCTGCCTGAATGGTTCAAAAGTTACTTGTCCAACAGGCAGCAACGTGTTGTCTTGGATGGTGCATTTTCTGACTGGCTACCTGTAACATCTGGTGTTCCACAGGGCTCCATTCTTGGTCCTCTGCTGTTTCTTGTGTACATCAATGATATTCCCCAGTATATTCAAGGCGACTCCAGTCTTGCACTATTTGCTGATGACTCCAAGCTTTACAAGATCATCCAGACTGAATCGCCCAAGCCATCACTTCAAAATGACATCAATGGAGCATCGACTCCAACATGCTCTTTAACACGAGCAAATGCAAAGTCTTACACATGACCAAGAAGAGATTTGAACGCTCACCTGACGTACAGTATCATCTGGGCAGTGAAATTCTCGAAAAGGCTGACCACACCAAGGACCTCGGGGTTCCAGTCTCCTGTGATCTGTCATGGTCCAAACATACTGAAAATATGTGTGCCAAGGCAAACAAGACCCTCGGCCTGGTGAAGCGTACATGTGGAAGACGCATCACTGATATAAGAACCAGGAAGCATCTTGAATAGCTTGAATATGCTTCCTGTGTTTTGGTCTCCATACACTGTCAAACATCAGCGACTCATTGAGAGCGAACTTGGTGGCTCGTCGCTGTACGTTCTTAACCATCCCAAGGACTTGCCATACAATGAAAGGCTGTTCATACCAGAACTCCAACCACTGGAACACAGACGTCAGATATTTGACTTGGTCCAACTGTACAAGTGATCACGGAAGAATGAAATCATCTCCTGGTTCCTAATGAAGCAAGGTACCAAACAAGAAATTTTGACCAGAACAATCTTGCTCCAATGGTGAAGTTCAAGCAGAATGACTCCAGGTCTTCATTCTTTCCAAGATCGATCGATCTGTGGAACAGCCTCCCAAGCGAAATGAAATGTCAACGGTCTCTGTCCAAATTCAGAACCTGCATTAACTCTTTCTGCTATGTGAAACGAGCGTTTTATCAAGCTCCATAAACTGTTATTATATGTAGTAGGGCTGTGCGATGTCCCCTTAATAGGCATCGACGATGTTTACAGTGCAAACATCATGATGGACGATCATATCGTGGAGGAGGGGGGGGGGATTTTAATACCACATTATTAAATATTTTATTATTATTATTAAAAGTATTAGATACTCATCCGAGGCTTTGGCACGTAAAGAAAAAAAGCGCTAGGTGATGTGGAATATTTGGCCTTGACAACGGATATGTGGTCCAGCTGCAACATGATGCCCTATATGTCAGTTACCGTACATTATGTGGACCGAGAGTGGGCAATGCAGTCCAAATGCCTGCAGATGAGTTTCATGCCAGAGATGCATTTAGCGGACAATTTAGAAGACGCATTGCGCGAGACACTTGGTGAATGGAAAATGGAGGAGAAAAAGATCGCCTGCATAACAACGGACAACGGGGCGAATGTTGTCGCAGCCATCAGGCAATTGAAATGGCCGTGGTTAAAGGAACAGTCCACCGTACTTCCATAATGAAATATGTTCTTCTCTGAATTGAGACGAGCTGCTCCGTACCTCTCTGAGCTTTGCGCGACCTCCCAGTCAGTCAGACGCGCTGTCACTCCTGTTAGCAATGTAGCTAGGCTCAGCATGGCCAATGGTATTTTTTGGGGCTGTAGTTAGATGCGACCAAACTCTTCCGTGTTTTTCCTGTTTACATAGGTTTATATGACCAGTGATATGAAACAAGTTCAGTTACACAAATTGAAACGTGGCGATTTTCTATGCTATGGAAAGTCCGCACTATAATGACAGGCGTACTAACACCTTCTGCGCGCTTCGACAGCGCATTGATACCTTCACTCCTCTTCGGGCACGGCCAGGCGGGTGAATGCCCTGGTCCGTCCGCCCTGTTTAAAAAAAAAATGGTACAACTCGAGCCCCATGGTAAAATTGGGACTTTGTCATTTTTCCGCATGAGGCCCATGGTAAAACCACACTTCCAGGAGGGGCTGCCGTCTGCCTCCCAAGCCGGCCGAGAGCGCTCCTCGTTGGGCACGGCCAGGCGGGCGAATGCCCTGGTCCATCCGCCCTGTCTAAAAAAAAAAAAAAAAATGGTACAACTCCGAGTGAAGGTATCAATGCGCTGTCGAAGCACGCAGAAGGTGTTAGTACGCCTGTCATTATAGTGCGGACTTTCCATAGCATAGAAAATCGCCACGTTTCAATTTGTGTAACTGAACTTTGTTTCATGTCACTGGTCATATAAACCTATGTAAACAGGAAAAACGCGGAAGAGTTTGGTCGCATCTAACTACAGCCCCAAAAAATACCATTGGCCATGCTGAGCCTAGCTACATTGCTAACAGGAGTGACAGCGCGTCTGACTGACTGGGAGGTCGCGCAAAGCTCGGAGAGGTACGGATCAGCTCGTCTCAATTCAGAGAAGAACATATTTCATTATGGAAGTACGGTGGACTGTTCCTTTAAGTTGTTTTGGGCACAATTTGAACCTGGCCATAACAAACTCGCTTGCGCAACAGAGAGCCAGTACAGACCGAGCGTTTGGAGTTTGCCGAGCAGTCAACACTGCGTTTGCGCACAGCTGGCTTCGGAGAAATGAGCTGCGCAAAGCGCAGGTGGAAATGAACCTCCCCGAGCACTCACTGATCACGGTAAGATATTAATCGGCTCTAACGATGAAAGACTAGTATTCTAACTATGAGAAGAAACTACACTTAAGCTATTACTCATTGTTTATTTACACCATATCAATTGAAGATGCGTTTCGGCCTTTAGTGCGCACTTGGACGCGCTAATTTTTCCAATTTGTTAGTGTTTGAATTATTGCACCCGCTTTTAAAATCATGATTTAATATTGTGTTTTTTGTTTTGTTTTTACTGTCTTTACATTTGTCAGAATCACCTTCATTCTTCCGTTTGGTGTGACATTATGGCTTACAGGCCTCTGCATGCTCTTGCGACAAGGCTTTCGTAGATAGCTTTTCGCAGACAGTTGTAATTTATCGTTGAGCGGGGAGTAATAGGCGTGCGCGATGTTATTCACCAGCACAACGCAAGGGGGCGCAAAGTCGCGAAATCGCTAGGAGTAGTTGGTGGGTGTGGTTAGTGGAGTGTTTATCCTCCAGTTACTTATAATGACTAGAACTGGAGTCGTATAGATGTCCGTACTTCCTCACTTCCTCAATCAACCGCTCTTCGTGCTGCTCCATCTTCGCTCGTGTTTTTAAAAATGCCGGTCGTGAAAACAAACCAAACCGGGAAAGTAGGGAAGCGGAAGTGCGTGTACAGCGGATGTAGAGTGGACCAATCAGAGCCCTCTTGTCTGCGACGCTGTCTGCGAGGCTTCTGCGGTGGTCACAATTTTTGGGAGGTGCGCGCAGAGCGTCTGCGAAGGGGGGGGTTACACAGACGCAATCTGCGACACCGTCTGCGAGGACTGTGTTGTCAGCATAAATTGGCCTTTAGAGTGGACCATTTTGTGTCTGAAAGTAGGCCTATTTACCAGATTAAAGGTATTTGACTTCTGCCGAAGTCTGCGCTTCACTGCCGTTTTTGAAAAGGTGCGATATTTCCCGACTGAAGTCGTTAAATTTGTTTGAACAACATGACAAATTTTACATTAAAAGTATAGTGTAGGCTAAAAAATGAAGTCAGTTTATTATTAGTAGCATACTGTATTTGTGTAACCACATGTTATGTTCACTAGCACGTCCCTGCACCATAGCCTACGTGAGCAAGCGGTAATAGGATATTACTTTATGTATTTATATATAATGTTATATATTAAACATAACTAACTAACTAAACTAACCAAAAACTAACTTTTTAGGTTAAATAGGCCCAGATGATATATGCATGTTTATGACAGGAGGGGGCGTGGTATCACGATGGTGGCTCTCCAGCGTGATGGATGACCACGATGGCATCGTCTATGGGCACAGCCCTAATATGTAGATTGTTTAGACGTTTTATATATTTCATTATTATTTATTTAGACACCCAAATTAAGATCGACCTTTTTTTAGCCTAAATTAACTCCTTTTAAAGTACAATTTTTTTTTATTTCTTTAAATTCGTGTGTGTATATACTTTTCTCCCCCGTTTGTGGGAAGGGTTGTCAGTTGGGACGAGAGTCCTGTTTCTTTTTCCAGTCTCTCTCTCACTTATTTGTTTCATGGTATTTTTGTTTGTGTGTAGATAATCTTTTTGGTTTGTAATATTTTGCAACTGTGATAAACTCTCTCTCTCTCTCTCTCTCTCTCTCTCTCTCTCTCTCTCTCTCTCTCTCCATCTTTGTCTTTCTATCTATCTTCTGTCTTTCTCTCCTCTCCATTTATCTATCTTTCTCACTGTCTCTTCTCTTCTCTTTTTGTCTTTGTCTATCTTCTCTTCTTGTCTCTCCTCCTCTCTCTCTTCTCATGTCTTTCTCTCTATCCTATCTTTTCTCTTGCTTTTCTCCTTCATATCTATCTACTCTTCCCTCTGTCTCTATCTTCTCCATCTTCCTTTTCTGTTACTCTTTCTTTCTCTCTCTCTCTCTCTCTCTCTCTCTCTCTGACTTCCTGTCTCCTTCTCTCTCTTGCTTTTTGTTTCTTCCTCTCTCTCCCCCTCCCTCCTTCTCTCTGTTGCTCTGTTTCTTTCTCTCGCTCTTTGTGTGTGTGTTCCAGGCCGGTTGGTCTCGTACCGTGTTGTGGAGAGCGAATCAGTGGCTGATGATCCACATGTTCCACTGCCGCATGGTGCTGATGTACTACATGTGGTGGGTGTGTTGGTGTCACTGGGCCGAGCTGCTGGCGCACGTTCCTCTCCCTCAGCTCCTGCTCTTCCTCATCGGCCTGGCGCTCCTCACGCTCATCATCAACCCCCTGTGGATGCACAAGAAGACCATGCAGCTCCTCAACCCCGTCGACTGGAACTTCAGCAGCAAGCCGACGCCCGACAACGGCCTGGCGAGGGGCAAAGCCCACGAGAGCTGAGCTGGGCGATACTGAAGCACAAACCTGGTGGTGCTGCTGAGCAGAATTCCACAGCGCTCGTCGTTTTTATCGGGTTTGGCTTTTCCAGGGTGAGAGTGACTCAGCGCGAGTATTTATTAAACATTTGTTCGAAAGTGTGTCTGCTGGAAAAACAGCTGGGTTTGGTTTTACAGATGTGGTCAGCTCAGTGTTTCTCCCCTTTAGGATCCGGTTTTTCCAAACGGACAGTCCGGTCCTCATTGGTTCTGTGATGCCCCTTTTCCACCAAATCAGTTCCAGGGCTGGTTCGGGGCCGGTGCTGGTGCTGGTTCACAACTCGTTCAACTTGCGAGCCAGCTGAGAACCAGTTTGCTTTTCCATAGCTCACGGTGCTAAGGGAAGCCACATCATTACGTCGCTACGTTTGCATAAACCTTGGCGCGAATATCGAAGCAAAAACAACGCAGAAGCAGCAGCAACAATAATAATAATAATGGATGACTTCACGTTTGTACAGCTGCTGCTTCTCGTCGCTTAAAAATGGCGATCTTTCGCGGTCTTGTTATTGTTGCTGGTCTTAACAACTCCGCCCCCTGCTGACGTAAGCGGTTCTTTCCTCTGGCCCAGCAGAGAGTTGGTGCTAGCCTGGAACCGGTTTTTCTGGCCCCAGAGCCAGTTTTTTGTCAGTGGAAACAGAAAACCCGGTTCCAAACTAAGCACTGGCCCCGAACCAGCCCTGGAACCGCTTTGGTGGAAAAGGGGCATGTGTGACCTGAAGAGGAAGCGTTCTATAAAGTCCTGATTTATTTACATGTTTTAGGTCAAAGTGTAACCTATATTTCCATAAAGGGGTGGAGCTATATGAGACAGATGTATCACAATAAACAATGAGTATTATGTATAAACATTTAAAAAATTAGCTTGGCGATTTACTTTTATAAATAAATATTATAAATATAAATAAATTAACACTGGAAAAAGAAGGGAGAATAAATTTAAAATTGATTTTGGGATTTAAAATTGTCAAATATTTTACAACGAACACCAAATCAGCTGCTAAACAAAGTGTTAATTATTATTATTTTTTTTTTTAATATGTAAAATTATTAAAAAAATTTTTTTTTAAAGATCATAATCCCAGAGAGATCGCAACCAAGTTGTGTGTACCATGACAATTTATCACAATATTGATTTTATATAATATCGCTCAGCCCTAATTCTCATCCCCCCCCCTTTTTTTTTATTATTATTATTATTATTATTATTATTTTATTTTTTTTTTTTTAAGTAAATAAAACCCCTGTGGTTCTCCAGTTAACACTAACACATGCATGCGGTGTGTGTGTGTGTGTGTGAGGTTGTGTTCTGTTAGCTGGTGAGCTCCAGGTCATGTTTTTACCTCTCAGCGATTCGCTGTTTTGTTCCTGTGGAGGTTTCGAGCTGAAACTGACCCAGCTGTTCATCTCATTCCTGCTGTCACGGGTTTGTTTTTTTTAATAAACACTTCCTGTTTCTTCTGGACAAAGTGGAAGTGCTGTATTTACCCTTCACATGACAGGAGTGTGAAGTTTTGAAGGTAAAAAAAAAAGGGCCTTTTTTTAAAAGGTATTTTCGGTTCTTTTGTAAAGGACAGGTTTGATCTTGAGAGGCGGAGTCATGTTTCTGATGTGTTCAAGTAACAATATTAATATTGTGTATCTGGAATATTGTGGAATTTTTTTCTTTTAATAATGCAACCAAATAATCATGAATGGATTTTTTTAAACTATTTTTGTAACCGTTCATGCAGAGTTGTACAGCCATGTTCAAAATAAGTGTTTAAAAACGTGAGTAAAGCTCAAAATCCTTATAGTTTTGATTTCCATGCATTGGGAACACTGCACATTATATTCTACATCAAAACATGAAGAAAAATGTATGAATATTTTAATTACTTTACAGAAAATGAAGAAAAATGAACATTGGGCTGTTCAAAAAAATAGCAGTGTCTGCATTTTTCATTACAAACTCAAATATTTACTGTATAAACTGAAAAAATCTTAAGGATTTAGTATTCCTGTGGATCACTAAACTAATATTTAGTTGTATAACCACGGTTTCTGAGAACTTCTGGCACCTGTGGACAGGTATTCCAGCCCAGGATGATTTGACAACATTCCACAATTCCTCTGCATTTCTTGGTTTTGCCTCAGAAACAGCATTTTTGATGTCACCCCACAAGTTTTCTATCGGATTAAGGTCCGGGGATTGGGCTGGCCACTCCATAACTTTCATTTTGTTGGTCTTGAACCCTGATGCTGCTCGCTTACTGGTGTGTTTGGGGTCGTTGTCTTGTTGAAACACCCATTTCAAGGGCATTTCCTCTTCAGCATAAGGCAACATGACCTCCTCAAGTATTTTGATATATGCAAACTGATCCATGGTCCCTGGTATGCGATAAATGGGCCCGACACCACAGTAAGAGAAACATCCCCATATCATGATGCTTGCACCACCATGCTTCACTGTCTTCAGAGTGGACTGTGGCTTGAATTCAGTGTTTGGGGGTCGTCTGAAAAACTGTCTGCGGCTCTTGGACCCAAAAAGAACAATTTTACTTTCGTCAGTCCACAAAATGTTTTTCCATTTCTCTTTAGGCCGGTCGATGTGTTCTTTGGCAAATTGTATCCTCTTCTTTTTTAACAGTGGAACTTTGCGGGAGCTTCTTGCCGATAGATTAGCTTCACACAGGCGTCTTCTAATTGTCACAGGTAACTTCAGACCGTCTTTGATCACCCTGGAGCTGATCACTGGCTGAATCTTTGCCATTCTGGCTATTCTTCGATCCATTCGAATGGTACAGTAGTCTTCTGTTTTCTTCCACGTCTCTCTGGCTTTGCTGTCCATTTTAAAGCACTGGAGATCATTTTAGCCGAGCAGCCCATCATTTTCTGCACTACTTTATGCGTTTTCCCCTCTCCAATCAACGTTTTAATCAAAGCACGCTGTTCTTCTGAACAATGTCTGGAACGACCCATGTTTCTCAGGTTTTCAGAGAGAAATGGATGTACAACATGTGCCGGCTTCATCCTTAAATTAGGGCCACCTGACTGACATCTGTTTTTTTTTTTTCACAGAATGAATGATCTCACTAATTAAACTCCACACTGCTATTATTTTGAACACGCCCCTTTCACTTAATTATTTGATTACACAGACTCAGGAGCATGCACATCATGAATGTTGGGTCTGTTGGTTTTCTACGACTTTACTACACCTACTGGTAAATTATTTGCCATGTAGTAATATAATTTCTACCAAAAGCAGTGACTGATCTGGTTAGTCGTGTTGGACTGCTATTATTTTGAACACAACTGTATTTGTGCCATTTGAAGTTTTGTGATGTAATAAATTTTGTAACTCGGCTCTAAAACAAAAATCTACAATGAAACCTGTGTCTTTATGCGCGCAAAGCTCAAATCTAACATTTTTATGTTTTGAATTTTTTTTTTTTCCTCCTGATTTGAGTGATGAAGCTTTTCTTCAGTCCTTTTGAGGATCAGATATTTGTGATGAAGCCAGTCTCAGGATGAGCACTATCGCGTCAAATATTTACAGTGATCAAGAAAACATTTCTGAGAACTCGTACTTGCAGTGAAAAACAGCAGCGTTAACAGAAAACATCACTTTTTTTTATTTTATTTATTTTAAGCTTTGTAAAGTGTTACTTTATTGCCAAATTCTAAATTACACGGAGTGCAGAATTATTAGGCAAGTTGTATTTTTGAGGATTAGTTTTATTATTGAACAACAACTATGTTCTCAATCAACCAAAAAGACTCATAAATATCAAAGCTGAATATGTATGGAAGTTAGAGTGGGGCGTTTTTAGTTTTGGCCATTTTAGGAGAATATGTATGTGTTCAGGTAACTTTCACTGTGCAGAATTATTAGGCAACTTAATAAAAACCAAATATGTAGCCATTTCACTTATTTATTTTCACCAGGTACACTGATATGACAACTCCAGATTTGCAAATAAACATATCTGACGTTCAAACACAAAACAAAAACAAATCAGTGACCAATATAGCCACCCTTCTTCATGAGGACACTCAAAAGCCTTCCATCCATAGATTCTGTCAATTTCTTTATCTGTTCACGACCAACATTGTGTGCAGCAGCAACCACGGCCTCCCAGACGCTGTTCAGAGAGGTGTACTGTTTTCCCTCTTTGTAGACCTCACGTTTTATAATGGACCACAGGTTCTCTATGGGGTTTAGGTCAGGTGAACAAGGGGGCCATGTCATTATTTTTTCACCTTTCAGGCCTTTACTGGCTAGCCATGCAGTGGAGTATTTGGACGCATGAGATGGAGCGTTATCCTGCATGAAAATCATGTTCTTCTTGAAAGATGCTGACTTTTTCCTATACCACTGCTTGAAGAAGGTTTCTTCCAGGAACTGGCAGTAGGTCTGGGAGTTGAGTTTGAGTCCATCCTCAACTCGAAAAGGTCCAACAAGCTCGTCTTTGATGATACCAGCCCATAGCAGTACTCCACCTCCACCTTGCTGGCGTCTGAGTGGAGCTCTGTGCCCATTACTGATCCAGCCACAGGCCCATCCATCTGGCCCATCAAGAGTCACTCTCATCTCATCAGACCACAGCACCTTAGAAAAATCAGTCTTAAGATATTTCTTGGCCCAGTCTTGACGTTTTATCTTGTGTGCCTTACTCAGTGGTGGTCGTTTTTCAGCCTTCCTTACCTTGGCCATGTCCCTCAGTATTGCACACCTTGTACTCTTTGACACTCCAGGAATGTTGCAACTCTGGAATATGGCAGAACTGGATGCTAATGGCCGCTTGTTAGCTTCACGCTTGATTTTCCGCAGATCATGTGCAGTTATTTTGCGCCTTTTTTTCCCCCACACGCTTCTTTCGACCCTGTTGACTATTTGCAATGAAACGCTTGATTGTTCGGTGATCGCGTTTCAACATCTTCGCAATTTCAAGAGTGCTGCATCCGTCTGCAAGACATCTCACAATTTTAGACTTTTCAAAGTCTGTCAGATCTCTCTTCTGACCCATTTTGCCAGAGGAAAAGAGGTTGCCTAATAATTATGCACACCTGATATAGGGTGTTGATGTCATTAGACCACACCCCCTCTCATTACACAGATGCACAGCACCTGATATACTTAATTGGTAGTAGGCTTTCAAGCCTAAACAGCTTGGAGTGGGACAACATGCATTAAAAGGATGTTGTGGTCAAAATACTCACTTGCCTAATAATTCTGCACTCAGTGTATTCATAATGAAGTAGTTTATAGTTTGATTAGTAAATACATTAATCAAGCAATTTGGGGGGGAAAAGACTCCAGAGCCTTAATTTCTCCATTTTTGTTCATGTAATTATATTAAGAGTTAGTCTGCAGCCTGTTGTGTAGCTCTGAATATATTTTAAGTATCGTACACTTTATTAATTCTGTTAAATTTGAATTAGTAAATGCCGTCTTCCTTGCTTATAGCAATTCTAAGTTTAATCCCAGACTGTAAAGTGTTTGTTTTAGCACGTTAATCATTGTGGGTGTTTGAACGGACTTGAGTATTGAATTTTTTTGATAGACATGAGTGTTTTACTGAGAAATACATCACCTATGAAATACATCACGGATCTGAGTGACTTGTTTTAAATAATATTGTCTGGCTTTTGTTCGTGGTCTATCAGATATATTCCATTCAGCGCGCATGATACTGAACGAGTCGAAGGTGAGTAGCTGAATGGAATATATCTGATAGACCACGAACAAAAGCCAGCCAATATAATTATTATACATACACATTCCTTTCAGGCGTTCTCAGGAGTGGTTTGATATTAGGAACACAACGGGTGTATCCCCTTTCCTGAAGACGTCTGTGTGTGGTGGTGGTGGCGGCTCTTGATGCCAACTTTCTCAAGTTCTTGAATCGACTTTTCTTTTCTTGACGGTCCTCTCAGCGCTGCACTCATCCCTGGTGCTTGTGCACCTTTTCCAGCCAGCCTTTTCAGCAATGACCTCCTGTAGCTTACCCTCCTTGTGGAGGGTGTCGATGATTGATTGATTGCCTTCTGGACAACTCAAAGTATTTATTTTATTAAAAAAAGCTCTTTATTCTGGTCAGGGTCACGGTGGATCTGGTGTGAGGCAGGAATGCGATCCATCAGACGCACACCACATATATTTTTGGAAGGTGGGAGGAAACCTGAGACCCCTGAGGTGTGTGTATGTGCATTTCATTCTGTATGTAGCTTTTGTTTCAGGAAGTGTGTCGAAATATCTGATCCTCTGCCAGCGCTTTGCACTCCAGAGGGGTTATTACATCCCCTCAGTAGTGCACTTAGCAGAAACAAGGCGCTGCAGCCTAAATGGTTGCGTTGATGTTTTGTGTGACGCACAATGAGGTATGATGTTTAATTATGTCACAGTTTGTGAAATGCACATAAAAAGGAAATAGATATGGATTTCAGTCTGTTTTATATTTTACACATGGGTATTTAGGTCACTAAGTAGGGTGCATGGACATGTAGTGCACTAGAGAAAAGAACAATCACCTCTACTCACAAATCAAACGTCAAGGCTGTGTTTTATTTCGTTTGTCCACTAGAGGGCAGAAGAGGCCTGAACTGAATTACAGTGAGGTGTGTGAACTCAAGACAATAGAATTATGGGAATAAATCACTTAATAAAAACCTAAGTTCAGTTTTGTGGTGCATTAAAGGACAAATAGTGTTTAAATATATCTTTATTTATTTTAAATGCACTCCGTCTGACACTTTTTGGCTGGATAATAATAAATGTATTATTTCTATAAATTTTATTTAAATTGCTTTTTATAATAAACACAATGCAGTGGATCATGGATTCAGTAAAAAAAAAAAGTAATTTATAATTTAAAAAAATTTGATTATTTGGAGAAATGGCAGTGAACCGTTCAAAATTCTAAAGAGTCGATTCTTTTTGCTGAGCTGAGTCGACTCACGGAAAAGATTCGGAGTTCCCCACACAAGACATCCTTATGTCTGTATGTGACTTTTTTTTTAATGCTCAAACTAAAGAAGTGCTGCAGGGCTGTCCCCCAAATCTCTCTCTCTAGGACACTTACTGAAGGGGTAGAGATGTTTGTTTGTTTTATGAAAATTCAAGATCCCAAATCCTCCAGTTCAGTCCTGCGCTGCAAAAAATAAAAATCTTAGGAAGTTTTTGTCTATTTTCAAGTCAAAACATCTCGCCACCCTTATTATAAGACATAATTGCCCAACAAGCAAAACCTCATTTAGCTAGAAAGGCTAGTTTTTAGACAGTCCATCTTGAAAATCTTGTCTAGACAAAATGTCTTGAAAAAGTCTTATTTGGAGCACCTTTGAAAATAAAACAAGTTTTTTTTTAAAACAAGTAAGTACATTTTGGACATTTGTCAAATGCGGTTCATCTTGTTTCAAGAAAAAAAAAACAAAGTATGCTTGTTTTGGGAATAAATGAACTTTACTGAAATCTTTGAATCTTTCATTACAATTCAACTCCACCTTACAGATCCTAAGTTTACTGCGAGTGTTTTCTCAGTCATTCAGAGTGAGCTCCTTCTAGATGCTCTACAGACTCTAGACCAGACAAGTGCCTTCAAAAAGCCTATGAGTGAGTGGAGGCGTTTTAGTGACGGCTTTTTGGAATGCTGGGAGTTAAGTTCAGTGTTTTTGTTTGTTTTTTGTGCCTGATCTTGTAAACCCCTCGTACACATGAATAGTCAGTGCCCCCAAAATGCACTGTTGCTTTGGCGTTGTGTAAGCACTGTAAGTCAAAATGCATAGACTTTTTTTTTTTTTTGTGCCTGAGGTCCTGGGGAAGTGGAATCTTAAGAGATGTTTTAATGTTTGAATGTTGAAATGGGAAAAAAAATAAACTTGTTGCAATGCTACACGTGTCGTCAACTTGATTCAAGATAGTCTCTGGTCTCATATCTAGAGTATTTTACTAATTACAGGTCACAAAAGGAGAATCTTTTAAGCTAGCAATGCTTAGCTGTAGAATTTAACAATCCTAATATTAGTATATTTATCTTAAATTCAGTTTTTACTGCTAAGACTTTGTCATGAATTTAAGTGAAATACCCTTAAAATGAAATCAATAAAAATGATTGAATGGCTAAATGTAAGAAGTACGATCTTGTTATAAGAACTATTTTGATTATTTTGAGTTAATCAGATCTCGCATAATAAGTTCCCTAATCTTATTTTGTATCTAAAAACAGGTTAGATTTTTCATCTTACTTTAAGAAATCTTACCAAGTCAAATTTGACTAGTTCCGTTGGCAGATTTTTTTCACCTGATTCAAGCAAATATGCTTTGTTTTAATCTTTTATTTCTTATTTTTGAAAGGCCATTTTTCGCAGTGTGGATGTGAATGAAAGTCTGATGGAGAGGTTTTATCTGGATCTGAATTTCAAATAAGTTGTTTTATTTACTTTTAAATAAGCGAGTGCACTACAGAGGGTTTAGAAATGTTTATTTCATTTATACAGTCCAGTTACACAGCATTACAAATAAATTAATTAAGAAAAGTAAACTACAGAGTTGGGGGGATTTTTTTTTTTTTAATAAGTAGGAAAAATATTTAAAGGAAGCTTTTTACTGTACTTCAGCTTTGGCTAGTTTTATATTATGGTATTATTTGACATGGGCAATTATTGATTTAATTTTGTTGAGCTACAATTCCTTGGGGCGGCACGGTGGTGTAGTGGTTAGCGCTGTCGCCTCGCAGCAAGAAGGTCCGGGTTCGAGCCCCGTGGCCGGCGAGGGCCTTTCTGTGTGGAGTTTGCATGTTCTCCCCGTGTCCGCGTGGGTTTCCTCCGGGTGCTCCGGTTTCCCCCACAGTCCAAAGACATGCAGGTTAGGTTAACTGGTGACTCTAAATTGAGCGTAGGTGTGAATGTGAGTGTGAATGGTTGTCTGTGTCTATGTGTCAGCCCTGTGATGACCTGGCGACTTGTCCAGGGTGTACCCCGCCTTTCACCCGTAGTCAGCTGGGATAGGCTCCAGCTCGCCTGCGACCCTGTAGAACAGGATAAAGCGGCTAGAGATAATGAGATGAGGCTCAAGTAGTATGCAAAAGTTTAAAAGCACTTTTCTTCATAAAACGAGTGCAATACAACCTTTCAAAATAATGCCAAACTCCACGTTGTCTGACTCAAGACTTGCATTACAATTCACAGGGGAAATCCGTAACTTGCATTTTATTTGCAATCGTCCTTTAATTTCAGCTCGAGCTCCGTAATCCTCCACTTCACGTCTGCTCGTCTTACCGCACTTGGAGATTACGAGGACCTATCAGTACCTTGTCTTGGAGAATATTTCAAACAATAGTCCGTTTCTGCTTCAGCATCCTTGGGTGAGCTCTCCTTCTTTCCTTTCATGCAACGGGCCCCGCTCTCTCACACATACACAGTGCAACTCCAGCTCCGCTCGTTAAGCGAGTCTTTTGACTAAATGTAATGGCACTCTGTTAGCCCTTCCTTGGTTACTGTACCACTTCTGGAGTCAGTCGAAAAACCACTCTTTTTCCACGCGAGCGACGAGACATGACAACTTCCCTTGTCTTTCTAAAATGTTTACTTAAAAACAACAAGGTAAATCACATGGTCTGATGCGCGGTCAAAAGACTGTGTTGCTTCCACCATGTTCTGACTCGAAACTTAAAGGAACAGTCCACCGTACTTCCATAATGAAATATGCTCTTCTCTGAATTGAGACGAGCTGATCCGTACCTCTCCGAGCTTTGTGCAACCTCCCAGTCAGTCAGACGCGCTGTCACTCCTGTTAGCAATGTAGCTAGGCTCAGCATGGCCAATGGTATTTTTTGGGGCTGTAGTTAGATGCGACCAAACTCTTCCACGTTTTTCCTGTTTACATAGGTTTATATGACCAGTGATGTGAAACAAGTTCAGTTACACAAATTGAAACGTGGCGATTTTCTCTGCTATGGAAAGTCCGCACTATAATGACAGGCGTACTAACACCTTCTGCGCGCTTCGGCAGCGCATTGATACCTTCACTCCTCTTCAGGCACGGCCAGGCGGGTGAATGCCCTGGTCCGTCCGCCCTGTCTTAAAAAAAAATAATGGTACAACTCCGAGTGAAGGTATCAATGCGCTGCCGAAGCGCGCAGAAGGTGTTAGTACGCCTGTCATTATAGTGCGGACTTTCCATAGCAGAGAAAATCGCTACGTTTCAATTTGTGTAACTGAACTTTGTTTCATGTCACTGGTCATATAGACCTATGTAAACAGAAAAAACGTGGAAGAGTTTGGTCGCATCTAACTACAGCCCCAAAAAATACCATTGGCCATGCTGAGCCTAGCTACATTGCTAACAGGAGTGACAGCGCGTCTGACTGACTGGGAGGTCGCGCAAAGCTCGGAGAGGTACGGAGCAGCTCGTCTCAATTCAGAGAAGAACATATTTCATTATGGAAGTACGGTGGACTGTTCCTTTTAAGGTATACACGGTCAGTTACCATAGTTGCCACTATAGTGACGTCACATTATAAGATTTAGAACATGGAACTCTTTTCTATGTTCTAAACTCTTTTCTATGTTCTTAAATTATCATGTGTTTTTAACTTAGTCACATGAAAGCAATCACTAAATCGGCATTTTATCACCTAAAAAACATTTCCAAACTAAGAGGACTTGTGTCAAAAAATGATCTGGAAAAACGTATACATGCCTTCATCTCTAGTAGGGTTGATTACTGCAATGGCCTTTTCACAGGCCTGCCAAAAAAGACCATCAAACGACTTCAGGTGATTCAAAATGCAGCGGCGAGGGTTCTCACACGAACAAAAAGAACAGAGCACATTACTCCAGTTCTAAGGTCCCTTCACTGGCTTCCAGTAAGCTACAGAACTGACTTTAAAGTATTGCTGCTGGTGTACAAATCTCTAAATGGTACAGGGCCCAATTACCTCTCTGATATGTTGCAGTGGCCGAACCCAATCAGATCTACCAGATCGCAGCAGCAAAATGTACTGGTAAACCTGTTGTTAAAACAAAGTGTGGTGAAGCAGCTTTTAGCTACTATGCAGTGCAGCTATGGAACCAACTGCCAGAGGACATCAAAAATGCTCCTGCTGTTGGCAGCTTCAAATCTAGACTAAAGACCAAGCTGTTCTCAGATGCTTTCTGCTAACTGATAAATATCATCATCTTTACATTTTAAACTTTACTTAACTTTTATTCTATTTTATTCTGCTGTTTTTTACTGAACTTTTACTTCATTTTATTACTTTATTTCTACTATTGCTTAATTCTCATATTTATATTTTTCTCTTTTCCCCCTTTATTTTATGTAATTTTATTTTCTATTGTGTACTGTTTTGCCTTTACTTCTGTAAAGCACATTGAACTGCCACGCTGTATGAAACGCGCTATATAAATAAACTTGCCTTGCCTTGCCGTTACTGCATTAATTGTCAAGTCAACTTTATTGTCAAATATGCTCTACATGCTCGACATACAGCACAGATGAAATTTCAGTCCTTTCTGACCCACGGTGCAAACAGGCAATGCAATAAATAAAAAAAAATAGAATAATTGAAAAAAACAAACAAACAAACAATATAAACAGTATAAACACTCTCTAGATAGGAACTAGACGTAGACTAAACACTCAAACAATATAAACAGTATAAATAAACAGTATAAACACTAGATAAGAACTAGACATAGACTAAACACTCAGACAATATAAACAGTAAACACTAGATAGGAACTAGACATAGACTAAACACTCAGACAATATAAACAGTATAAACACTAGATAAGAACTAGACGTAGACTAAACACTCAGACAATATAAACAGTATAAACACTAGATAAGAACTAGACGTAGACTAAACACTCAGACAATATAAACAGTATAAACACTAGATAGGAACTAGACATAGACTAAACACTCAGACAATATAAACAGTAAACACTAGATAAGAACTAGACATAGACTAAACACTCAGACAATATAAACAGTATAAACACTAGATAAGAACTAGACATAGACTAAACACTCAGACAATATAAACAGTATAAACACTAGATAAGAACTAGACGTAGACTAAACACTCAGACAATATAAACAGTAAACACTAGATAAGAACTACACACAGACTAAACACTCAGACAATATAAACAGTATAAACACTAGATAAGAACTAGACATAGACTAAACACTCAGACAATATAAACAGTATAAACACTCTAGATATGAACTAGATGTAGACTAAACACTCATATATATATATATACACACACGCATCAGTTGGTTCAAATAACCAAACAGACAAGGGCACTTGAGGTATAGCAGGTAAACATGAAACATGTTGCTTGCTTTCCTATATTTAAAGTAAATTTCTCAACATTTATTTTCTCGTTAGTGATATTTTGTGGAAGGGGCTTCAGTTGTGCCCTAGATAGTGCACCTAAATAGTCTAAGGGACAGTGCGATACTTGACATTCAGGTATTAATTTATTGATTTTAGGTTTAATAAATGATTAATTTCATTCCCTATGTAGTGCACATGGATAAGAAATAAGCCCAGGGGTCTGATAAGTGCACTAGTGAAAGTGTCTGTAGTGTGCAGAAGTGCTACACTAGTGCACTTGAATAAGTGTGAGTGAGTGAGTGAGTGAGTTGCTGCTTCATGTTTTATTTTTTCAGGTTCAGATTTGGATTAAAAGTTTTATCAGCTGGTGGAAATGAAGTGCACTACACACACACACACACACCCACTCTGCTATCTAGGGCCCTCAGTAGTGTGCAGGAAGCCACTGCTCTGGGATTGAACTCACTTTTGGGAGCGCCAGCTCACACGGTCACGTGGTTCCTCGCTGGCCCGCGCGCCGTTCATCCGCCCAGAGGCACGTGACGGACACGCGCTCTGACCAATCACAAGCCGCGCGCTCTGGCGTCTCCACCAATGAGCGTGCGGCAGGGGGGCGGGATCTGGAATGTGGGCGGAAAAAAGTGGCAGCGTTTTAGGAAAATGTGGAAAAGTGGGAATTCCTCTTCCAGCTGATCGGCCGCCGCAGTGAGCGCGTTTCCGCTTCTTCAGGCGTCCCGAGGAGCTCCTGAGACCCTGCATTCACCTCCAAACCCTCAGGTGATGGTGAGTGAACTGCACAGGAGGGCATGAGTTCCTGAAATTCCTTTAAAGAAAAGTTTTTCCCTAAAGGCGGTGCAGGATTTGGGGATGTGGAGTGGGTGTAAACTGGTGCTGATCCAAATCCTGATGATTTTTCTCACTATTTCATGAGTTTTAATGTTTTTTTTTTTTTTCATGTTGAGGAATCTGTATGTAAGAGGTTTGTGCGATATATCGCTGAGAAATAAACACCGGTGATGCGATATGATCCGATATAAAGATCCTGCTCTTTGGCGATACTGGGAAACTTTTAGACGTGGCAGCAAAGTGGATTATTAATATTAACCCTGGGATTAATGTTTGGTGTTGTAATAGTTGTTGGACTTTATTTTTGGCCATCAAAAGGAATGTATGCAGTGATATTTAACCTCCTAAGACCCAAGCTGTTTTTTTTTTACATGCATTTTTTATTTCTTTTTGCTATTTGGGCTTATTAGAACCTGATTAGAATAAAAACTAAGCATCATCTTTGATAAGATGTACTTTTTGAGAAAAAGTATGTCCACATATGTGGATTCTTGTTCTGAATTTCTAAAAAGTGCTGTCCACGTATGTAACCGCTAAGCCCTAGGAGGTTAAATATATTAAAAGAATCATGCTGCTGGTTCAATCATTTCAGCTTGGGTAGGAGATAAACTATAATATCAATCGCCTGCCGATACGCTTAGTCGCTTTAGTTAAAATCCGATACGCTTAGATTTATACCGATACGTTAAAATTTCCTACCCACAAGTAACTAGATACATAGGAGAGCAAATAACAGACTCATTTACATATTGATTGATATTTTTGTTAAACAAGCGCTCTTTTTTTTTTTTTTCCAATGTTTGTGTCGATTCTGTCAAACTAATATATGTCCGCGTGGTATGATGTAAACAAACTAATCTGTTGGCTGCGTCAAGATCACGTGTTCAAACCATCCAATAAAAATATTGAAAGAAAACGTCAGACATCCCGGAATTTTCCGTGTCATCATAAGCGATCTCATTGGCTGCTGATGTCGTCCCGCACCAGACGGACACAGCCGACTGATTTTAATCACAAAAGTTTGACCGAGTCTATTACCATTATGACTTCGATCAAAGATTGAGCGATGGCGCACAAAACCAGACAACTGATCACAGCAACTGGCTCAAAAAGCACAACTACTCTGTCCACCGCCACGACGATGACAACTGGCACTACGGTGTCTCCACCAGCGTTCTCTCAGTGCCAGAATTGATCCGGCCTGTGATCTTCCTTCTCACCGCCTCTCTGCTCTGTGCTGGAGTCGAGCTGACTGACAGGATACGTCCTTCCTGTGTCCAAGGAGAATTAATCTGCTTTAAAGGCGCAGAAAACTTTCATTAGTTTGGGTTTGCAGAAATATTACGTGCTTATAAACACTCTCACAAAGTGAAGTTGTCCAAATATAGCATAATTTCAAATAATAATCATGAGCAGTTTTGGCAGTGTGATGTCACTGGGATCCGTTTAACAAAAGGCGGCTCCGGATTATTCTTTTGTTCAAGGCTCACCGTGACATCACACTGCCGAATACGCTTATCGTTATTATTCAAAATTATGCTACATTTGACACTTATTAACAAATTCCCTTCATGAATGTGTTTATAAATACATAATCTTTCTGCAAACTTAAATGTATGAATTAAGTTTTTTCTTTTCTTTTTAAAAATGTTTTAATCTCAATCAAGTCCATTTAATAAAGTGCCAAAATTTAAACTTTTTATAATTTGCAGCTGCCTTACTTTTCTTTTCAGTGCATCTTAGTAATACATACAGTGCTGAGCGTAAATAAGTGCACCCCCTTTGAAAAGTAACATTTTAAACAATTTCCAAAATGTTGGCAAGACAAAGTTTAATATAACATCTGTTTAACTTATAACGTGAAAGTAAGGTTAATAATATAAACTTAGATTACACATTTTTCAGTTTTACTCAAATTAGGGTGGTGCAAAAATGAGTACACCCCACAACAAAAACTACTACATCTAGTACTTTTGTACGGCCTCCATGATTTTTAATGACAGCACCAAGTCTTCTAGGCATGGAATGAACAAGTTGGCGACATTTTGCAACATCAATCTTTTTCCATTCTTCAACAACGACCTCTTTTAGTGACTGGATGCTGGATGGAGAGTGAT
Organism: Neoarius graeffei; assembly: GCF_027579695.1. NCBI lineage: Eukaryota > Metazoa > Chordata > Actinopteri > Siluriformes > Ariidae > Neoarius > Neoarius graeffei. The sequence goes on along the minus strand of NC_083579.1, from coordinate 6,117,415 downwards.
GCTCAACTTGTCTCTTCAGAATTCCCCATAGGTGTTCGATTGGGTTCAGATCAGGAGACGTACTTGGCCACTGAATCACTTTCACCCTGTTCTTCTTCAGAAATCCAACAGTGGCCTTAGATGTGTGTTTAGTCATGTTGCACAACGGCCAAGGGCACCGAGTGATGGTAGCATCTTCTCTTTCAGTATAGAGCAATACGTCTGTGACTTCATGATGCCATCAATGAAATGCAGCTCCCCGACACCAGCAGCACTCATGCAGCCCCACATAAGGACACTGCCACCACCATGTTTCACTGTAGGCACCAGGCATTTTTCTTTGTATTCCTCACCTTTGCGACGCCATCAGTTCCAAAAACATTTATCTTGGTCTCATCACTCCAGAGTATAGAGTCCCAGTAGTCTTCATCTTTGTCAGCATGGGCCCTGGCAAACTCTAGGTGGGCTTTTTTGTGCCTGGGCTTTAGGAGAGGCTTCTTTCGTGGACAGCATCCATGCATGCCATTCCTCTGCAGTGTACGCCGTATTGTCACGGGAAATAGTCACCCCAGTTTGGCTTTCTACTTCTTTAGATAACTGCAGTGAACTTGCATGCCGATTTTCTTCAACCTTCTCATCAGAAGACGCTCCTGTCGAGGTGTTAACTTCTGTGGACGACCTGGACGTCTCTGTGAGATGGTTGCGGTTCCATCTTTCTTAAATTTTTGTACCACTTTTGCTACAGTATTCTGACTGATAAGTAAAGCTTTGCTGATCTTCTTGTAGCCTTCACCTTTGTGTCGTAAAGAAATTATTTTCTTTGGGGAATTCTGAAGAGACCAGTTGAGCATCACTCTCCATCCAGCATCCAGTCACTAAAAGAGGTCGTTGTTGAAGAATGGAAAAAGATTGATGTTGCAAAATGTCGCCAACTTGTTCATTCCATGCCTAGAAGACTTGGTGCTGTCATTAAAAATCATGGAGGCCATACAAAGTACTAGATGTAGTAGCTTTTGTTGTGGGGTGTACTCATTTTTGCACACACCCTAATTTGAGTAAAACTGAAAAATGTGTAATCTAAGTTTATATTATTAACCTTACTTTCACGTTACAAGTTAAACAGATGTTATATTAAACTTTGTCTTTTCAACATTTTGGAAATTATTTGTGTTCATCGAGATATTGTTTAAAATGTTACTTTTCAAAGGGGGTGCACTCATTTACGCTCAGCACTGTATATTACGGTAATTGCATCTGAAACATTCTAAATCATTACAGTTATAGTAATACAGCAGCTTATTTTAAGGTGGCAGGTCTTCGGTTCAGATCCCTTTGTGATCAACAGGAGGTCATGATGATCGAGTCTCTTCATTGGGTTGCATAAGACGGAGCAAACCACTGTTCATGTTTTCATGCGCATTTTTGCTACAACACGACTTGATCATAGATAATTAAGGGATCCCCGTAGATCTTCAATCGATCATAGACCTCAGTAATCTATAACACAACAGTTTAACTTGCATGTTGAACTTTAAGGTGAAATTTCAAATGTGTGTACATTAATACTATTTAGGTCAGAAATCATTGAAACACTGGTAAAATCGATCCTATAATCATCATGGATCTAAAACCTCTCAGAGACCCTGAAAATGCACCTGAGAGCATCCATTTTCAAAACATTTTCCGGGAGGGCTATGCCCCCGCACCCCCTAGTTTCGCTTCGTGCCGTTGGCGCTCAATTGTCTGTTTTATCATGCCAGAATTTAGGGCTTTAAATTTTTTTTCTGGTGAAAACACTGTGTTAGTGTTTCTCATTTCAGCAGACTATAAATGAACTGCCTGGACATTTTATATCGCTGATTTAAAAGAAAAACTGTTTGCTTTCCAATTTTTTTTTTTTTTGTAATTTTTAATTCCACAGATTGTGTAGTGTTTGTGCCTTTTTATTTAAAAGAAAAAGCAAAACTACAGCAATTATTCAATGTATTTTACTTACGGATTCATGAATTAATGAAAAACCCTCTAATTATTAATTATTCTAATGATTTCATCAATTTTAGCAGTTATCCTAATAAGTGAAAACCTTCCGTTTAGTTATTTAATTACCAACTTTTTTTCCCTCCCAAGTCTAGAAAAATTTCACGTACACTACTGTTCAAAAGTTTGGGGTCACCCAGACAATTTTGTGTTTTCCATGAAAAGTCACACTTTTATTTCCCACCATAAGTTGTAAAATGAATAGAAAATATAGTCAAGACATTTTTCTGGCCATTTTGAGCATTTAATCGACCCCACAAATGTGATGCTCCAGAAACTCAATCTGCTCAAAGGAAGGTCAGTTTTATAGCTTCTCTAAAGAGCTCAACTGTTTTCAGCTGTGCTAACATGATTGTACAAGGGTTTTCTAATCATCCATTAGCCTTCTGAGGCAATGAGCAAACACATTGTACCATTAGAACACTGGAGTGAGAGTTGCTGGAAATGGGCCTCTATACACCTATGGAGATATTGCACCAAAAACCAGACATTTGCAGCTAGAATAGTCATTTACCACATTAGCAATGTATAGAGTGTATTTCTGATTAGTTTAAAGTGATCTTCATTGAAAAGAACAGTGCTTTTCTTTCAAAAATAAGGACATTTCAAAGTGACCCCAAACTTTTGAACGGTAGTGTAGGAAATGTATATTATTTACCAGCTGGGAGGTCCGTATCGTGAAATGGGCCTCGGTCAGTATTTTCAAGGCCGAGGTCACGGTATTTCACGATACGGACCGACCTTAAGCTGGTCAATAATATATTTTTTTCTTTACCAAATTCTAACATGAAATGAGAGCGCAGGGGAAAGGGAAATCATATTTAGAACAAACCTGCTACAAGCTTGTTTTCGGCTTTCTCCTGAAATGTTTTCTTTTATTTCGTCTTCCTCAGGGTAGTAAAACTCTCTTTCGCTGTGGACACGGTCGTTATCGCTATCCATGCTGTAAAATTAATGCTATTATACTGAGAAATGCGAAAATAAATATTGACACAAAATTGCTACCATGTTTGTTGTTGTGAACAAACGAGTCACCAAAGGTCTGTAACCGGCGTCCGGATCGTTGGATTCCGGACCGCTCGCGAGCCAATCGTCGTGCACGATTTGATGGAAACCAGACCGCGAAAAAAATAACGAACAATACAGATAAATTTGTGAATTGTTACAATTGTATTCTGCAGTTTATTCAACAGGCAGCACAGCGGTGTAGTGGTTAGCGCTGTCGTCTCACAGCAAGAAGGTCCGGGTTCGAGCCCCGTGGCCGGCGAGGGCCTTTCTGTGCGGAGTTTGCATGTTCTCCCCGTGTCCGCGTGGGTTTCCTCCGGGTGCTCCGGTTTCCCCCACAGTCCAAAGACATGCAGGTTAGGTTAACTGGTGACTCTAAATTGACCGTAGGTGTGAATGTGAGTGTGAATGGTTGTCTGTGTCTATGTGTCAGCCCTGTGATGACCTGGCGACTTGTCCAGGGTGTACCCCGCCTTTCACCCGTAGTCAGCTGGGATAGGCTCCAGCTCGCCTGCGACCCTGTAGAAAGATAAAGCGGCTACAGATAATGAGATGAGATGAGTTTATTCAACTTCAGAATGCAGACAAAAACTCTCCAACAGGGCGACCAGCGTAACCTATTGGACTGTATCAGATTTCTTATCTCATTCTCATCTCATTATCTCTAGCCGCTTTATCCTGTTCTACAGGGTCGCAGGCAAGCTGGAGCCTATCCCAGCTGACTACGGGCGAAAGGCGGGGTACACCCTGGACAAGTCGCCAGGTCATCACAGGGCTGACACATAGACACACACAACCATTCACATTCACACCTACGCTCAATTTAGAGTCACCAGTTAACCTAACCTGCATGTCTTTGGACTGTGGGGGAAACCGGAGCACCCGGAGGAAACCCACGCGGACACGGGGAGAACATGCAAACTCCGCACAGAAAGGCCCTCGCCGGCCCCGGGGCTCGAACCCGGACCTTCTTGCTGTGAGGCGACAGCGCTAACCACTACACCACCGTGCCGCCCGTATCAGATTTACAATCCAAAATGTCGGAATCTAAAACTTAACTGATGATACTTATAATGAATCTTCAAAAAAAAAAAAAAAAGGCCAAATTGTATCTCAAGAAGAAAAAAAAAGCTTGATAAAATAATCCAAACCATCATCTTTGACTCCTTATGCTTGTGATTTGCGAATTCATGCTAATCTCAGTTGAATGGATTATGACATGATCTTAAACATCCTAGCAATGTTCAGTGTGCTAGATATTATAGACTTCTGCATATTCCTTAGAACCACCTTTCACCTCTTCTCTTCACCCTGTACACCACGGACTTCTGCTACAACTCGGAGCTGTGTGACATTCAGAAGTTCACCGATGATACACCCTACGATGGCTGTGTCAGGGACGACAGAGAGGAGGAGTATAGGAGCCTGTGAGGGACTTTGCTATTTGGCGCAACAGGAACCGTCTGCAGCTCAACACCTCGAAGACCAAAGAGCTGGTCATTGACTTTGGGAGGTGCAGACCAAGGTCACGACCAGTTCTGATCGAGGGAGTCGAGGTGGAGGCTGTGGATTCCTACAAGTACCTCGGGCTGTGGCTGGACAGCAAGCTGGACTGGACTTGCAACACCAACCACTTGTACAGGAAGGGACAGAGCAGGCTATACTTCCTGAGGAGGCTGAGGTCCTTTAACATCTGCAGGAAACTCCTGTGGATGTTCTATCAGTCTGTGGTCACCAGTGTCCTGTTTTACACCGTGGTGTGCTGGGGGGGCAGCACATCCAAGAAGGACACATCCAGGCTGGACAAACTGGAGTCCAGCTTCATGGTCGGCATGAAGCTGGACTCTCTGGTGATGGTGGTAGAGAAGAGGACCATGGACAAACTACTGAACATCATGGACGATGCCAGTCACCCTCTGCACACCGTCATCAGCAACCAGAGGAGCCTGTTCAGTGACAGAATGCTCCTTCCCAAGTGCAGGACGAACAGACTCAAAAACTCCTTTGTCCCTCACGCCATCAGACTGAACAACTCCTCTCTGGGGGGGAGGAGGGGTAACAGGAGGACAGAGGACGGGCAGGAGCAGTAGCCTAGCCTGACAAACAGCAATACTGGACAATGTGCAATACCTCTCCTGATGGACTTTTTCACATCTTTTTTATATTTGTATGTAAACACTTAATTTATCTAGAAGTTTTCTCTATTTTCTATTCTCTGTTTATCCTGTAATGATGCTGCTGGAATTTTAATTTCTCTGAGGGAACCCGCCCAAAGGGATCAATAAAGTTCAATCTAATCTAATCTTCACTCCCAGAAGCTCTCGTAGAAAGTCCTCCATGTCTGTTGACCCTCCTCCAAACGATGTTGGACATCATATCCTGGATCCCTTTCCTTTAACTCCCAGCGCAACGGTCCATCCTTCAGGGTCTTTTCTTCATATTTCCTTCTCCTGTTCTCAATCCATGGGCAGCTCATCTCCAGGGTGATGACTGACTTCGTTGCATGATTCACCATCTGTTCTGTTCGCTGGTGACTCCCAATGTTCACCAAAAGTTGGAATGTCCCAATATGCTTCCACGTGCCAGTGCAGGTCATCCAGCGAGCAGATGAGAGACACTTTCTGGGACCTTACGACAAAGCCTGCAGCTAACGTTCCCAGTCGATGCTGTCTGGGTCTTCTGTGAATAATCCACCTTAGTTGGTAAAAGCTGTTCGTACAACTCCATCATACCATTTCATCATCTCATTATCTGTAGCCGCTTTATCCTTCTACAGGGTCGCAGGCAAGCTGGAGCCTATCCCAGCTGACTACGGGCGAAAGGCGGGGTACACCCTGGACAAGTCGCCAGGTCATCACAGGGCTGACACATAGACACAGACAACCATTCACACTCACATTCACACCTATGCTCAATTTAGAGTCACCAGTTAACCTAACCTGCATGTCTTTGGACTGTGGGGGAAACCGGAGCACCCGGAGGAAACCCACGCGGACACGGGGAGAACATGCAAACTCCACACAGAAAGGCCCTCGCCGGCCACGGGGCTCGAACCCGGACCTTCTTGCTGTGAGGCGACAGCGCTAACCACTACACCACCGTGCCGCCCATCATCATTATTATTATTATTAGTAGTAGTAGTATAAATCAAGCAGGAACTTCAAACATTTCAACCTGCTGATAATAATCCAGTTCATGTGACGGCGTAATTAAGTATTAAAACAATCTGCTAAAATTATGAACTCATTATCACTGTGATTTTATCACTTCTGTTTCCTTTTCACTTTTTTTTTTTTTTTTAGTGTTTATCATGCTTTTTTTTTCATTGACGAGTCATTTTCCCCCACTTTTTTTTTTTTTAAAGATTTTTTTGGGGCTTTTTTTTCACCTTTATTGGATAGAGACAGGAAATGAGTGGGAGAGAGAGACGGGGAGAAACCCACGTGGACACGGGGAGAACATGCAAACTCCACACAGAAAGGCCCTCGCCGGCCACGGGGCTCGAACCCGGACCTTCTTGCTGCGAGGCGACAGCGCTAACCACTACACCACCGTGCCGCCCCCGCGAGATGGGATGCGAAAGAAAATTAGTTGAGTGAACGTGAGCAGATTTAAGCCGTACAGCGATGCAGTCGACCAAGAGAATCCAATTAAAACAAATAAGACGTGGTCATTTATTTATTGAGGAAAATGCTCCAGTGTTACGGATCAGTGAGTGGCAAAAGTATGTGAACCCTTGCTTTCAGTATCTGATCTTGACCCCTTGTGCAATAATAACTGCAGCTGAACATTTGGCGTAACTGTTGATCAGATCAAGAACATCAGCTCGGAGGAGTTTTTTATCCCGTTCTTCTGTACAGAACGACTTCATCTCCGGGATGATGATGATGTGTTTCCTCATGTGAACTGCATCACACGACATTTCTCCTGGCGTAAGGTCAGGACTTTGACTTGGACATTCCAAACGTTAACTTTTATTTTTTAACCATCTTTGGTAGAACGATGGACAAATCTCAAGATACTTTCCAATGGAATTATCTGGAATCATTCAGAAGTCATTGTTCCAGCAAGCTGTCCTGGTCCAGATGCACCAAAGCAGGCCCAAACCATGATACTACCACCACCATGCTTCACAGGAATGCAGCGTTTTCCTTTCTCTAAACATAACACCACTTCTTCTCATTTATTGCATATTTTGGTTTCATCCATCCATAGAATTTTTCCAGTAACCTTCGGGTTTGTCCACGTGATCTTTAGCAAGCTATAGATGTGAGCAGTGTTCTCTATGGAGAGTACCATTGTTGTTGTTCAGTGTTCTCCTGATGATGGACTCATGAACTTTGGCCAGTGTCAGAGAGGTCTTTAGTTGTTTAGAAGTCACCCTGGGTTCCTTTGTGACCTCGTGGACAGTAGATAGAGACACACCTTGCTCTTGGACTGATCCTTGTTGGCACTCCTGGGGAGGGTAACCATGATCTTGCGCTTCCTCCGTCTGCCTGACTGTGGACCTGTGGAATCCAAAACTCTTTTTCGAGTGCTAAGTTTTGTCACCTTTTCCAGCTTGATGAGCATCAAGAACTCTTTCTGAGGTCCTCAGGAATCTCTTTTGTCCTGATTGAAAAGTCTGTAAAGCTGCAGCGAAGGGAAACGACCTCGTCACCAACCGTTCCTGGGTTGATCCCGAGCTCGCTAGGGTTTCCGTCTGTGCGGAATGTCACATTGTCTCGGCGTCCATGTGGGTTTCGTCTACGTTCTCAGGTTTCCTCCAACTTCCTTAGAAACGGGCCAGGAGGTGAGGTGAAGTGAAGTGAACTGGGTGTGATGCATTTTCGTGACTCGGGGGGGGGGTTAGATAGATGATACTATTAGACTATTAAGAGTGTTGCTATGGTTACAGTGCCACATGACTCACTTTTTTTTCCTGGGGGGAAAAAACCCCAGCAGCCGAATGAACAACTGTCATGATGTAAAAACTGAAATCGGACGTTGTTCGGGTACTTCAGGAGAAACAGGAGCTGCTCCTCGTTTGCTTTTCTTTCTTTAGAAAGTTTTTCAGTCCCAAATAAAATTCCTCAGTCATGGAGCGCCGTGAGGAATTTCAGGAATGCTCATCTCAACCCTCAGACTTCCTACATGACTCCACTGTCCAGCGTTCGCTCTCTGGTGCTGTCAGGAATCAAGCCAGGAACTCGGTTAGACGCTGAAGATGAGGGAGAAAAGGTGTGTGTGTGTGTGTGTTTGCATCAGTACAGGGTGAGATCTCGGCTCTCACTGCTGCTTATTTGTTTTACAAATATCCGACTGAACTGGAGTGACTCCGCCCACAACCCTCAGCTGCATACGCACTCCTTACCGTACATGTTCTCTCACACACTTCTCAGCGGAGTGTGATCTGAATCCAAGCAGCTCGCCGTGGAGGGCTGCGTCCTCAACCACACTGAGCTCAAGACTAAAGTCCAGTGCAGTATTTTTTTTTTTTTTCCCCAAACTGCTATTTTTAAGCCATTAACAGGATCAGTTCGTGTTTGTGTGCGATTTGGGACACGTCCATGATGTCCTGAAGATGAGCTGCTGTTTGATGGTGTTTAAACGGCCTACGTAGTGAATAGGGTGATTTTGGACGCGTCCACAGTGACATGATGATGTTTGTTGTACCCCTTTTCCACCAAATCAGTTCCAGTGCTGGTGCTGGTTCACAACTCGTTCAACTTGCGAGCCAGCTGAGAACCAGTTTGCTTTTCCATAGCTCGCGGTGCTAAGGGAAGCCACGTCAGTTACGTCGTTGTATATGTCAGTTACGTCGCTACGTTTGCATAAACCTTGGCGCGAATATTGAAGCAAAAACAACACGGAAGAAGCAGCAGCAACAACAACAACAATAATAATAATAATAATGGATGACTTCGCGTTTGTACAGCTGCTGCTTCTCGTCGCTTAAAAATGGCGATCTTTCGTGGTCTTGTTATTGTTGTCGGTCTTAACAACTCCGCCCCCCCGCTGGCGTACTGTAAGCGGTTCTTTCCTCTGGCCCAGCAGAGAGTTGGTGCTACCCTGGAACCGGTTTTTCTGGCCCCAGAGCCAGTTCTTTGTCAGTGGAAACAGAAAACCCGGTTCCAAACTAAGCGCCGGCCCCGAACCAGCCCTGGAACTGCTTTGGTGGAAAAGGGGCAATGGTGAACAAGGTGTGTGATTTGGGACACGCCCACTGTGACCTGATGATGGAGTTTATTCAGCTTTTGTAGTGAAAGCGTGTGATTTGGGACACGTCCACCATGACATGATGACAGACTGCTGTTTGATACTTAAGCGGCCTACGTGGTGAACAGGGTGTGTGATTTGGGACGCGCCCACTGTGGACTGATTGCGGTGTTTATGCAGGCCGTGTAGTGAACAGGGCACGGGTTTATCCATTTATAGTTACATTTAATGTCCTGAACGTCCAAAAACAAGGACTGGTCAGGTTTTTCTCTTTCTCACACACACATACACACCGAGTGTGCAGTCCATGTTGATTTAATGATGTCCGGACACTCGTATACTCTCTTGTGCCTCAGGGCTTCACTTTTTAAAGAGAATGCTTTTATTTTATTTTCCACACCCTGTGTAATTACAGTTATTACTGCCAGGCCCAGACCGACATCGATTGTTCTGGAAAAATCTTTCTCTGTGAGTGCTGACTAATCCCCACACGCACGATGACATGATGGAGGGATTTGAAACATCTCGGTAAATAAATGAATCGTAGTTAAAAGCAGTGTTCCTTCTTATTATCGTCTCTAAATCAGCGCCAGGGTTTATCTCTGAGACAGTCATGATGGTGTGTGTGAGAGAGAGAGAGAGAGAGAGAGAGAGAGAACGAGCACAGGACAGGATCAGCTGGAAATTTTGTCAGTAATACCAGTTTTCATGAACTCCATCTGATTATTTTTTACAAGCAGAGAGTTGTCTGTCTGTCCCTGCTGTCTTCATCTCTGTCTGTTGGTCTACCTGTCTGTGGCTCTGTCACCCTGTCCGTCTGTCTGATGCTCCAGTATATCAGGCCATCCTTAAAAAAAATCCGTTTCCTGTCCACCGGGTGAGCAAAAAAATTTTCAGTCGGGAGGGAGAGATTTTTTTTTTATTATTATATATATATATAGATGGATAAGAAATCGCAATGCTGTGTTTGCTTTTTCTTTCAGTACTTTTTTATTACAAAAGCAGACACATTTAATAAAATGACAGTTTAATCAACCGAAACTTGTACAAAAACTTTAAGTTAGCATTTTAAATGCTGACTGCAACATTTGCAAAACTTTTACAAAGGTACTTAAAATGTCCAACACACGGACTTTTTGTAGTTCTGAATCGAGCGTTAGGCCTAGTTCGGATGAAATTACACTATTAAAATGATTACTGAATGATTTGTTTTTCTGAATCTTTACTATTTTGTTGTTCGCTCGAATACCATTTTGCAATTTCACACTTAAGCAAATGTTTGAAAACTCCGGATCTGCTTCCGGCTGCCATTTTTGTGCCGCATGCGCAGAGCTGATTCAATTCTATATTCTGCGCGGAATGCAGGGCTTTCCACAAACGCCGGCTGCCGCCATACAGCCGACTACACAATTAAGTCCAGCCGGCTACTTTAATGACTATTATTTTTGTAGCCCACAGGCTCTAAATATTAATTTTCGATTTTAATAAAATTAAATGTTTATCTAACGGACTGACAATAATGTCAAACTGAACCGCACTCATTTAAGTTGCGATTTGCGCTGTTTGTACCGATAATAACCACAAATTCCCCGCCGACTTCGTTGATCAAGGGAGAGTAACGCTACGTTCACACTGCAAGGCTTAATGCTCAATTCCGATTTTTTTTGTGAAATCCGATTTTTTTGTGAGGTCGTTCACATTAACAAATATATGCGACTTGTATGTGATCCTCAGTATGAACGAAAAGCGACCTAAAAGTGTTCCGCATACGCATTGCAGGATACGACGACGTCACACGCAGTGAGCATGGCCAGTGTTTACGGAAGTAAAACCGCCCGGTTGCGGTATGACCCATCCAATCTAGCTTGAATAGCTGCATCCCCCCAAATGGAAATCAGCTCCCTAACCTCTGCGTCCTTCCATTGAGAAGATTCAGAACCTTCACAGCCCGAAGCGTCCCTCGCATTGATGTCATGCGCAGGGGCGCAGATACGTTTTTTGAACTGGGAGGGACAAAAAACTGGGGGGGGACAAAGCTGCCAGCAAACCAACCCCAACCCTGATATGCCTGTCAAACTTGTTGTTAGTAACCATAGCAACCAAGCTCGAGCTCGCAACCTGTGCAGTCTGCGCAGCTCAACCAGCCGAATATCAGTCTTTGTTTTGTTTTATGTGAGTTGTTGCAACTATGTATACACTGCCGTGCACCTCAATAAACCGAATGGTAATTAGTCTTTTGATTTTTCCGTGAGGTTTGCCTTATGCAAAGAAAGACAGCATAGACGTTTTTTCCTCCCTATAAGTGGGGGGGACCGAACGAGGTGAATTTAAATCTGGGTGGGACGAGTCCCACCCTCTATCTGCGCCCGTGATTATGCGCCATGTTGTTGTAACTTTTTTGAGAGACCCGCCGCCTACTTCAGCGCAGAATAGTGACGTTTGTGGCTTGTTGATGACGTGTAAGTCGGATGAATGCGACCTGGCGGTTCAGACTGAAGTCGCATATGAAAAGAGCGGATAGGAATCGGAATTAGGACCACATATCCAAACGGCCTGGGTCGGATTTGAAAAAATCGGATCTGTGTCGTTCATATTGTCAATAAAAGATCGGATACAGGTCACATATGGGCGAAAAGATCGGATTTGAGTCACTTCAGCCTGCAGTGTGAACGTAGCCTAACTCATCCGCGGCCCCGACATGCGGTGTGTGTGTGCGCGCGCACGCGGTGGAGGCAGTAGTGTGTCGGAGGGAACAGAAGCAGAGATAACGCTTATTTTGTCTCTGGTAAACCAGTCTTCTCTTGTTCAATTACGTGCTGGCATCAAAAGACACCGTTGGTTGTAAATGAACCCAAACTGAGTGGTTGGAGTGTATTTTCATACACAAATGGAGAAATGTTGGCTGAGTGTGTAATTGTGTCGCCCCACTGCAGACCGTTGTCGTTGTTAATTCATAGCATGCTCAGCTGCGTGAATGTGTCATGCACCGAAAATAAGAGATTTACAAGCCAGGAACGCCTCATGATGCAATACGCAAGAAAAGAAAGAAGATTTACTGCCATTTTACTTTGTATTTGAGTAAAGTGAATAAATAAATGGTCTGTGGAAAATACAGTTAATCCTGGGAACTGTGTGCACAGGAGTTTATTTTGTGTTTACTCCGCCCCCGGCTGGCTACTTATTTGTCATGGCTGGCTAGTATGAGCCTTAGTGGAAAGCCCTGGGAATGCGGAAATGTCAAGTTCGATTTTAGATTTACGAACCTGAAAAAAATGTCGAAAAACCGGCGTTAAAAAAAAAAATTTCAACCGCACAAACGGCACTCACCCGGCCGGTGGACCGGAAACAGAACGTTTTTTAATAATGGCCTCAGTCTGTGTGTTGGAGATTAAGATCTGTCTGTGTGTCTGTCTGTACGGAGTGTTTTTGTAAAGTTAAACGCAGCATCACATTCACAAACGCTGTTTACGTCTGTCCGAGACGTCCACAAGCGCCAGCGACCGGCGGTTTTCTCCGCCCACACAGACGGTCTGCACCGGCTACTCGATCCCAGAAAAAAACAACGACTTGCCTTTCAATGTTCAAGCAATTTAGATCGTCTCCGCTGCCCATAATTTGCTGCAAATCCAATTATTCCACCGTGAAATTTCTTCGATTTGGGTCTGACATGACCGGAAGCGACGCCATATTTGTTGATCGATTCTCGTGCTCTGAGTCGCTGAGCCGGATCATGTGACCATGCCGTAGCGTATGTAGTTATGTTACAGAGCCGGGCAGCGTACTACAGAGGGTCACTGAGAAAGCCAAGCCCACATACAAACATCTGGAGGGAAATTTCATACAGATTTTATAAGTATTTTACAGGGAAATGGTCATTTATAAGCTGAGAAAGCACCAGAAGGCATGCAAATTTCAAACTTGTCTGGGGGCGTGCCTTTGGCTTGCCGCCGCAAATTCCACAGCCACCTCCTTTTTTTTTTTTTTTTTTTAAGCTGGCTACTTGAGCTCTTTTGGAGAACCCTGGTCTGGACTGTTTAGAGACATGACTGATTACTGATTTCCACTGATGAGCTGATAGACCGTTAATTACTGTAGTCCAGTGTCCTGGAAAACTGATCTCTCTGAGGAGAGAGGAAAAAACGAGCGAGGGAGAGGACAGGAGACAGGAGTCTCACAGTAGAGATGGCCTGGAGAATACAGAAGAAATGTGAAGCTCATAATCTCTGTGCAGTGTTGGGTGAAAGACACGGGGAGGGAGGAAAAAGTTTGAGAGCGAGATTAGTATGCATGAGTTCACTGTCTCTCTTCTAAAGCACTTTGTCATCCTATTCACTCGCTCTGAGCTCTTATTGACTCTGGGGTCATGGCACAGTAAGTACAGTATAGGGGGAGGGGAGTGAGACAGGAGACCGGCTGGGGGGGAGGGGGAGAGAGAGAGAGATGGGAGACCCGTTCGGTGGAGAGAGAGAGAGAGAGAGATGGGAGACCCGTTCGGCAGAGAGAGAGATGGGAGACCCGTTCGGCAGAGAGAGAGACGGGAGACCCGTTCGGCAGAGAGAGAGACGGGAGACCCGTTCGGCAGAGAGAGAGACGGGAGACCCGTTCGGCAGAGAGAGAGAGACGGGAGACCCGTTCGGCAGAGAGAGAGAGACGGGAGACCCGTTCGGCAGAGAGAGAGAGACGGGAGACCCGTTCGGCAGAGAGAGAGAGACGGGAGACCCGTTCGGCGGAGAGAGAGAGACGGGAGACCCGTTCGGCGGAGAGAGAGAGACGGGAGACCCGTTCGGCGGAGAGAGAGAGACGGGAGACCCGTTCGGCGGAGAGAGAGAGACGGGAGACCCGTTCGGCGGAGAGAGAGAGACGGGAGACCCGTTCGGCGGAGAGAGAGAGACGGGAGACCCGTTCGGCGGAGAGAGAGAGACGGGAGACCCGTTCGGCGGAGAGAGAGAGAGACGGGAGACCCGCTCGGCGGAGAGAGAGAGAGACGGGAGACCCGCTCGGCGGAGAGAGAGGGAGAGACGGGAGACCCGCTCGGCGGAGAGAGAGGGAGAGACGGGAGACCCGCTCGGCGGAGAGAGAGGGAGAGAGGGAGAGACCCGCTCGGCGGAGAGAGAGGGAGAGAGGGAGAGACCCGCTCGGCGGAGAGAGAGGGAGAGACCCGCTCGGCGGAGAGAGAGGGAGAGACCCGCTCGGCGGAGAGAGAGGGAGAGACCCGCTCGGCGGAGAGAGAGGGAGAGACCCGCTCGGCGGAGAGAGAGGGAGAGACCCGCTCGGCGGAGAGAGAGGGAGAGACCCGCTCGGCGGAGAGAGAGGGAGAGACCCGCTCGGCGGAGAGAGAGGGAGAGACCCGCTCGGAGGAGAGAGAGGGAGAGACCCGCTCGGCGGAGAGAGAGGGAGAGACCCGCTCGGCGGAGAGAGAGGGAGAGACCCGCTCGGCGGAGAGAGAGGGAGAGACGGGAGAGAGAGAGGTGGGAGACCCGCTCAGCAGAGAGAGGGAGATGCGAGACCCGCTCAGCAGAGAGACAGACAGCTGTAGAGAAACAAAGACAAAGAGACAGGAGAAAGAGCTTCAGTAGAGAGATCGGACTGTACAGAAAGACCTTGGCCATGAATCAAGACAGTGGAGAAAGCTTTAGCAGAGAGACAGGAGACGGGCATAAGCAGAGAGACGGGACAGGTTTAGCAGACAGATGGGCATAAGCAAAGAGACAGCTCACACACACACACACACACACACACATATATATATATATATTATGAGCACAGAAAGAGAGGGAGAGACAGGAGACGGCTTAAGCAAGGCAGACTTTTCATCAGAGAGAGATACAACTCAAACAGGGAGGCAGCTGTCTTACATCCCATAATTCTGTTCCTTGCAGTTCTGTGAAAGTTTAAAAACATGGCGGATGGTGTCGAAAACTCAAAGTAGTGTTTATTCACGTGTCGTTGAATTGCTCGGCGTTTTGAACCAAAACAAAACAAATTGTGGGCATTAGAGCTGATCCGTAAATAAGTGTTTCCTTCTCGCTGCTGTTCAGCTCCTGCCGTCTCCTTCAGACTTGTTATGACACGCCATGCAGCTCTGTCATCACCGAGTTTGCTTTTGCTCTGTGTGTGTGTGTGTGTGTGTGTGTGAGCGAGAGAGAGAGATTGTGGTTGTTCTCCTCCTCCCTGTCTCTGGGGATCTGTAAAGCAGGAGACAAAACAGCACGGTCTGAGGAACATCTGAAGTGGTGTGAAAGAAGTCGGCCATGTTTGATAGGTGCTCTGGGTGGTGTTAGTGTGAAAAACAGGAAGTGAAAATGATGGAACAGGAAATTTAATCCTGAGGATAATGAATATTATTTAAAGCTCTGCTCAAAGTTTGTGCGTGCGCAAGGGTGTGCAAGAGAGATGGAGAGAAATTTGAGGGACACGCCAAGGAATGCGGAGAGTATAGGTCACTACTTTAAACTACATGTAGAAACGACTGCTAACTCTGTGCTAGGGTTTGTTTTTGGTTTATCTTGTCTGTCTGTCTCTATAGATCTGTCTTTGTCTGTCAGGCTGTCTGTCTGTCTCGCTCTGTCCCTGTCTGGCCATCTGGCGCTGTCTGTCTGTCTGTCTGTCTAGCTCTGTCTGGCCGTCTGTCTAGCTTTGTCTCTGTCCAGCTCTGTCTCTGTTTGTCTGTCTAGCTTTGTCTCTGTCCAGCTCTGTCTGGCCGTCTAGCTTTGTCTGGCTGTCCAGCTCTGTCTCTGTCTAGCTTTGACTCTGTCTGGCTGTTCAGCTCTGTCTCTGTCTGGCCGTCTGTCTGGCTTTGTCTCTGTCCAGCTCCGTCCCTGTCTGGCTGTCCAGCTCTGTCTCTGTCTGGCTGTCTAGCTTTGTTTCTGTCCAGCTCTGTCTGTCTGTCTAGCTTTGATTCTGTCTGGCTGTCCAGCTCTGTTTCTGTCTGTCTAGCTCTGTCTGGCCATCTGTCTAGCTTTGTCTCTGTCCAGCTCTGTCTGGCTGTCCGTTTCTGTCTGGCCATCTGGCTGTCCAGCTCTGTGTCTGTCTGTCCGTCTGTCTAGCTCTGTCTGGCCATCTGTCTAGCTCTGTCTGGCCGTCTGTCTAGCTTTGTCTCTGTCCAGCTCTGTCTCTGTTTGTCTGTCTAGCTTTGTCTCTGTCCAGCTCTGTCTGGCCGTCTAGCTTTGTCTGGCTGTCCAGCTCTGTCTCTGTCTAGCTTTGACTCTATCTGGCTGTTCAGCTCTGTCTCTGTCTGGCTGTCTGTCTGGCTTTGTCTCTGTCCAGCTCCGTCCCTGTCTGGCTGTCCAGCTCTGTCCCTGTCTGGCTGTCCAGCTCTGTCTCTGTCTGGCTGTCTAGCTTTGTTTCTGTCCAGCTCTGTCTGTCTGTCTAGCTTTGATTCTGTCTGGCTGTCCAGCTCTGTTTCTGTCTGTCTAGCTCTGTCTGGCCATCTGTCTAGCTTTGTCTCTGTCCAGCTCTGTCTGGCTGTCCGTTTCTGTCTGGCCATCTGGCTGTCCAGCTCTGTGTCTGTCTGACCGTCTGTCTAGCTCTGTCTGGCCGTCTAGCTCTGTCTGTGTCTAGCTCTGTATGTATCTGTCTGTCTATCATGAGCTAGCAAGCCTGTGGTGTTTAATTTAACGTGTTGAAGAATCAGTTCCTATGATAATTTGGAAGCTGAGCTTAATAAGGAATAAAATGCTCATGTCATGCAGTTATAGGAAAATAAATAAACAATGGAGTGATGTAATGAAGTGGAATTCCTGTCGTCACTCTGAAGATGTCAGTGAAGATTCTCAGTCATCCAGGTCATAGTAAACTGTGGGTGGTAAAAAGAGCAACCGGACTTGCTTGAAGATTCTTGAAGACGTTTCGCCTCTCATCCGAAAGTCTTCTTCAGTTCTGTCTGACTAATAGGGAGTATCAGGTATTTATCCTCTCATGGATGTAAAGCAATCCTAAGGTGTCGTTGAGTCATCCTGTTGGTGTGGGTCACTGGGGGCTGGGTGTGAACGGCCTCGAGAGTCGTTGGGGTGATCAATGGATTGTTGGTTCTCTCTGTTCTCCTATGAGTCACTGAACACAGCTGGGTTTTGGTGTGCATTCAGTTGTCTGGGAAGTGTGCCAAGGACTGCATTGTAGGTGGCTGATAAATGATGCTGAGACCACCACCTCTGTTCAGTGATGGCCGTTCCAGGATGACAAAAATGGCTTCTTTAACTCCTCACTCATACCAGCGATCCTCTCTGGCTAAAATGTGTACGTTGCAATCCTGAAATGAGTGTCCTTTTGTTGTTAAGATGAAGGTAGACAGCAGAGTCCTGGCCTGAGGAACTGGCTCTCCTGTGTTGAGCCATGCGCCTGTGAAGCAGTTGTTTTGTTTCCCCAATATACGAGTCCGTGCATTCCTCACTGCACTGAATTCCATACACTACGTTGTCCTGTTTGTGTCTGGCTATTCTGTCCTTAGGGTGGACCAGTTTCTGCTTCAGAGTGTTACTGGGTCTGAAATGTACCGGAAGGTTGTGTTTGTAGAAGATCCTCCTGAGTTTCTCAGATAGACCAGAAATGTAGGGAATGATAATGTTCTTGCGTTTGTTCCTGTTATCCTCCTTGTCCGTTATGTTCCTTTTTCTGCTCTTGAAAAAAGCCCAGTTGGGATAACTGCAATTCTGAAGTGTTTTCTTGATGTGATTCTGCTCCTTCTCTTTTCCCTCTACCATTGTAGGGATGTTCTGAGCCCTGTGTTGCAAGGTCCTAATGACCCCCAATTTGTGTTCCAGTGGGTGGTGCGAGTCGAAGAGTAGGTACTGGTTTGTGTGTGTGGGTTTCCGGTAGACCTCGATGCTAAGGCTTCTGTCTTGTCTAATGTGTACATCCCAATCCAAGAAGGCTAGATTATTCCCACTGACGTCCTCCCGAGTGAAATTGATGTTGATATCCACTGCATTGATGTGCTTAGAGAAGGCTTCCACCTCATGGGTTTTTATTTCAACCCAGGTGTCAACCACATATCTGAACCAGTGGCTGGGAGCAACTCCTGAAAAAGTGGTCAAAGCTTTATGTTCCACTTCCTCCATGTATAGATTGGCCACAATAGGGGACACCGGTGAGCCCATGGCGCATCCATGCTTCTGTCTGTAGAAACTTTCATTACTGTCCTTCAAGACAGCACCTTACTGGGTAGAACGAACCTCACCATGGACCAGATTTGCACCCTGCTTGACCTCTGCCTGACTACCACTTATTTCCAGTTTAATGAAAAAGGAACATAACGGACAAGGAGGATAACAGGAACAAACGCAAGAACATTGTCATTCCCTACATTTCTGGTCTATCTGAGAAACTCAGGAGGATCTTCTACAAACACAACATTCCGGTACATTTCAGACCCAGTAACACCCTGAAGCAGAAACTGGTCCACCCTAAGGACAGAATAGCCAGACACAAACAGGACAACGTAGTGTATGCAATTCAGTGCAGTGAGGAATGCACGGACTCGTATATTGGGGAAACAAAACAACTGCTTCACAGGCGCATGGCTCAACACAGGAGAGCCAGTTCCTCAGGCCAGGACTCTGCTGTCTACCTTCATCTTAACAACAAAGGACACTCATTTCAGGATTGCAACGTACGCATTTTAGCCAGAGAGGATCGTTGGTATGAGCGAGGAGGTAAAGAAGCCATTTTTGTCAACCTGGAACGGCCATCACTGAACAGAGGTGGTGGTCTAAGACATCATTTATCAGCCACCTACAATGCAGTCCTTGGCACACTTCCCAGACAACTGAATGCACACCAAAACCCAGCAGTGTTCAGTGACTCACAGGAGGACAGAGAGAATCAACAATCCATTGATCACCCCAACGACTCTCGAGGCCGTTCACACCCAGCCCCCAGTGACCCACACCAACAGGATGACTCAACGACACCTTAGGATTGCTTTACATCCATGAGAGGATAAATACCTGATACTCCCTATTAGTCAGACAGAACTGAAGAAGCCTTTCGGATGAGAGGTGAAACGTCTTCAAGAATCTTCAAGCAAGTCCAGTTGCTCTTTTTACCACCCACAGATCACTCTGAAGTTGATTTATTTTTCTATAACAGCATGTCCTGATGTGTTTTATTCCTCTTACACCACAGCAAATTTGCCATTGATTTTAAATTATTTATTAAACAAAGACACAATGTATATTACAACCCCAATTCCAAAAAAGTTGGGACGTTGTGTAAGCTGTAAATAAAAACAGAATGTGATCATTTGCAAGTCATGGAAATCCTTTCTGAGATGCACTTTTTTTTATACCCAATCATGTTACTGACCTGTTGCCAGTTAACCAAATTAGGTTTTTTTTTTAGCATTACACAATTTTGTCAGTCTTTTGTTGCCCCGTCCCAACTTTTTTTTAAATATGTTGCTGACATCAAATTCAAAATGAGCATATATTTTTCAAGAAACAACATTTCTCAGTTTCAACATTTGATATATTGTCTTTATACTATTTTCAGTGAAATGCAGGTTTTCCATGTCTTTCAAATCTTCACGTT
The DNA here is from genome assembly GCF_027579695.1 of Neoarius graeffei. Classification (NCBI taxonomy): domain Eukaryota; kingdom Metazoa; phylum Chordata; class Actinopteri; order Siluriformes; family Ariidae; genus Neoarius; species Neoarius graeffei. The sequence goes on along the minus strand of NC_083579.1, from coordinate 6,097,669 downwards.
CTGTTATTATTTATGTTTTACACAGCGTCCCAACTTTTTTGGAATTGGGGTTGTATACTACAGTGCACAGTTTTAATGGAAGGAGTCTCCGGTCTCAGAGGTGAAGCTGTAGCTCCTTTTTTTCCGACATTTTTAGGACGGATGGATTTTACGCTTTTTGTAACAAGCTGTGTTTACTACAGACAGAGAAAGGGAAGGCGTGACCGTTTAGAGTTGCTGTAATGTAAGTGATGACAAGTACGGAAGCCACGAGAGGCCCTTCATATAATCTTTATTTTTTTTATTCACCTTGTTATCCTGAGATAACGACATAATTAATTCAGGATGTCGAGAAAACAACACAACTAATTCGAGATCTCGAGAAAACAAAATTATTCCGTGATCTCGAGAAAGCAAGACAATTATTCCGTGATCTCGAAAAAACAGCTGAGATTTCTAGCAGAGCTGCGCCCCCTGTGGGTCAGACAACGAAGACTTAAAAATTGGCGGACATGTAACAGAGCAGAAATGGTTTTGTACGATGCCTTGAGAGAGAGAGGGGGGCCAGACATTCTAATGACCAAAGTTGCGTCTATACAGAATGAGAAATAGCCCCAAAGTCAGCATATCACAAGTCTCTTGGCGCACCTGAATGAACCATTTCTCAGCTGTTTACTCGAGATCATGAAATAATTTTTTTGTTTTCTCGAGATCTCGGAATAACGGTTTTGTTTTCTCGAGATCCTGAATTAATCGTCGTTATCTCGGAATAACAAGGCGAATAAAAAAAAAAAAGGATTATATGAAGGGCCTCTCTCGGCTTCCGTAGACAAGAAGTTGTATCGTATTGTAGATTTTCTGTAACTGTAATGGAACTCTAAAAGAAGTCATCATTGGCGAATAAGATTTGTTAAGGGGCCGTTCACAATTGTCAACATTTTCATGAGTGTACAAAACGTACACTTTTTTTTTTTTTAAGATATTTTTTTGGGCTTTTTGCACCTTTATTGGATAGGACAGTGTAGAGACAGGAAATGAGCGGGAGAGACGGGGAGGGATCGGGAAATGACCTTGGGTCGGAATCGAACCCGGGTCCCCGGATGTATGGTATGGCGCCTTATCCACCTGAGCCACGACGCCCCCTAAAACGTACACTTTTTAACCACCCCCCTCCCCAAAGTGTACGAAATAAAATGTTGATTTTTCTGTATTAAAAAAAGATCTTGTTTATTCACAAAAAAATAGAAACCACAGGAACTTTCGCTAGTTCACCCGCCCGATCCACGGATTATCTGCGGACTCCGCGGCTGCAACCGCCATCCACGCATCTCTACTAGCTACGGCCTAGCTACACGCAGTAGCTTTCCACACTGACGTGGCCAGCCTTCCAAAATTACCCTCAGAAGCAAAGAAAAGTCAAACTAACCTTTTGAAATAGGTCCACAATAGTTTTCTTTGGCCGCACTTTGAGTTTTTCCAACCTTTCACGACCTTGTTGATACAGCGCACATCGGCCAGCATTCAGACCATCAGTTTTCAACCTTTTCCAAAGGTTTTGTCCAGCGCTGACTGCCTCAGACCGTTTTAAATTGTGGTTGACGAAATGGAACACATTGATGAAGTGGCAGTATTCATTGTTCGGGGACCGATGTATTGTGTCTGGCCTATTTTTCACATAAATCTCCAGCTCATTGAACCGCTCACACTGGGACGCCATTGTTCTGCAACGTCAGAACGTGTGTATCAGCCAGCGCCACCGTCGGACGCCCAGGGAACGTCTGTATTGTGCATTCATGCTGTGTACCAACACGGCAATTAGAGCCATTGGAGTGAGATAGGGCTGTATTGACGATCTTCTCTTGAGATAACCACGGATCAAGAGCCGTCAATACAAGGAGGTATTGAGGTATTTCACTCACGTGACCAAGTCATGTGATGCTGCCATTTTGAACGGCACGGCTCGAATCGGTTTGAATGCGAGGAAGGCGACAAACAAAAAACATAAAAGAAAAAGGAGCGAGATGCAGAAAACACCTTCACTATCCAGCGACGTAGGGCATTTACAGGGCGAGCAGAGGGAGAGGTATTTGCAAAAATTGAGGTTAGCAGGCTTAGAGAACGACGTTTACCTGCTTCCACCAGGATTGTTCACTGACGTACGGAAGTACACGAAGCCCTCGTCTTTACCTGACTTCGGCCCACATGATCTGTATACCTATGTCGTTAAAAACCCATCGCCATACACAGGTATTGATCTGAAAGCGTATATGAGTTTGGATGCCTACAAATATTTTGTGTCAGGCTGGGTAACATGCCTACGTCAGCGGGTCGTCCCTGGAGCCGGTGGTCGCCATCTGATTACAGCTAAGGTTTGTTCACATTTTCATTTACTTTCGGTCCTCAGGATAAACAAAATGTTATTAAATGTCATTGAAATAACTTCTTAGTCTGTTGAGACATGGCCCGTTATAAATTTGCTGTTACCAGGCAATGACCAAGAACTGTATTATTAGGGTCGGTGTCTGTGTTGTAGCAGTGCACTAGCAGCTAGCTGTTAGCACTAGCTAATGTCAACAACATCATAGCTAGTATGTTACTGTAGCAATGTTTACGTTCAGTCATTTGGATGACTGTTAAAACCTTTCAGTCTCAAGTTTTTCCTTTACTAGATTTACTGAGCTAGCGCGCTTGGGCAAGCTGGGAGCTAGCGCGCGCGCTAGCCTGCCGGCCAGCCGGGCAGCGCGCGCGCTAGCTCAGTAAACTAGTAATTCCAGTAAAGGAAAAACTTGAGACTGAAAGGTTTTAACAGTCATCCAAATGACTGAACGTAAACATTGCTACAGTAACATACCAGCTACTGTTGTTGACATTAGCTAGCTTGATGTTCAAAATGGCGGACACCGGGGCGTCACGTGACCCTGTGACGTCAGCTGAAATACCTCAATAGCCGTTGATACAAAGAGGGATCGACATTTTTATAACTATTTTAAAAGCGTACACGGCTGATTAACCCCCTCCCCCCCCAGCGTACGTTTTGTACACTCATGAAAATGTTGATAATTGTGAACGGCCCCTAAGCGATTGGTTAAAATCCTGGTCAGGAACTGATGAGGTTAAAATGAGGGTTGTTGGAGTGAGAGACACTGCTAAAAACATAGCGCTGTGCTAAGAATAACATCCTGAATCCTACACCATCATGCACAGGGGTGCGTGTGCACACGTTACATCAGTGTGTAATTATTTGAGCTGGTACTATAAGGGATATTTACGGTACATGCTATATTTATTCGCATTATCCTCACGCTCACTTTGTGCTGCACTTTAAATCTTGCATCGTTCTTATTTTTATTTCTTTTCTCAGCCACATTTCGGGCTTTGTGCCATCGGTCATGTCCCGAATCACTCTAGCGTTCAGTGTGGTTCAGATTCACCATAGTAGCGTGAAGAGGCTTCAAAGAGCTTGTAGACTAAACAAAAATCTCTCTCTCTCCCTCCCATTTCATTCTCTTATTCCTCCTTTCCTGTTGGTTTACTTCTCAGGTCGTTTGTTTGGGGGTTTTTGTTTACCCTTAACGGACTCGATGGTCTGCGAGCAAATATAACTGTTTAGGAATGTTCTACATCACAGGTGTAGATCAACTCGAGACCTACCACGTTTTCATCCTGCCCTTGCAAGCTTGCGTGAAAGAAAAGGAAATAATAAATTCTTTGGAGTATGTGGTGTATTTTCACACGAGAGCCATGTCACCCCTGAGAGTTGCATCGCAACCATCTGTTCATTCCACACTGCACGCGTTAAATCTGGATTTTCGGACTAAACTAGCACTCGTGTGTAGAAATCTTGCGACGAGACGCTCGCTCGCTCGCTCCTCTGCTCCCGTGTGTGGTATGAAGTTGTGGCAGTGAAGTGCGTGCTCAAGCGTAGCTGAGAATGAAAGTGAGGAGCTGCAGAGAGTAAGGAACGGTTACACCTGTGCATGGGGAAGAACGAAGGGAATTGGAGGACACGGGCTGTCTCAGGTGCAGCGGGTGGAAAAAATAAACTACGTCTACTACATGCAGTGGGTGGGAAAATACTGTATGAGCACCTGAATGGTATTAGCTAACGTTATTTCTACCCTAAAGGGAATATTTTCTTGAACGTAAACACCCCCCCCCCCCCCCCCCCAAAAAAAAGGGCAATTCATCTCATTTTCTGTCATGTAGAGAAGCCTATAGGGCATTGCATGTCCTTTTTCCTGCATGTTGGGGAGCTTATAGGGCACTATATCTCATTTTCTTGCATATAGGGTAGCCTACAGGGTACTGCATCTTGATTTTACTGCAAGCATAGGAGCCTATAGGGCACTGCATCTTGAATTTACAGTACTCCAAGTAGAGGAGCCTGTAGGGTGCTGCATCTTGTTTTTACTGCTTGTGTGAGGGGCTATAAGGCACTGCATTACATTTTTTTTTCTGTACATGCACACAGGGGAGCCTATAGGGCACTGCCTCTTGAATTTACTGTAAGTAGGGGGGCCTATAGGGCAATGCATTTTGATTTTACTGCAAGCATGGGAGCTTATAGAGCACTGCATCTCGAAGTTAATGTTAGTTGGAGAGCTCATAAGGCACTGCATCTCAATTTTTACTGCAAGTAGGTGAGCCTGTAGGGTGCTGCATCTCATTTTTCCTACATATGCATATAGGGGAGCCTATAGGGCATTGCAGCTTGATTTTATTGCAAGTGGGGGAGCTTGTAGGGCACTGCATCTCGATTTTACTGCAAGCAGGGGAGCCTGTAGGGTGCTGCATCTTGTTTTGCTTATATATGCATATAGGGGAGCTTATAGGGCATTGTATTTCGAATTTACTGTAAGTAGGGGAGCATATAGGGCACTGCATCTCGAAGTTACTGTAAGTTGGGAAGCTCATAAGGCACTGCATCTCAATTTTACTGCACTCAGGCAAGCCTATAGGGCACTGCATCTCATTTTTCCTACTTGTGCATATAAGGGTGCCTATAGAGCACTGCATCTTGATTTTATTGCAAGTAGGGGAGCTTGTAGGGCACTGCATCTCGAATTTACTGTAAGTAGAGGAGCCTATAGGGCACTGCATCTTGTTTTTCCTGCATATAGGGAGTCTATAGGGCACTGCATCTCGAATATACTGGAAGTAGGGAATCCTATAGGGCACTGCATCTCGAAGTTGCTGTAAGTCGGGAAGCTCATAAGGCACTGCATCTCATTTTTCCTACTTATGCATATAAGGGTGCCTACAAGGCACTGCATCTTGATTTTATTGCAAGCAGGAGAGCCTATAGGGCATTGCATCTCATTTTTCCTACTTGTGCATATCAGGGTGCCTATAGGGCACGGCATCGCAAGTTTACTGCAAACAGGAACACTTATAGGGCACTGTATCTTATTTTTTCTGCATATGAGGGAACCTATAGGGCACTGCATTTTGAATATACTGGAAGTAGGGGAGCCTGTAGGGCACTGCATCTTGTTTTTCCTGCATATGGGGAGCCTATAGGGCACTGCAACTCGAATATACTGCAAGCAGGGGAGCCTATAGAGCACTGCCTCTCATTTTTCATACATATGCATATAGAGATCTTGCAGTCACGTAACCGGAAAGTACACAACCGCCATCTTGTCGGTCAAAAACACCGCTGAATACTGCTGCACTCGTGTACAGAATGGATCAATTTCAACCGACGGACTACACGGCTCATTTTTCTAATGAACAGATAACTAGATATATGTCTAAAATAAACGATCTACAGATTAGTGACCCTTATGGCTTACTGGACGGAGTTTTCACGACCGGATTTTGAACTGCCAGCGGAATACCCGGACGTGTATAATTACCTCATTAAGTTTCCCTCGCTGTTCAGTGGTGAAGCACTGCGTGCTTATAAATCTCTGCACAGTTATCTTTACAGAAATTCAGGATTTGTCAGCGACTCAGATGTGGCATCTTGTAAACAAGAATCCTCATTGGATGGGTAAGTCACTGAAGTATTGAGTATAGCACTGACCAGCCGATTATAAAATAGAATAAGGTAATTCCAAATCGTCCGTCTTGTTTACATGGATCTGGCGTTGGAGAGGTAGAGGCTTGGCAGTGGAGATTTGAGTGGCTGTTTTCTGAGCTTAGTCAACAGGCAGGCTCTGCAGCCTCGCTTTTGCTTCTGCTCCCGGCGCCGCCTCCTTCGCTTTGCCTCCGATAACAATCCACGGAGACCCCGCTGGTCTCGCTATCTCGTCCGGAATGTTGTGCATGTGATGGAAATCGCTACAAACCGTCATTTTCTGCTGGAAACCAATGTCCAGTAAGTCCATACGGTTGTAGTGGATATTGAAGTCCGGTACAGACGAACAACACGCAAAAATACACACAAAAAACATAAAAACCGTGCACAGGTAGGGAGAGCTTGTAGCCGCAGCCGTTGTAGTAGAATTGTATATAGTAGGGTTTTCCAGAAGAAAAGGTAGAAGTAAAAACAGAAGTAGAACCAGAAGTAGAAGGCGGAATATGGCGTTTGACCGACAAGATGGCGTCTGTCACAATCTGGATCGGCTGTGACGTCACATGCAAGTGCTCCATAGGGGAGTCTATAGGGCACTGCATTTCAAGTTTACTGTAAGTAGGGGAGCCTATAAGGCACTGCATCTCAAATTTGCTGCAAGCAGGAAAGCCTATAAGGCACTGTATCTTGGAGGGGGGGGGGGATCATTTGCAAAGAGCAAGTTGCTCTCTCCTCACTTGCCTCTGGCATCCTGTTTCCCCTCACTGTATCACTAAATAATCTGGAATAACTGGCATTGAGTCGATACTGTGTTACAGTAAAGGTCAGTTTATACTTCTGTGTAGAATCTCTGCTGTAGCCTGGCACGTACCACCTCAGAAATATAATTACACATCGTGGTGACACAGACCAAAACAGCTGTGATTGGTCCGCTTGGTAGCAGGACAAGTGCGTTCGGCTCTGATAAAGACTCATTAGACGGGAGAAAGTGCCCGCATATTACTTTTGCTTTATTTTTTTATGTTTTCTATAAAAAAGTAACTGTTGTTCAACATTTATTAGATCCAACTCCAGCATAACGTGCTCAGTTTCAGCTGGCATTGTTTGAAGTACATGAAGCAACTCAACACAGTGGTATAGAAACCCCCCCACCAACTAGCATTGTACAGAGCGATGCAGGCACGCCAGCGCACAAGTGTAAATGCTTACAGTGGCGTAGGCTCACTCAAAGTGCAGTTGTATAAGAGGAATAAATTACACACAGACAAATTATTCTGTGTGTAATTAATTTATTTATTACAGTCTTGGCTTGTGGTTTTGTGTGTGTGTGTGGGGGGGATTTTTACATGTATTAGAAGTGTATTGACTCGTGTGAGGACTGCGGGGATGAGTGTGACCCTGTCTCTGCTCCTATTGATCCTATGGCCTTGTGTTGTGGAGTCAGTCCAACAAGGAGGCTTCTGTTCTGGAGAATGACATCACAGTTTCTCTCACCTAATACTGTGCGAGTGTGTGAATGCCTTTCTGTCTGTCTGAATGTCTCGAAAGGGGTGAGGGCCGAATTAGTGGAGAGCATTATTCCTGACCCCCCCCCCCCCCCCCCCCCCCCCACACACACACACACACACACACACACACACTTTTTCCCTCTCTGATATACAGTACGGCCCAAAAGTCTGAGTCCTTTACCGAACAATACACCTCATTTATCACTCTTTTAGTAAACAAGTGTGTAAATGTTTTCCGTGGTTCAAACTGAACTAAGAAATCTCACTACATTTTATAAAAGTGTCACTGATTTTCTTTGTACTCGCGTGTGTATGTATATAAACGCCAATCAGTTCTCCTTACGAAGTGCTTTCACAGTACATTTACATTTAGCCACACCCGTGAAAACGTAGAGCTGAAAATGACAAAATGGTGACTAAAGGGTGAAAGATTGCGTCCTTGGTGTAAATATTCCAGCAATGCAGCTCAGCCACTGCAGTGCATCAGCTATCATAGCCACACAGGATGCCAATACTTTTGTCCTAATAGAATGGCTAGTTGAGAAATGTTCATTAAATTGACGTGTAATTGAAATAAACAAGTGATTTAAAGCTGACGGTGTTCTCCGTTTATAAAACCACAGTAAATCAGCAGCAGTTATGATACGATTCGAAGTGGATCAGTCAAGGGAGGATATGACGGGATCTCTGGATGTTCTCATGTCTCCATTTTGCCGTATAGAAAAAAGAAAAGGAGAGTCGTGGAGAGTGGAACATCCCTGGACAAGGACCTCTTACTTATTTTTACTGAAAAACATGAACTTTTATTTCGGCCGTTTCTGTTTGCAGGAGATCAATGAGATCAGTCAAGGTGATATCACTGACCCTCTCCGTTACCCATAACCCTCTGCTCTGTTGATCGGTGCCCAGCTTTCCCACAGGGAGAAAAAGCTCGGCCCATTTACATGCAAGAGTTTAAAGCTTAGCTACATCTGAAGTTCATTAATTAAAATATGCATTTGTTTAAATTGAATGATTTACATGATATAAACTACAGTAATACATAATTTGTTTTTCCCTCCAATTTTTTTTTTTTTGGGGGGAGGGGGGAGCTTTTATTAATTTATAAAAGTTTAATACTCTGTGTGTGTCGTCTGTGTGTGTGTCTCTCTCATGTATATAAAACGATGTGTATACGGATCGAGTTTCATAAATTAAAAATGACGATGTGCAAATTTTAAAAAATATGTAATGTATTGTGCGATGATATAAATGTATGATGATTTGAATCGCTGAATTAAAAAATGAATTATTATTATTATTATTATTATTATTATTATTATTATTATTATGCTGTATAATCTCTTGGTTTTTCCTAGCTGTAATTGTGTTGTTTAGACGGCATGCTAAAGAGCACAGGAATACACGTGACTTCACCATATGTGGAAGTAACACAGCTCTAATGCTGCGGAAACACAAACGGATGTAAAATGTGAAAGCTGTTGTGTGATTGTGTACAAATAGACTTAACAAGAAATGGGGGTAGTCATAGCTGTAAAACTATAAAATCTTTGTACTATAAAACTCTTCATTCTTATTCACTATAATTTTATGTGGATGATGTATTTATGCTTATGGTTAGAGAAGCAGCCTTGGGCCCAAACGGTCACTGGTTTGATTCCTGGGACCGGCGGGAAAAATGTGAGGGTAGTTGAGTGAATGAACAGCTGAGCTCACGCTAGCCGCTTGTACATCCGCAAATTGCGAAGTTTTATTCCAATTTACGAAAAGAAAATCATGTTTTCGCATTTTATGCGAAAGTCATTTCAAGTTTAAGCAAAATCCATCAAACAATTGCGATTTCTCAAGATAAACAGTACCTTTCGTGTCTATCTTCGATGTTTTGATTTATAACCAACGCCCCCGAGTTTCGAAGCGTCTTATTGGTTGACCGCAAATTACGTCTTCCAATAGCATTGGACCTTACATATGAAATGATCAATTTCCGAGTTGCGCTGATAATGTCGGCAATTCTCGCTCATTAGTGAACAAGATTATAGCGAGGTTTGTTTAAAATAAATTATCTGACTTTACGTATGACAAAAACTTATCTAAAAAGTGAGATAACATATTAGAATATTCTGTTAGCTTTCTCAGTTAGGGATAAAAACATGATATAACCATTCTAAAGACGTATTTTCTACATATCAACCCTGACAGAACTTTGGAAGAACTCACAGATGAACCAGGATATATCGACCAAGTGCACCTTGTTTTCAGAGCGTTTTGCCGCACATGGTTCAAAGTTTTGACTGCAAGTGTTTCATTTGAGAAATTAATGGTGAATATCATTATATTTGGGTTATGAGATTAATTTATAAGAAACAACCATTGATTTTAACTCCCTGAGCTCCCTTCATCCTACCCATAAAGACACCCCCCTCCCCCTAAACACACACACACACACACACACACACACACACACACACACACACACACACACATACAATCCCAACCACACACATACACACAATCCCAACCCCACACATACACACATCTCAATAATGAAAACACACACACACACACACAAACACACACGGATCCCAATTATACACACACACACATACATACACGCAATCCCAACCCCACACATACACGCATCTCAATAATGAAAACACACACACACACACACACACACACACGGATCCCAATTATACACACACACACACACACACACACACACACACACACATACATACACACAATCCCAACCCCACACATACACGCATCTCAATAATGAAAACACACACACACACACACACACGGATCCCAATTATACACACACACACACACACACACACACACACACACACACACACACACGGATCCCAATTATACACACACACACACACACACGGATCCCAATTATACACACACACATACATACACACAATCCCAACCCCACACATACACGCATCTCAATAATGAAAACACACACACACACGGATCCCAATTATACACACACACACACACACACACACACACACACACACACACACACATACATACACACAATCCCAACCCCACACATACACACATCTCAATAATGAAAACACACACACACGGATCCCAATTATACACACACACACATACATACACACAATCCCAACCCCACACATACACACATCTCAATAATGAAAACACACACACACACACACGGATCCCAATTATACACACACACACACACACACACACACATACACACAATCCCAACCCCACACATACACACATCTCAATAATGAAAACACACACACACACACACGGATCCCAATTATACACACACACACATACATACACACAATCCCAACCCCACACATACACGCATCTCAATAATGAAAACACACACACACACACACACACGGATCCCAATTATACACACACACACACACACACATACATACACACAATCCCAACCCCACACATACACACATCTCAATAATGAAAACACACACACACACACACACACACGGATCCCAATTATACACACACACATACATACACACAATCCCAACCCCACACATACACGCATCTCAATAATGAAAACACACACACACACACGGATCCCAATTATACACACACACACACACACATACATACACACAATCCCAACCCCACACATACACGCATCTCAATAATGAAAACACACACACACGGATCCCAATTATACACACACACACACACACACACACACACACACACATACATACACACAATCCCAACCCCACACATACACGCATCTCAATAATGAAAACACACACACACGGATCCCAATTATACACACACACACATACATACACACAATCCCAACCCCACACATACACGCATCTCAATAATGAAAACACACACACACACACGGATCCCAATTATACACACACACACACACACACACACACACATACATACACACAATCCCAACCCCACACATACACGCATCTCAATAATGAAAACACACACACACGGATCCCAATTATACACACACACACATACATACACACAATCCCAACCCCACACATACACGCATCTCAATAATGAAAACACACACACACACACACACGGATCCCAATTATACACACACACACGTACATACACACAATCCCAACCCCACACATACACGCATCTCAATAATGAGAAAACACACACACACACACACACACACACACGGATCCCAATTATAAACACACACACACACACACACACACACACACACACACACATACATACACACAATCCCAACCCCACACATACACACACACATCTCAATAATGAAAACACACACACACACACACACACACACACACACGGATCCCAATTATACACACACACATACATACACACAATCCCAACCCCACACATACACGCATCTCAATAATGAAAACACACACACACACACACACACACACACACACACGGATCCCAATTATACACACATACATACACACAATCCCAACCCCACACATACACGCATTTCAATAATGAAAACACACACACACACACACACACACACACACACACACACATACATACACACAATCCCAACCCCACACATACACGCATCTCAATAATGAAAACACACACACACACACACGGATCCCAATTATACACACACACACACACACACACACACACATACACACAATCCCAACCCCACACATACACGCATCTCAATAATGAAAACACACACACACACACACACACAATCCAAACCACACACATCTCAATAATGAAAACACACACACGGACGGATCCCAATTATATACACACACACACACACACACACACACGCAATCCAAACCCCACACACACACACACACACCTCAATAATGAAAAAACACACACGGATCCCAATTATATACACACACACACACACACACACACACACAATCCAAACCACACACATCTCAATAATGAAAACACACACACACAATCCAAACCACACACATCTCAATAATGAAAACACACACACACAATCCAAACCACACACATCTCAATAATGAAAACACACACACACAATCCAAACCACACACATCTCAATAATGAAAACACACACACGGACGGATCCCAATTATATACACACACACACATACATACACGCAATCCAAACCCCACACACACACACATCTCAATAATGAAAACACACACACGGATCCCAATTATACACACACACACACACACACACACACACACACACACACACACAATCCAAACCACACACATCTCAATAATGAAAACACACACACACGGACGGATCCCAATTATATACACACACACACACACATACATACACGCAATCCAAACCCCACACACACACACACACACACATCTCAATAATGAAAACACACACACACACACACACACACACACAATCCAAACCACACACATCTCAATAATGAAAACACACACACACAATCCAAACCACACACACACACACACATCTCAATAATGAAAACACACACACGAATCCCAATTATACACACACACACACACACACACACACAATCCCAACCACACACATCTCAATAATGAAAACACACACACACACGAGGCAATACCAGTGGGTGAGATGTTAAAATAGAATTTTGAAAAAAATAAAATTAATACATTAGCAAGGCCGCCACTGATATTGGTCAAGTCAGACACTGATGTTGGCCAGGCCAGCTTGGCCAGTTCAAATTTATACATGACCCAGTTTTGTCTTCAGTTTTGTCACTGTTCAGTTTCAGGAAGTTGGAGGTGAACCAGGATTTAATAATCCAAACTACGATAACAATTCATTTTTCAATATTATGTCAGTGCAAGAAACATTTAGAAGTATAACATATCTTGCTAAAAAAAATTACTTTGCTAAAAAGAAAATTATTCTTTTAGCATTTCTTGCTAAGCGAAATTGCAAATTGCTAAAGAAAAATTTGAGTCTTTGAGCACTTTTCGCTAAAACAATTTGGGTCCTAGAGTGAGCACAGAACGGCACTTTCTCCTCCCTCTGTATCGTGGCTGAAGTGCCCTTGAGCAAAGCACCGAACCCCCAACTGCTCCTGGGCGCTGTAGCATCGCTGCCCACTGCTCGGTGTGTGTGTGTGTGTGTGTGTGCGCGCGCGCTTACTGCTCGCTTGTATGTTCACTGCTTCAGATGGGTTAAATGCAGAGGAGGAATTTCACTGTGCTTGAGTGTACATGTGGCAAAATAAATGCAGCTTGATTTTAAAATCAGAGCTCTCTCTCTTTACAGACTGCTGAAAGATAAAGAAAAGAGAAGCAAATAGAGGAAGTACAACTGTTTATAAAAGTTTAAGAAAAGGTCTATTTATTAACGTTTTCATTTTTAATAAAAGGAATGTTTTAGCTAATAGTCTATTCTATTTTACTCCAATCTTTACAAAACGTAAATAATCATGGTCGGTTAATAAGGAAATTAAACAAGGTTTTTTTTTTTAAATTTAACAAAAGGAATATTTAAGTTGATAAAGAAAATCAGTGTTTCGTTTTTGCATCATTGTAGGAAAATTGAATCGTGAATCTGGTGAATCGTTACATGCCGACTAAAAATATAAAGCAAAGACTCAGTGAGGATAAACGGTAAAAACTGATACTAGAACAAAAAAAAAAAAATCCATAATTAGTAACACAAGGTGTTTTTTTTTTTTTTTTTAAAAAACTCACTCATTAAAAGTTTAGCGCAATCACATTTTTTTTTAAACTGGATTAAGCTGTTCCAGAGTTTAGGGCTGATGATCTTAAAAAAAAAAAAGTTAAAACATGATAAAACTTTTCATTCTTATTTCCTATAATTTTGTCCTGATGATGTATTTATGCTTGTTAAAGGAACAGTCCACCGTCCTTCCATAATGAAATATGTTCTTCTCTGAATTGAGACGAGCTGCTCCGTACCTCTCCGAGCTTTGTGCGTTCTCCCAGTCAGTCAGACGCGCTGTCACTCCTGTTAGCAATGTAGCTAGGCTCAGCATGGCCAGTGGTATTTTTTGGGGCTGTAGTTAGATGCGACCAAACTCTTCCGCGTTTTTCCTGTTTACATAGGTTTATATGACCAGTGACATGAAACAAGTTCAGTTACACAGATTGAAACGTGGCGATTTTCTATGCTATGGAAAGTCCGCACTATAATGGCAGGCGTACTAACACCTTCTGCGCGCTTCGGCAGCGCATTGATACCTTCACTCCTGTTTTCCCCCTCTCCCCCCTCTCCCCCGCCCCTCTGACTAGACTGTGTTCCAAGGAGTGCAGGCTATTTGTCTTGGTGGTCACGTTGGTTGTATTGACGGAAGTTAGGGGGGGCGGGGGAGAGAAAAAAAACAGGAGTGAAGGTATCAATGCGCTGCTGAAGCGCGCAGAAGGTGTTAGTACGGGGCCAACTTTTGTTAAACGGTGGTGACGGTTACGAGTGGTGATGAATTTTTTTCACCGCTCCAGGAACGCTCCAGCAAAGTTCGGGCGGTGTGACCAGGCTAGAAGGTTGCACTATTCCGATTCCCAGCATCAGATTCGATCTGATACCAGCAATAAAACGATGGATTAGATATTGGAGGGGAACCCCACCACCACCACACACACACACACGCGCACACACACACACACACACACACACAAATCCGTGATTAGGTTAGGAAAAGAAGTGCATTTTTGGAAGTGGAAATGTTTGTCTAAAGGGATTTGACGTACAGTATTTAATTATGTTTATAATTTATTATATTTACAGCGTAAGTGTGTTTCGTGTGAAAGAGCTGAAACGTGAAGTGCTTCAGTTAAAAATGGAGGTCACCATCCGTTCAGCGGATACTCAAGGATTCAGGATCGAATCCTGCTTTGTGTGTGTGTGTGTGTTCACCTGTATCTTATTTCCGTTCCCTGTCTTCCAGGTGTGTGTGTGAGACGCCTGTGGATCCAGCCGAGTGTGTGAAGAAATACTCCAGCATGGAGCAGGACGACTTCCCCCCTCCTCCTCCTCCTCCTGACGGTGAGAACCACAGCCGAGACAAATTCATTCAAATTTATAAAAAGTGGAGTTGGATTTTACCTTACAGCACGGAGCTCTGGATTCTGATTGGTCAGAAGGCTTTATTTAGTTTATGTTAAAGTGCTTGTTCGAGGACGTTATGGTTTCTATAGTAACCATCCGTTCGCAGGGACTTGTACAGTGAGCGCTCCACATCCGGCAAAGTATTGTGTAAGGAGTCTCCAGTGTCGGTGCTTTCGAACGGTCTTGTACTGCATTGACACTCGCACTGAACACCGTTTATTATGCGCTGTAACGGTGGGACTGGGAGCAAAACGGTAAAGTCGAAACGTTAATCAGTCCTTGGTGACGTAGTAACTTTAACGCTAACCTTCTGCCACGGCCTCGTTGGGAATCAGAACCAGTGGATTAACGTAACG
Source organism: Neoarius graeffei (assembly GCF_027579695.1). Lineage (NCBI taxonomy): Eukaryota > Metazoa > Chordata > Actinopteri > Siluriformes > Ariidae > Neoarius > Neoarius graeffei. Next base: position 6,081,736 of record NC_083579.1, on the reverse strand, counting down.
TTGCCGGTGGTGATGATGTGATTCCCCACAGGGCCCGGTTGTGTTGTATCCCTCCTGAGAGACCTGCGGAGTGAGACAGATTGGAGGGGGAGGGGGGAGAGATGGGGCAAGAGATTGTAAACAGCGTTTAAGGGGTTTAACAGGTTTCCATCTTTGGTAATGAGAGTGCAGGAGAGAGATAAAACACACACACACACACACACACACGGTGTTAAGTTAGAGGTCTGACTCTGAATATTCATTAAGGGAAATTTCCAGCACTGATGTGCATCTCACACTTTACTCATTCTCTCCTACACGGTTTAGGATGTGACCTCTGACCTTTAACTTCTGATGCATTCGTTTCCAGTGTTTCTATTTAATTTACTGACTGTTGCCATGGTTTCACTGGAACCACCAGGCTGGTGTGATGCAGTTTATTTTGTGTGTGTGTGTGTGTGTGTGTGTGTGTGTGTGTGTGTGTGTGTGTGTGATTGAGAGAATGACTGAAAGAAAGAAAGATGATTATTTTTTCCTTTCTTTTGTTTTTTGCAGCACGGACTGTAAAAAGGAAACTTTCTCACTGAACAAACCGACACACTGAACACTGACAGTACACACACACTTGCGCTCTCCATCCCTCCCTCTTTCTTTCTTTCTTTCTTTCTTTCTTTCTTTCTTTCTTTCTTTCTTTCTTTCTTTCTTTCTTTTGTCTCTTTCTCTTCTCGTGTCTTACTCTGTCTTTCTCTGTCTGTCCCTCCCTTCTGTCTCTGTCTCTCTCTTTTCTTGTGTCTGTCTTTCTCTGTCTGTCCCCCCTTGCTCTCTGTCTGTCTGTCTGCCCGCCCCCTCTCTCTCCATGTCTGTCTGTCTGTCTTTCTCTTCTCATGTCTCTCTCTCTCTCTCTCTCTGTCTGTCTGTCTGTCCCCCTCTCTCTTTTTTCTCATCTCTCTTGCTCCCTCTGTCTGTCCCCCTTTCTCTCTCTCTCTCTCTCTCTCTGTCCATGTCTGTCTGTCGTGTGTGTGTGTGTGTCTGTCTTTCTTTCTCTGTCCCCCCCTTTTTTTCTCGTGTCTGTCTCTCTTCTCATGTCTCTCTCTCTCTGTCTTTGTCTGTCTGTCCCCCTCTCTCTCTTTTTTCTCATCTCTCTTGCTCTCTCTGTCTGTCTGTCCCCCCCTTTCTCTCTTTCTCTCTCTCTCTTTCTGTCCATGTCAGTCTGTCGTGTGTGTGTGTGTGTGTGTGTGTCTCTGTCTTTCTTTGTCTGTCTGTCCCCCCTCTTTTTTTTCGTGTCTGTCTCTCTTCTCATGTCTCTCTCTCTGTCTTTGTCTGTCTGTCCCCCGCTCTCTGTCTGTCCCCCCTTTCTCTCTCTCTCTTTCTCTATCTCTCTCTTTCTGTCCATGTCTGTCTGTCGTGTGTGTGTGTCTCTGTCTTTCTTTGTCTGTCTGTCCCCCCTCTTTTTTCTCGTGTCTCTCTCTGTCTGTTCCCCCACTCTTTTTTTTTTTTTTTCTCCTCGTGTCTGTCCCCCTCCCCCTTCTCTCTGTCAGTAATTGTGTTGTAAACCTGGAGTGTGTTGTTATTAATAATTATTTTGCAGTCTTATTATTTATTCAGTTTACCTTCACGTTTATTGCCTAAATTTGATGTTTTGCCTGTCGATCATTCCTAACTACTTCCTCTTGACCTCTAACCTCTCCGGCAGTCCTCAGGCTGCGTGTTCAGTCTCGCCGGTTTTATCCTGGAGTTTATCAGTGGATTCAGTTTACTCCACTGCATTACTGCCCTATAATTACTGAAAGACCAACAGGAGGGAAACCTGAGGTCAGAGGTCACGGGAAACTTCACACACAGCACATTTGGATCAGATTTAACTGTAGTTAGTACCTTCGTTACCACTCGGACCTCTTTGAGAAGTCTAAAGTGTGATATATATAGACGACGACGATGATTAGCAAGTGTTATATGTCCACAATATTCCATAAACTAAAATTTATTAAAAAAAAACTATTAAAACATCATAAAAATTCTCATAATAATAAAAAAAATATATTTACCATCAGATAAACTGGTTCTAAGGTATGCAGTTATATTTCAACAAAAATGATATCACGAGAAAAAATATCAGGACACCTGTGATTTTCTAAAAAAACAAAAAACCAAAGCTATATCATGACCTAATTTATCACAATATCAGGATCACGTTGTCATATTGCTCAGCCGAAGAACCCGTGAGAGCGTTCGAACTTGTAGTTAATCTCCTGCCTGGTGTGTAGCGTCCGTCCGGCGTTTTTAGCGCTGATGAGAGAGAAGCATAGCTTACTGCACAGGCTTTACTACAGAATAGCATTTATTTGTAATTAAAATCTACTTAAAATGAACTAATGCATACGATTTTAATGAAGTGGGAAACAAAGGTGTTTGTTTGCTACATGTAGATAGATAGATAGATAGATAGATAGATAGATAGATAGATAGATAGATAGATAGATAAACTTTATTTCGGTGTCACTCCACAATACACAATAAAAATACCATACAGAGGTATATAAATACAAAATTCAGTCAGATTACCCCCCTCCCTTTGACAGAAATAAGAAGTGTTGGGGACCACTCAAAAAGAGTTGTGAGACACCAACTAAAAAAATCATTTAAAAAAAAAATTATATAAAAACGTACACTATGGTACCAATGAGACAAAGCACAAATGGTTGTTTTGTAAATTGGAACTCGTAAAAAACGGTCTTCTATTTAGAATGAGGTAGCAGGGTTTGGCACATTCGTTGATGCAATAATTACCAGATACAAATAAATTGTGTGTAATTTTATCATCTCATCTCATTATCTGTAGCCGCTTTATCCTGTTCTACAGGGTCGCAGGCAAGCTGGAGCCTATCCCAGCTGACTACGGGCGAAAGGCGGGGTACACCCTGGACAAGTCGCCAGGTCATCACAGGGCTGACACATAGACACACACAACCATTCACACTCACATTCACACCTACGCTCAATTTAGAGTCACCAGTTAACCTAACCTGCATGTCTGTGGACTGTGGGGGAAACCGGAGCACCCGGAGGAAACCCACGCGGACACGGGGAGAACATGCAAACTCCACACAGAAAGGCCCTCGCCGGCCACGGGGCTCGAACCCAGACCTTCTTGCTGTGAGGCGACAGCGCTAACCACTACACCACCGTGCCGCCCAGGATGCACGATGTCCCTAAACATCAACACGTCTTTGTCTAACTGCTTAAACATCAAATTAATGACGCATTCATCAGTGTGAAAATGAGTAGTTTTGAGTTCGTAGATTAGCAGCACATGTTAACTGTACTTGGATATAAACATCCTCCAGAGGTACTCGCTTTGCAAACTTTTTTTTTCTTTCTCCGTAATGTCTTGATAGACATAATGAGGAGACTTTTATACAGGTCCTTCTCAAAAAATTAGCATATTGTGATAAAGTTCATTATTTTCTGTAATGGACTCATAAACATTAGACTTTAATATATTTTAGATTCATTACACACAACTGAAGTAGTTCAAGCCTTTTATTGTTTTAATATTGATGATTTTGGCAAAAAAGTAAAGGAAAACCAAAAATCCCTATCTCAAAAAATTAGCATATTTCATCTGACCAATAAAAAAAGTGTTTTTAATACAAAAAAAGTCAACCTTCAAATAATTATGTTCAGTTATGCACTCAATACTTGGTCGGGAATCCTTTGGCAGAAATGACTGCTTCAATGCGACGTGGCATGGAGGCGATCAGCCTGTGGCACTGCTGAGGTGTTATGGAGGCCCAGGATGCTTCGATAGCAGCCTTAAGCTCATCCACAGTGTTGGGTCTGGTGTCTCTCAACTTCCTCTTCACAAAACCCCACAGATTCTCTATGGGGTTGAGGTCAGGAGAGTTGGCAGGCCAATTGAGCACAGTAATACCATGGTCAGTAAACCATTTACCAGTGGTTTTGGCACTGTGAGCAAGTGCCAGGTCGTGCTGAAAAATGAAATCTTCATCTCCATAAAGCTTTTCAGCAGATGGAAGCATGAAGTGCTCCAAAATCTCCTGATAGCTAGCTGCATTGACCCTGCCTTTGATAAAACACAGTGGACCAACACCAGCAGCTGACATGGCACCCCAAATCATCACAGACTGTGGAAACTTCACACTGGGCTTCAAACACCTTGGATTCTGTGCCTCTCCACTCTTCCTCCAGACTCTAGAACCGTGATTTCCAAATTAAATGCAAAATGTACTTTCATCTGAAAAGAGGACTTTGGACCACTGAGCAACAGTCCATTTCTTTCTCTCCTTAGCCCAGATAAGACACTTCTGACATTGTCTCTGGCTCAGGAGTAGCTTGATATCAGGAATGCGAAAGTTGTATCCCCTTTCTTGAAGATGTCTGTTCGTGATGGGTCTTGATACACTGACACCAGCCTCAGTCCACTCCTTGTGAAGCTCTCCCAAGTTCTTGAATCAACTTTTCTTGACAATCCTCTCAAGACTGCGGCCATCCCTGTTGCTTGTGCACCTTTTCCAGCCACCCTTTTCAGCAATGACCTTTTGTGGCTTACCCTCCTTGTGGAGGGCATCAGTGATCATCTTCTGGACAACAGTCAAGTCAGCAGTCTTCCCCATGATTGTGGTTGTGTGTACTGAACTAGACCGAGAGATGCACTGTGTTCATACTGTTTTACTCAAACTCGAAATGAAATATTCTAATATTTTGAGATGTGGTTTTTTTTTATGTTTTTGTACTGTATGCCATACTGATTAAAATTAAAATAGAAAAATGCTTGAAACATTTTAGTTTATGTGTAATGAGTCGATAATATATAACATTTTCACTTTCTTAAATAACTGATGGAAAATATTGAACTTTTTCACAATATTCTAATTTTTTGAGAAGGACCTGTATATTTGCCAGGATAAGATGAAACCACGGTTATACACTCGCCGGCCACTTTAACAGGAACTTGTTGTTGTTGATTTTAAGTTCCCTGTTCTTGGCTGCAGGAGTGGAACCCAATGTGGTGTTCTTTCTCCTGTTGCGTACTGAGATGCTTTTCTGCTCAGCACGGTTGTAAAGAGTGATTTATACGAGTTATCCTTCCTGGCCAAAAAAAAGATCGAACCACCTTGAATTTGTCCATTTTCCTCTGCCCTCTCATCACCCGCAGAACTGTCGCTTGCTCGCTCGCTCACTCACTCGATGTTTTTTGTTTTTCGCACCATTCTGTGCAAAGACTGTTGCGTGTGAAAACCCCAGGAGATCAGTAGTTTCTGAAGTACTCAAACCAGCACCCGTGCTACAGTGAAAGAAAGTCGCACTTCACTGTGAGATCACAATTTTTCCCGTTCTGATGTTTGGACATTGTGAACATTTCATTAGCTGAAGCTCTTGATGTGTATCTGTGTGATTTTGTTCTGCTGTCGGAGGATCGGCTGATCACAGAACGGCATCAAACAGAACGGCAGGTGGGTGGATGGCTGTTCCTAATAAAGTGGCCAGCGAATAAGGTTTTTATTTAGTTTGTTTGTTAGAGTCGAGCTTTCCGCAGCCATATGATTGATCCGAGGAATCATTTGAGTCAGTCGTTCTGATTTGTTGCTTGACCACATCGTGCCTAATTTGCATACATTTGCATAAACCGTGGCTCCGTGTTGCACGCTTGCATAGGAAATGAGCTCACTCGCGTGAAGTCACCTTGATATAATCTGTCACTCTGTGCTAATCGTCACTAACAGTATAATAGTCATAGTATCTAACGTCCCAACCGGTCGTCACTGGTTTTACAGCCGATAAGATCATCAGTTTAATAACGGTTGTTTATTAAAGCTGTTATTTTACGGGAAGGAAAACATTTGAGAATTGAAGAATGGATCACCTGTCTCGAACACGCGTCTGTGGAATTTCATCCCCCGTGCCGTCCTTCCTTCACGGTTCACTGTCATGTTGTCACTCCGTCTTTCAGCGGAAGAAGAGCAGCGTTTTCCAGCCGCTGTAGCTACACGCTCGTACGCGTGCCGATAGCGTGACTGAACATGGCAGCTTGGAAGAGTGTTGGAGGTTTTTTGGACTTTAGAAGTATTCTTTCCAACGTTACATTTGTTCCTTCACAAAGGCTTACTTCTGCTATGCTTGTTAGAGCCTGGGTCATAAATAAACCACCTTGGGGCTGTGCTGTTACAGGAACATAATCAACAGCGTCAGGTGCAGAGCCTAATCTAGGGCGCGTAATACGCGTTTTTTATCTGTCTGTCGCACATCCACTTTTTGGGCGCGAGAGTGATATCGCGTATCTATTCATTTTGTCGTGCATTTATAAGTAGAGAGCGTGTAGTCACGTTTTACTGAATCTTGTGCGTATCAATTTGTCAGCACCAGCTAGCAAGCACTGCGGTAAATATAGCGTTGTTTACACACCAATCGGAAAATATCGGAAAGGACCGAAGTATTCCGAATGGTTTATTTAGCGGGTAAAACAGTTTTGTGAACTATTATATCATTGGTCACTGAACCGGAAGACAGTGTATCTCAACCAATCGTGTGAAGTGTTTTAAAAATACCCAAAAGCACATGGCATATCGTTCTGTCTCATCCAAACATAACAATAAGTACAAATATGATCTTAGAGTAATTATATGACAGTGTGAAGACATACTAAGTCATTTGATTCTGATTGATAATGGTTTTTGTAGTTTGAATTTGATATTTTCCTAATGCCAATATACAGTGGTGCTTGAAAGTTTGTGAACCCTTTAGAATTTTCTATATGTCTGCATAAATATGACCTAAAACATCATCAGATTTTCACACAAGTCCTAAAAGTAGATAAAGAGAACCCAGTTAAACAAATGAGACAAAAATATTATACTTGGTCATTTATTTATTGAGGAAAATGATCCAATATTACATATCTGTGAATGGCAAATGTATGCGAACCTTTGCTTTCAGTATCTGGTGTGACCCCCTTGTGCAGCAATAACTGAAACTAAACGTTTGCGGTAACTGTTGATCAGTCCTGCACACCAGCTTGGAGGAATTTTAGCCCGTTCCTCCGTACAGAACAGCTTCAACTCTGGGATGTTGGTGGGTTTCCTCACATGAACTGCTCGCTTCAGGTCCTTCCACAACATTTCCATTGGATTAAGGTCAGGACTTTGACTTGGCCATTCCAAAACATTCACTTTATTCTTCTTTAACCATTCTTTGGTAGAACAACTTGTGTGCTTAGGGTCGTTGTCTTGCTGCATGACCCACCTTCTCTTGAGATTCAGTTCATGGACAGATGTCCTGACATTTTCCTTTAGAATTCGCTGGTATAATTCAGAATTTATTGTTCCATCAATGATGGCAAGCCGTCCTGGCCCAGATGCAGCAAAACAGGCCCAAACCATGATACTACCACCACCATGTTTCACAGATGGGATAAGGTTCTTATGCTGGAATGCAGTGTTTTCCTTTCTCCAAACATAACGCTTCTCATTTAAACCAAAAAGTTCTATTTTGGTCTCATCCATCCACAAAACATTTTTCCAATAGCCTTCTGGCTTGTCCACGTGATCTTTAGCAAACTGCAGATGAACAGCAATGTTCTTTTTGGAGAGCAGTGGCTTTCTCCTTGCAACCCTGCCATGCACACCATTGTTGTTCAGTGTTCTCCTGATGGTGGACTCAGGAACATTAACATTAGCCAATGTGAGAGAGGCCTTCAGTTGTTTAGAAGTTACCCTGGGGTTCTTTGTGACCTCGCCGACTATTACACGCCTTGCTCTTGGAGTGATCTTTGTTGGTCAACCACTCCTGGGGAGGGGAACAATGGTCTTGAATTTCCTCCATTTGTACACAATCTGTCTGACTGTGGATTGGTGGAGTCCAAACTCTTTAGAGATGGTTTTGTAACCTTTTCCAGCCTGATGAGCATCAACGACGCTTTTTCTGAGGTCCTCAGAAATCTCCTTTGTTCATGCCATGATACACTTCCACAAACATGTGTTGTGAAGATCAGACTTTGATTGATAGATCCCTGTTCTTTAAATAAAACAGGGTGCCCACTCACACCTGATTGTCATCCCATTGATTGAAAACACCTGACTCTAATTTCACCTTCAAATTAACTGCTAATCCTAGAGGTTCACATACTTTTGCCACTCACAGATATGTAATATTGGATCATTTTCCTCAATAAATAAATGACCAAGTATAATATTTTTGTCTCATTTGTTTAACTGGGTTCTCTTTATCTACTTTTAGGACTTGTGTGAAAATCTGATGATGTTTTAGGTCATATTTATGCAGAAATATAGAAAATTCTAAAGGGTTCACAAACTTTCAAGCACCACTGTACAATTAGTTTGATAATGTTTGGTATTATGTAAGTTTTATTTAAAAATATTATGAAATATATTTAATCTGTTCTTGTGTAATTGTAGGTACTGTAAGATTGTAAATGATAGAGATTATAGACTTTTTAGGAAGTCTGAATTTTGAGATTATCTCCAGTCATTTATGTCAAAATCTAGTTTAAACACGGGTAGACTGTTTAGTGTTTTTCACTTTCATGAAAGGTGGTCTGAACAAAACCAATATGATAGCATTTTTAAATATTTGATAGTGATTTTATTTTATTCAGAAAGTCAGATTTTTCATCTTATTATTAATTAATAGTGGCAAGACTACATGGATTTTAGACTTAACTATATCAAATGATGTAATATTAACCTAGTCATATTTGATATGCAACATTATACTACTGGTGGTCAAATTGGTAAAAATAGGCTAGTCACATGATTTATAGTAAAACAGTAACCTAGTCATATACAGTGATGGGAATAACGGCGTTAGAAATAAACGGCGTTACTTTTTTTAGTAACGAGTAATCTAGCTAATTACTTTTTACATCGTTATAACGCCGTTCCCGTTACAATAAAATACTATGCGTTACTTTATTAAAGCTGTTTTCATCTGGCACGCTGCTCGTTCAGCCTTTCTTTACTCTGCCTTCGTGTGGGGCGGGGAGACACGAGACAACGGCACAGTAAGCCAATCAGAGTAGATTTGGACAACATACGTAGGTAGGCCACGCCTACTGCACTACTGCGCGCTCTTTCAATCGGAAGACCCAGCGATGGCGAGCGGTCAGCCCAGCACTGCGCTTTCACACTGGAAATACAGCCATTACTTTTCATTACTTGAAATAAAAGGCAAGAGTGTTTACATGCAATGCACATTATGTCGAGGAACAAAGCGTTTGTCCTCGTCAGTGGCCAGTAATTAGTAACATAATTTTAATAACTACAAAATATATTGCATTTGATAGATGTCTTATCTCACATTGTCCCACAAAAATATTAATATAGTGTAGATAACGTTACTAATTGGTTCTGTTAAGTGTCCATTTCAGTCATTAAACACATTTAACATTCACTTTTATTATGATTACACTAATTGAATTAGATTTTTTTGAGGGGGAACAAAATGTAACGGAATAATTACTTTCCCTGGTAATTAGTTACTTTTATGACAAAGTAACTCTGTTACTAACTCAGTTACCTTTTGGGAAAAGTAACTAGTAACTATAACTAATTACTTTTTGAAAGTAACGTGCCCAACACTGGTCATATCACAGAAAACTAGTCATATTTGTAAGGTTTTGCAGTATATAATTCTTCATCTAGTTTTTGATGTAAAATCTTTACATTTTTAAAGTTCAGATCTGATCATAATGTTTGTGCAATACTATAAACTGTGGCTAAGTGTTTGCTGATATGGTTTTCATATCACTGTATTAAAGGATATGTATCGTGCCATAATTATATTCTATAGATTAACATCTGATATGAATGTTTGTTACATGTATTTAGTTTTATTAATAAAACTGTTCTGTTTATACACTGAGTGCAGAATTATTAGGCAAGTGAGTATTTTGACCACAACATCCTTTTAATGCATGTTGTCCCACTCCAAGCTGTTTAGGCTTGAAAGCCTACTACCAATTAAGTATATCAGGTGCTGTGCATCTGTGTAATGAGAGGGGGTGTGGTCTAATGACATCAACACCCTATATCAGGTGTGCATAATTATTAGGCAACCTCTTTTCCTCTGGCAAAATGGGTCAGAAGAGAGATCTGACAGACTTTGAAAAGTCTAAAATTGTGAGATGTCTTGCAGACGGATGCAGCACTCTTGAAATTGCGAAGATGTTGAAACATGATCACCGAACAATCAAGCGTTTCATTGCAAATAGTCAACAGGGTCGAAAGAAGCGTGTGGGGGAAAAAAAGGCGCAAAATAACTGCACATGATCTGCGGAAAATCAAGCGTGAAGCTAACAAGCAGCCATTAGCATCCAGTTCTGCCATATTCCAGAGTTGCAACATTCCTGGAGTGTCAAAGAGTACAAGGTGTGCAATACTGAGGGACATGGCCAAGGTAAGGAAGGCTGAAAAACGACCACCACTGAGTAAGGCACACAAGATAAAACATCAAGACTGGGCCAAGAAATATCTTAAGACTGATTTTTCTAAGGTGCTGTGGTCTGATGAGATGAGAGTGACTCTTGATGGGCCAGATGGATGGGCCTGTGGCTGGATCAGTAATGGGCACAGAGCTCCACTCTGACTCAGACGCCAGCAAGGTGGAGGTGGAGTACTGCTATGGGCTGGTATCATCAAAGACGAGCTTGTTGAACCTTTTCGAGTTGAGGATGGACTCAAACTCAACTCCCAGACCTACTGCCAGTTTCTGGAAGAAACCTTCTTCAAGCAGTGGTATAGGAAAAAGTCAGCATCTTTCAAGAAGAACATGATTTTCATGCAGGATAACGCTCCATCTCATGCGTCCACTAACTCCACTGCGTGGCTAGCCAGTAAAGGTCTGAAAGGTGAAAAAATAATGACATGCCCCCCTTGTTCACCTGACCTAAACCCCATAGAGAACCTGTGGTCCATTATAAAACGTGAGGTCTACAAAGAGGGAAAACAGTACACCTCTCTGAACAGCGTCTGGGAGGCCGTGGTTGCTGCTGCACACAATGTTGGTCGTGAACAGATAAAGAAATTGACCGAATCTATGGATGGAAGGCTTTTGAGCGTCCTCATGAAGAAGGGTGGCTATATTGGTCACTGATTTGTTTTTGTTTTGTGTTTGAACGTCAGATATGTTTATTTGCAAATCTGGAGTTGTCATATCAGTGAACCTGGTGAAAATAAATAAGTGAAATGGCTACATATTTGGTTTTTATTAAGTTGCCTAATAATTCTGCACAGTGAAAGTTACCTGAACACATACATATTCTCCTAAAATGGCCAAAACTAAAAACACCCCACTCTAACTTCCATACATATTCAGCTTTGATATTTATGAGTCTTTTTGTTTGATTGAGAACATAGTTGTTGTTCAATAATAAAACTAATCCTCAAAAATACAACTTGCCTAATAATTCTGCACTCCGTGTAGATGTACTCTTGAAAATATCTACTAATGTATTACTTATTTTTCTGTCCTCGCTAACTGGAACAAATGAGGGATATTTTTACCCATGTTAATATTTTCTGTCCCCTGTTTCTACAACTAGTGAGGGATCTGTCCCCTATTTTCAAATTCCTAGATTAGGCTCTGAGGTGGAGTTGTTGCTGGCATCCTGAAGAAATTTCTCAAACAGCACGTCCTGGAGTGTTTTATTCCTATTATTCAGCATCAATTTGCCAACAATTACAGCTATTTATTTATTAAAGAACGAGAGTGTACTTTTTAACTGTTCGATAGGTATACTTAAGTTATTCCACGAAATCAAGTCGTACACGAGCTGATTGCTGACGAGGCGCGTAGCACCAAGGTTGAGTGGAATAACTGTTTTATTCTGTCCACATTCATTGGATTTTAAGAAACGGAGCATTTTTATTTTTTGCAAATTTGATAAATAAAAACTTTATACAAAACATCCGACAAAATAATTTCCGCTGAGAATGTAAACAAACCGGCGAAATGACCGGAACAGTCTGTGAAAAATGCGATGATATCTTTTTATTTTTCAAAAATTACGTTCTTACAGTGAAATATTTTGTTGCTTTTTTTTTCTTTAATTATTTTTTGTGGTTTTCGAGTAGAGATTTTATTTCGTCCTCGGTTGGTTCAGCAACATGCTCCGCCATTTTGTTTTTCTCTACTCACGGTATATGAGCTGATATCCTAGTAGTAGAGTAGCCAATCAGAGTGCACGATTGCTCATACCCAGTGAATGCGGATAGAATAAATGTTGTAGAACATCCACGAAACAAGTTTTCACTTGCATTATAGCAGCTATAAACATCAGTTCCCTCAACACCCTCTTGTTTTTTTTTTTCCTTCCTCTCTGTCTCGAAATTAATACACGGCTTGTCTTGTTGGTGGCACAGCGCAAAAGTGTAAACAGCTCAGAAAAGTTACATCTTTGCCTCTGACTGTTACAAAGCGCTGACACTGGAGACTCCTTCCCTAAATGTTGAATAAAAGCCTCCTCCTTAGCTTGGGTGAAGACTGAAGAAGAGAGTTCACTGGATAAGAAAGGATAATGTATCAGAACAAGCGTATTAATATAAACCTGTGATTGATGCCCCTTTTCCACCAAATCAGTTCCAGGGCTGGTTCGGGGCCAGTGCTGGTGCTGGTTCACAACTCGTTCAACTTGCGAGCCAGCTGAGAACCAGTTTGCTTTTCCATAGCTCGCAGTGCTAAGGGGAGCCACGCCATTACGTTGCTGTATACGTCAGTTACGTCGCTACGTTTGCATAAACCTTGGCGCAAATATCGAAGCAAAAACAACGCGGAAGAAGCAGCAGCAGCAACAACAACAACAATAATAATAATAATAATGGATGACTTCACGTTTGTACAGCTGCTGCTTCTCGTCGCTTAAAAATGGCGATCTTTCGCGATCTTGTTATTGTTGTTGGTCTTAACAACTCCGCCCCCCCGCTGACGTAAGCGGTTCTTTCCTCTGGCCAAGCAAAGAGTTGGTGCTAGCCTGGAACCGGTTTTTCTGGCCCCAGAGCCAGTTCTTTGTCAGTGGAAACAGAAAACCCGGTTCCAAACTAAGCACTGGCCCCGAACCAGCCCTGGAACTGCTTTGGTGGAAAAGGGGCATGATAGGAGCTGTGCAAAAATCACTCAAAAACCTCCTGACCAATCAGAATCCAGGATTCGTAATGAACCTGAACCGCAAAAGGACTTGTGTCAATGTACAGGTTGGAGAGGCGGTTGGAGTCTGAGCTGTCTGAGTAACATCTACACCAAAAGTCATGATGGTGCCCTCAAATCCTGGCAATCTCAATAAAAACAGCAACACGATGAAAGTGTTATCTGGATGTACCGTACACTGCTTTGATTGGAAGCCTGTCCAGTTTGGATTTCCAAACCAATATGAAAATCTCCAAATGTCTGATTGTGCATGTTCTAGTTTGGGAATCCCCTTTTAGCAGAAGGACTCCAGGGAAACCCGTCCCTGTTCCTGGTACAAATCCGTTTCCTGTTAGTACAATCCTGTTTCCTGTCTTCGCACGCCTCAGTTTTGCCAACATTTCCCTCATTAAATTCCACAAAAACAACCATATAAACCATCATTTACTACCTGCTGTGTTCTCCATCCAGTATCCTGAGGAATTCCAGTCATATCTCAGCGCTGCTGGGTTCTGGATTCTGATTGGACAGGAAGTGTTGAAGTGCTGTACGATCAGGAAAGCAGAAACCATCAAAGGACGGTTTGAATGACAAAAAAGACAATAAAGTAAACCAGGTTAACGTGTAGGGCAAATCGTTCCACAGTTTTGGAGGCTATACATTTCCTCTGGGCTTCAGCTTTGATTTTCGAGCAACCAGAAGCAACTGGTCCATGGACCTGAGTGACCTTGATGGGACGTGTGGTTGTAAAAGGTCAGAGAGCCGGGTTGGAGCGAGTCCATCCATGTACTGATTTGTAGGTAAACGATGATAATTTTAAAGGGGACATGTCCTACACTCTTTCGATTATTTTGTGTTATTCCATAAGATACTTTTGTAAAGTTTCCAATTGTTTTGTTAAAAAAAGGCCTCGATTCTTTTTTTATTATGGTGTCAAGACCCTACAAGATAAGACGGGCTGATTTTCGTAGCTCATCTCATTATCTGTAGCCGCTTTATCCTGTTCTACAGGGTCGCAGGCAAGCTGGAGCCTATCCCAGCTGACTACGGGCGAAAGGCGGGGTACACCCTGGACAAGTCGCCAGGTCATCACAGGGCTGACACATAGACACAGACAACCATTCACACTCACATTCACACCTACACTCAATTTAGAGTCACCAGTTAACCTAACCTGCATGTCTTTGGACTGTGGGGGAAACCGGAGCACCCGGAGGAAACCCACGCGGACACGGGGAGAACATGCAAACTCCGCACAGAAAGGCCCTCGCCGGCCCCGGGGCTCGAACCCAGACCTTCTTGCTGTGAGGCGACAGCGCTAACCACTACACCACCGTGCCGCCCGATTTTCGTAGCTGTGCCTTTAAATATTAAATATATAAATAGTTTTGTTCTGATTGGCTAGCATCTTGAACCAAGAACTCGGTTATTTATACCCACGGAATTTTCTTTTTGCGACGGTCTTCATTGTGCTGTTTTTATGATGGCCTCCGGGTGCTTGTGTTTCCAAAACTACAACCCCAATTCCAGAAAAGTTGGAACGCTGTGTAAACTGTAAATAAAAACAGAATGTGATAATTTGAAAATCATTGTGTATTTCACTGAAAACAGTACAAAGACAATATATCAAATGTTGAAACTGAGAAATTTTCTTGTTTTTTGAGAAATATATGCTCGTTTTGAATTTGATGTCAGCGACACATTTCAGAAAAGTCGGGACAGGGGCGTGTTTACCACTGTGTTGCATCACCTCTACTTTTAACAACACACTGTAAATGTTTGGGAACTGAGGAGACCAATTGCTGTAGTTTTGAAAGAGAAATGTCGTCCCATTCTTGCCTGATAGACAATTTCAGTTGCTCAACAGTTCAGGATCTCCTTTGTCATATTTTGCGCTTCATAATGCGCCAAATGTTTTAAATGGGAGACAGGTCTAGACTGCAGGCAGGCCAGTTTAGCACCTGCACTCTGACTACAGAGCCATGCAGTTTTAATATGCACAGAAAGCAGTTTGCTGTTGTCTTGCTGAAAGAAGGAAGGCCTTCCCTGAAAAAGATTTAGTCTGGATGGCAGCATATTGCTCTGAAATGTGTATACTGGCGATCGACTCCAGCAGAGCTGGCACATCTCTGTCTTCTTGATTCAGATTGCTCGGGGTGGTCATATGTTAATGAGAGGGTGGTACCATAAACAATAAGAGCCAATTGTCTTTTGTAACTGACCTGTTCTCACCACCCATTTTCTTTCTGTGGTTGTTAAGCCAGTATCTCACTGGGCTGCGACAAATTGCGAACGTCATTCGCGAGAGTTTCAAAAGTGTCTTGAAACATTCGCGGGGCTTCCCTATTTCCTCGTATGAGTCACAAAGTGTCGCTCCTTCATCGCTGAAATTTTGAACATGTTCAAAAAATTAGTGCGACACAATTTCTCTCAAAATAGCCGCAAGTGCGTTGCTGGTGTCGCAAAGTCGTCGCGAACCCTTCTCGAGTCAGTTTCCGTCAGGCTTCCTCTACTTCCCTGCCTGCCGAGGGAAAGCCGGGCTGCGACAGCCTGCGACTAGTTGGAGAGACAACAATTGCGGTAAAATATGCGAATATCAATTCAGTGTGATTTCAAGTGAAAATTGTCGCTAATTCGCATATTTTATCGCAATTGTGGTGTCTCCAACTAGTCGTGGGCTGTCGCAGCCCAGTGAGATACTACCCTTAGACTGCGAAGGTAACGGTCCACTTTGAAAGGCGCAGTATGTCCCCAAGTTGTTGTTATACAGATATGTTAATAAGAGAAAAGGTTTCCATGGGATGTCCCCTTTAAAATCAGTCCTTAAACATACAGGGAGGTCAGTATGGGGGAAATGTGCTCTCATTTGCGTGTTTCGAGCCGCAGCATTTTGGACCCACTGCAAGCAAGGCTTGGTTACCACCAATGTATTGGGCTAATAATAATAATAATTAATAATGTTACATTTATGTATTGTCTTTCACACTCCTAATGTGTAGTGCAGTTCACAACAGTTGTCCAGTCAGAAAGAGATAAAAGCATGTGTAACCCTTCTGAAATCATACTATTTAAAAAAAAATTGAGTTTGATAAGGGTCTCAGTTGGAAAAAATTTGATCAGATTTGATCAGAGTTTATCTGTTCGTCTGATTTAAAACCATTTTCCTTCATCAAACCCAGTTTTTTTACGTTTGGTTTTACAAAAGGTTCCAGGGAACACAAGTCCATATGAAGGGCGCCATGGGCACCTCTGGGTCCAAATATCTGTACTTCTGTTTTGTTCTCATTAAAGTTTAAAAAATTTAAAGGCCATCCAAGCTTTGGCGTCCTTGCGACAGTCCAACAATGGTTTTATAAAGTGTCAGTCTCATGTCTGTTCAAAGGCAGGTACATTTGAGTGTCACTGAGTGCATAACAGCGGAAAGAGATACCATACTTTTTAAGAACGGAACCTCGAGGAGCATATGGGTGAAAATGGGATTGGCCCGAGAATAGAACCCTGGGGGACTCCAGGGAGGGAAGGGTGCTGAAGAGGATAGCGATTCACCAAGGATGAACGAAAGGCTGCTTACAGACAAGTAAGACCAGAACCACACCAGAGCAGTACCTTTAATGCCGACATGATGCTCCAGGCAAGAGATGATGGTATGGTCTGGTTGGAAAGGCTTTAAAGCCAGACTGGAACAGCTCAAGAATGCTGTGTATGTGTGAGAAAGATTGCAGTTATATGAACACAACTTTCTCCAGATTTGAAGGAAAGAGGCGTTTAGAGATTGGGATGTCGTGAGGTGTCCTGAGATGCGTCATGAGGTGTCCTGAGATTCTATGATGTGTGATGTGAGGTGTCCTGAGATGCTATGATGTGTGATGTGAAGTGTCCAGAGATGTGTTGTGAGGTGTCCTGAGATGCTGTGATGTGATGTGAAGTGTCCCGAGATGCTAGGATGTGTGATGTGAGGTGTCCTGAGATGCTATGAAGTGATGTGAAGTGTCCTGAGATGTGTCGTGAGGTGTCCTGAGATGCGTCGTGAGGTGTCCTGAGATGCTATGCAGTGATGTGATGTGAAGTGTCCTGAGATGCTAGGATGTGTGATGTGAGGTGTCCTGAGATGCTAGGATGTGTGATGTGAAATGTCCTGAGATGCTATGCAGTGATGTGATGTGAAGTGTCCTGAGATGCTAGGATGTGTGATGTGAGGTGTCCTGAGATGCTATGATGTGTGATGTGAGGTGTCCTGAGATGCTGTGATGTGAGGTGTCCTGAGATGCTATGATGTGTGATGTGAGGTGTCCTGAGATGCTATGCAGTGATGTGATGTGAAGTGTCCTGAGATGCTAGGATGTGTGATGTGAGGTGTCCTGAGATGCTAGGATGTGTGATGTGAGGTGTCCTGAGATGCTAGGATGTGTGATGTGAAATGTCCTGAGATGCTAGGATGTGTGATGTGAAATGTCCTGAGATGCTAGGATGTGTGATGTGAGGTGTCCTGAGATGCTATGCAGTGATGTGATGTGAGGTGTCCTGAGATGCTATGCAGTGATGTGATGTGAAGTGTCCTGAGATGCTAGGATGTGTGATGTGAGGTGTCCTGAGATGCTAGGATGTGTGATGTGAAATGTCCTGAGATGCTAGGATGTGTGATGTGAGGTGTCCTGAGATGCTATGCAGTGATGTGATGTGAGGTGTCCTGAGATGCTATGCAGTGATGTGATGTGAGGTGTCCTGAGATGCTATGATGTGTGATGTGAGGTGTCCTGAGATGCTATGATGTGTGATGTGAGGTGTCCTGAGATGCTAGGATGTGTGATGTGAGGTGTCCTGAGATGCTGTGATGTGATGTGAAGTGTCCTGAGATGCTAGGATGTGTGATGTGAGGTGTCCTGAGATGCTAGGATGTGATGTGAAGTGTCCTGAGATGCTAGGATGTGTGATGTGAGGTGTCCTGAGATGCTAGGATGTGTGATGTGAGGTGTCCTGAGATGCTATGATGTGTGATGTGAGGTGTCCTGAGATGCTAGGATGTGTGATGTGAGGTGTCCTGAGATGCTGTGATGTGTTGTGAAGTGTCCTGAGATGCTAGGATGTGTGATGTGAGGTGTCCTGAGATGCTATGATGTGTGATGTGAGGTGTCCTGAGATGCTAGGATGTGTGATGTGAGGTGTCCTGAGATGCTGTGCAGTGATGTGATGTGAGGTGTCCTGAGATGCTAGGATGTGTGATGTGAGGTGTCCTGAGATGCTATGCAGTGATGTGATGTGAGGTGTCCTGAGATGCTATGATGTGTGATGTGAAATGTCCTGAGATGCAAGGATGTGTGATGTGAGGTGTCCTGAGATGCTAGGATGTGTGATGTGAGGTGTCCTGAGATGCTGTGATGTGATGTGAAGTGTCCTGAGATGCTATGCAGTGATGTGATGTGAGGTGTCCTGAGATGCTGTGATGTGTGATGTGAAATGTCCTGAGATGCAAGGATGTGTGATGTGAGGTGTCCTGAGATGCTAGGATGTGTGATGTGAGGTGTCCTGAGATGCTAGGATGTCTCATCTCATTATCTCTAGCCGCTTCATCCTTCTACAGGGTCACAGGCAAGCTGGAGCCTATCCCAGCTGACTATGGGCGAAAGGCGGGGTACACCCTGGACAAGTCGCCAGGTCATCACAGGGCTGACACATAGACACAGACAACCATTCACACTCACATTCACACCTACGCTCAATTTAGAGTCACCAGTTAACCTAACCTGCATGTCTTTGGACTGTGGGGGAAACCGGAGCACCCGGAGGAAACCCACGCGGACACGGGGAGAACATGCAAACTCCACACAGAAAGGCCCTCGCCGGCCACGGGGCTCGAACCCAGGACCTTCTTGCTGTGAGGCGACAGCGCTACCCACTGCACCACCGTGCCGCCCATGCTAGGATGTGTGATGTGAAATGTCCTGAGATGCAAGGATGTGTGATGTGAGGTGTCCTGAGATGCTATGAAGTGATGTGAAGTGTCCGGAGATGTGTCGTGAGGTGTCCCGAGATGTGTCGTGAGGTGTCCTGAGATGCTAGGATGTGTGATGTGAAGTGTCCTGAGATGCTATGCAGTGATGTGATGTGAGGTGTCCTGAGATGCTGTGATGTGAGGTGTCCTGAGATGCTATGCAGTGATGTGTCCTGAGATGCTATGATGTGTGATGTGAGGTGTCCTGAGATGCTGTGATGTGAGGTGTCCTGAGATGCTAGGATGTGTGATGTGAAATGTCCTGAGATGCTAGGATGTGTGATGTGAGGTGTCCTGAGATGCTATGCAGTGATGTGATGTGAGGTGTCCTGAGATGCTATGCAGTGATGTGATGTGAGGTGTCCTGAGATGCTATGATGTGTGATGTGAAGTGTCCGGAGATGCGTCGTGAGGTGTCCTGAGATGCGTCGTGAGGTGTCCTGAGATGCTGTGATGTGATGTGAAGTGTCCTGAGATGCTAGGATGTGTGATGTGAGGTGTCCTGAGATGCTATGAAGTGATGTGATGTGAGGTGTCCTGAGATGCTATGATGTGTGACGTGAGGTGTCCCGAGATGCTATGATGTGTGATGTGAGGTGTCCCGAGATGCTAGGATGTGTGATGTGAGGTGTCCTGAGATGCTATGAAGTGATGTGATGTGAGGTGTCCTGAGATGCTGTGATGTGAGGTGTCCCGAGATGCTAGGATGTGTGATGGGAGGTGTTCTGAGATGCTATGAAGTGATGTGATGTGATGTGAGGTGTCCTGAGATGCTAGGATGTGTGATGTGAGGTGTCTTGAGATGCTGTGATGTGATGTGAGGTGAGGTGTCTTGAGGTGCTATGAAGTGATGTGATGTGATGTGAGGTGTCCTGAGATGCTAGGATGTGTGATGTGAGGTGTCCTGAGATGATGTGATGTAAGGTGTCTTGAGATGCTGTGATGTGATGTGATCTGAGGTGTCCTGAGATATTTGCACCACATTTTGCTCATGAGCTCCTCAGCAACTCCAGTTAACAGTGCTACTGTACCGCAATGTGCTATCCAGATTCCACATCCCATTAAATTCTGAGCACATTTTCTTCAGAAACTTGGATCCACCCTGTAAATTATACATGTTCCGGGTCTTTCCACGCTTCTACAAGGACGATCCACCTCCTCAAACCACTGGCGTGGGGAACTGGTTTTAAAAATAGCTGCAGGCCCGGGAGTGATGGAGGAGGCAGTGAGCCTTAACCCCAACGTCACGCCAAGTGTTTCTAAGAATAAGGAATGTGTTGATGTGTGCATTCTTCACTGCACTTCGAGTGAAAACTCCACTTTCAGAGTTTTTCTTATGCAGTGTCTCTTTTAAGAAGAATGTGAGAAAGCTGATTTAAAACTTAAGCAAGCAACCGCTTACAAAATAGATGCAAAATATTTTCTTCCACCTAGCTAATCTGTGTGAGAAAACGTATCCCGATTTAAATTGTTTTAGGTAATCTGAGAAGCTAGAAAGTAATTTTAACTAGGATTGCTCAGATTTAGCTGGATTAGCTAATAGATTTGGCTAAGATTAGCAAGGATTGCTCACATTAGCTAAGATGTGTTTAGATTTAGCTAGATTAGCAAGGAAAGCTCAGATTAGCTAGATAGTGTTTCGATTCAGTTAGATTAGCAAGGATAGCTCAGATTAATTAAATGGTGCTTAGATTTAGCTAGATTAGCAAGGATTGTTCACAATTAGCTAGATTAGCCTTGTGGTGTTTTAGATTTAACTAGATTAGCAAGGATTGCACCGATTAGCTAGGTGGTGTTCAGATTTAAGTAGTTTAGCAAGGAATGTTTAGAATTGTGTTTATATTTAGCTAGATTAGCAAGGATTGCTTAGATCAGCTAAGAGGTGTTTAGATTTAGCTAGTTTAGCAAGGATTGCTCAGAATTAGCTAGATTAGCTAAAATGTGTTTAGATTTAGCTAGATTAGCAAAGATTTCACAGATTAACTAGATTAAGAGGTCTTATATTTAACTAGATTAGCAAGGATTGCTCAGATTTAGCTAGATTAGCTAGGTGGTGTTTAGATTTAACTAGATTAGCAAGGATCGCTCAGATTTAGCTAGATTAGCTAGGTGGTGTTTTAGATTTAACTAGTTTAGCAAGGATTGTTCAGAATTAGCCAGATTAGCTAAAATGTGTTTAGATTTAGCTAGATTAGCAAGGATTGCTCAGATTAACTAGATTAAGAGGTCTTTAGATTTAGCTAGATTAGCAAGGATTGCTCAGATTAACTAGATTAAGAGGTCTTTAGATTTAACTAGATTAGCAAGGATTGCTCAGATTTAGCTAGATTAGCTAGGTGGCATTTAGATTTAATTAGCTTAGCAAGGATTGTTCAGAATTAGCCAGATTAGCTAAAATGTGTTTAGATTTAGCTAGATTAGCAAGGATTGCTTAGATCAGCTAAGAGGTGTTTAGATTTAGCTAGCTTAGCAAGGATTGCTCAGAATTAGCTAGATTAGCTAAAATGTGTTTAGATTTAGCTAGATTAGCAAGGATTGCACAGATGAACTAGATTAAGAGGTCTTGAGATTTAACTAGATTAGCAAGGATTGCTCAGATTTAGCTAGATTAGCTAGGTGGTATTCAGATTTAACTAGCTTAGCAAGGATTGTTTAGAATTAGCTAGATTAGCTAAAATGTGTTTAGATTTAGCTAGATTAGCAAGGATTGCTTAGATCAGCTAAGAGGTATTTGGATTTAGCTAGATTAGCAAGGATTGCTCAGATTTAGCTAAATTAACTAAAATGTGTTTAGATTTAGCTAGATTAGCAAGGATTGCACAGATGAACAAGATTAAGAGGTCTTTAGATTTAACTAGATTAGCAAGGATTGCTCAGATTTAGCTAGATTAGCTAGGTGGTGTTTAGATTTAACTAGCTTAGCAAGGATTGTTTAGAATTAGCTAGATTAGCTAAAATGTGTTTATATTTAGCTAGATTAGCAAGGATTGCTTAGATCAGCTAAGAGGTATTTGGATTTAGCTAGATTAGCAAGGATTGCTCAGATTTAGCTAAATTAGCTAAAATGTGTTTAGATTTAGCTAGATTAGCAAGGATTGCACAGATGAACTAGATTAAGAGGTCTTTAGATTTAACTAGATTAGCAAGGATTGCTCAGATTTAGCTAGATTAGCTCGGTGGCGTTTAGATTTAACTAGTTTAGCAAGGATTGTTCAGAATTAGCTAGATTAGCCTGGTGATGTTTAGATTTAGCTAGATTAGCAAGGATTGTTTAGATTTAGCTTTGGGATGTTCAGATTTTAGTCGGCTAAGCTAAGAGTCGTTCAGGTTTAGCCCAGTGATCTCGGAGGAGTTTAGATTTGGCCAGGAGGCGTTCAGGTTTAGCCAGATTAGCAAGGAGATGTTCAGCTTTTTATCTGGATTATTATAATTATTAGCCAAATTATTCTCTTTTTAAAAAGGTTGTGTTAGAATAAACATTTATTTATTAACACGATAATGGATGTCTTTCATTTGTATTCCTGCTGTTTGTTTAGGAAACTCGTTTTTGCTCCAACAAAATCCGACCTGTCTCTTGTGAAATTACAGGCCACCCAGCCACCTCATTAATATTCATTTAGCTCGCAAATAATCACAGTTTAATAATAAGGTTACGTGAAAAGATTTTATACATCATGACTATTTTCTTACCTAGAGGTACCAACATTTATGCTTCTGCTGTAGAGCTTGCGATTTTGGCTTCCTTGTGACCGTGATATTCGAGACGTTCCTGAACTTTCCTGACTGATTCACGGGGAGTTTAGTTTTTGGAGAACAGAGGTGTATTTGCCGCAGTTTTTGGCTCATTTCCCTGGACTGGTTTCATTCCTCACTGTGTGTGTGTGTGTGTGTTATCGCTCGTGCTAACTGGGAGCTGTGTGTATCTCCAAAATCTCCTCCTATTTCACGAAGTCCTATTTAAAGTCATGCACCGCTGGTGGTTATTTCATACAGTCGAGTGGTTAAAACTGATCCTGTAAGCCTGAACCCCTTCAGAGCAATTCCAGCGTTATGGACGTGACACTTGAACTCAAAATGGCAACAAATGACCCAGTGCATGTTTTATTGTCTCCCAGTATTTAAACAGGTGTTGCATATTTTAAGGCTGTACCATACTGGAGAAGTGATAGAACAAGAACAATTCCCATAGTACATCTAGGGCATGCCAGAAAACGCCAATAAAAGATGCGTTATGGATGTGACAGAAAAAGTATCACTTTTCTTGGGTGACTGTACATTTTTATCAAACTCTGTGAAATTGTAAACCTAATGTCGAAATGGAGATATCCGTTTGATAGAGGGGTCCAAGGTGAATATTAAAAAATCTTTGTTTAAAATATTTTGTATTTCATGCAGAGTTTCGGAAGGAAAAGTCAGCGTTACGGATGTGACGAAATTCCGTTATGGATGTGACGCGTCTGAAATAGACATGGCATATGTTTAGAAAATCAGCAATTTAACCACCATAACCCTTTGAAAAACTCTGTAAATATCAGCTAAAACTATCAAAGTTCTTAAATAATATTTAGGATGGCTATTGTTTTGCTGTTTTGTGGATTTTAGCATACATTTCTGTGGCTTGTGGCAATAATATAGAATTGTACATGATCAAAGTTGATTTTAGCTTGGGTTTTACATTATAAGAAAGAAAGACTGACAGTGACACATTAGGTTGGTTACAAATTGGTTCAACTTATTCACATCTGTAAAATACAGGCCTAGGTGAGATCTCTGGGAGTGGTTTTGATGTATTACATGTTGCTTTATTTTTGCATGGTGAGGTTGACATTTACATGGAATTGCCCTTCAGTTCCTTTTAGGGGTGTGCAAAAATATCGATACGGCGATATATCGCGATACTTTGGCTTCCGATTCAATATCGATACTCAAAATTTGAATATCGATATTTTTTCAAATAATAAAATCATGTTTCAGACGGGTTGTAAATCCAGTACGACTTCCGCACCTCCGCTCCGCGAGGTGTCGCTGTGCCGCTACCTCACTGCAAGGCACTCTTCGTCTTCTCTTTTTTTCCCCGGCGGTTGCAGTGAGGAAAAAAAACAGGCAAGCATGGCTGTTAACGTAAACCTAGAGACGCCGCCGAACTTTAAGGCAGATGTTTGGAGCCACTTTGGATTCCAAAGGAAAGGAGAAAAAAAAAACAGTGAGCCGGACAAAGAGAATGCACTTTGCAAAACCTGTTTCGCTCCAATTAAATTAAGATGCTCCAATTAAGATGCCCACTGCACTTTTCAATGCGTTTCAGACAGTGTGTTGTTCCTGCAAAATACAGGGATGCAAACAGCGCGCCTTTTGGCGGATGGCGCCTTTTTCACGGCTGAATCGCGCAGATCCGAATTTTTTTGGGGGGGGGGCGTTGGAGTGTCTGATTATAATTTCAAAGTAAATTCTGTATTAAAATGACTAAATAAGCAAATCCGTTACAGTCCATGAAACAGGAAGTATAAGGATGAGAAAAAAACAGTTTAAATCGGGAAGCTGCGCACATTTGCGCAGTCCTGCCGCTCAGGCTGCACAAATGTGCGCAGCTTTCTGATTTAAACTGTTTTTTTCTCATCCTTATACTTCCTGTTTCATGGACTGTAACGGATTTGCTTATTTAGTCATTTTAATACAGAATTTACTTTGAAATTATAATCAGACACTCCAACACCCCCCCCCCCCCCCCCCCCCCCAAAAAAAAAAAACCGGATCTGCGCGATTCAGCCGTGAAAAAGGCGCCATCCGCCAAAAGGCGCGCTGTTTGCATCCCTGAAAATAAGCACAAGTTAAATGTTCTCCGGTACATGTTCTCAAGTTTACAAAGAACAAATTGATATTAGTGTTAGCACTGAAATGTATGTGCAGTCTGCAGTGCAAGTTTTAAGTTTTCATAAAACAATTTGATTCTGCTTGTTAAGCAGCACTGATGTGTCCATGCTTACAGAAAAGTTGAGAATACTAGCACAGAAATGGGAATTTTCTGTATGTTGTAGTGAAGCAACTCTTGGTTTTGCCAGCAGTGGAATAGAGACAAATATATGTCTGGCAAGAGTGTGTAGTTATGTATGTGAAATGTAATTTTACAGTGGTCAATAAATTCTGATTTTCTTCAGTGACACAGATACCGTGATGTGGTTGAAATTTCTTGCAATATATCGATTATCGCAGAATTGCTGTACCGTGATATTATCGTTATCGTGGGCAAAATATCGCCATAGTATCGTATCGTGAGGTATCTGGTGATACCCAGCCCTAGTTCCTTTGTCATTTCTCTCTCTCTCTCTGTCCTTGTTCCTGTCTTCAGTGCTCGATGAGGAGGAAGAAGGTGAAAGTTTTGAGTTTGATGATGAAGCCCCCGAGGCTGAGCGTCCTCCTTTGTTCCCTCCTGCTCTGGAGAACGACTCTTCAGTCTACCTGGTTTTGGAGAATGCTGAGGCAGATCTCCCTCTGCCACCGCCGCCGCCACCATCACTACTGCAGACCTGTCCTGCTGCTCCACACGGGGACTTCCCGCCACCTCCTGAACAGGGACAAATTCAGGATGGAGCAGATAAGGAGCTCCCACCACCTCCAGGGGGCGCCGATACACAAGGTAGGATTGTGGATTTACTACTACTACTACTACTACTACTACTGGCTGGGAATTGTATGTGATTTATCTTTTTAGGACCAATAGGGACTCCCGGGTCCCAACCCAAAGCCAACCCGTACTCGGTGATTGACATTTCCCCGGAGAGCCCGTCTCCATTGTCTTCCCCAGCCAATGGGAATGAAGCTGATGTCCAGGAAGTACCCAGCAGTCCCGTTGTGCCCTCTGGATACTCTGTGCCTGTGCCTTGCGGCTACGCCACGCCCTCCAGCGTCCCGATCATCACCCCCACCTACACCACGCCCGTCATCATCAGACACTTCTCCGTGGATGAAGAAGGTAAAGAGAAACAGGTTCCTTCTTTGATTATGTTCACGTTTAATTTGTTGTTGCAGGCATCAAATAGTTTCGAATGAAAAGAGTAAATAATGGCGCCCTCTGGGGGATACCCTCGTTCTTCTGCCAACATCCAGATGGAAACTCGATTCTCTCTCTGTGTGTGTGTGTGTGTGTGTGTGTGTGTGTGTGTGTGTGTGTGTGTGTGTGTGTGTTTTTGCCACGAGTCTTTATTTAGCAGAACGTTGCCTGTGATCACGGTTTCCTGTTTTCTCAGTGGTGCTGCAGCTCTATTCCTCACACACTTATTCTTCATTCAGCTTCTAAAAAGCTGGTATGAGTGCATTAATATATGCAGCTCACTGCTTTTTAGTTTGTATGTATGAAGGTAAACAATTTTACAATCTACTCATTGCTAATTTTTTTTTTTTTTTTTTTCCCCAAAGCCATTGTTTTGAAATAGGATTGGCCTTGCTAATTAGGACTCGTATATAAGATTTGTTTTAAAAAAAAATATTAAAATGAAGGATTTGTCCTCATGATGTTTGCTGAAGTGGCCACGTCTGATCATACCGTAATAATAAGCACAGCTGTGGCGTAAATCCGGACTACAGACGACGTTTACTCTAAAATACGACTGATTTAAAAAAAAAAAAATTTTATAGCTTAAGAAATAAGAAGCCGTGGCGACATTAATGGGATGGACTGCCGCAGAGGCCACGCCTCCGTCACAGGAAAGTAAAGTCGTCTGGGTTTTGCTTCAAGTCTCATGTTCCTCGTCATCAGATCCTCGTGGTTAGGTTTGGATGCTTCTTCGGTCTAAAAACGTCTGCCGTGGTTTGACGCGAAGCCTTTGTGACTTCCTTTTGGAATATGAATTACAATCTGCGTCTGCGTTTCAGATTTGGAGAACAGGAATAACGTCTGGGGAGGAAAGCAGCGAGTTCTGCCGAGTATGAACTCGATAAGCAAAAAGCTTTTCTGCAGATTATAGTCCAGACCCATGGACAGGTCACGTGATGTATCTAATCAGGTCGCAGGAACACTCGGGTCTCCTAAAAGATGGAGAGTTTCTTCACTGTATCTTAGTGCAAGTATGATACCGCCCCCTGCTGGTGGAAATATCGTACCGCGGTTGGACAGATGCTGAGCGACTTTGGTTTGTTCAGCTTCAGTGGAAAGAGAGGGTTGGTTTTTCAAGTTGTTTGACTTGTATAATAATAATAATAATAATAATAATAATAATAATCCCTGTGTTTTCCTTTATTAATTTTTCCAGTCATATTTTACATAACATATTTGTGTACGTACACACACAACACACACGACAAAAGTTTTGTATGTATCATGTTTTTCTTTCTTTTTTTTTCTCCTCTGTAGTGACCGTTGTGGGGGCGGGGCATCCTCTGACTGACGGGTGAGTTTTTTTGTTTGTTTGGGGTTTTTTTAAATTAATTTTGTTATATTGCTATTAGAAATAGGTCTCTGTTTTAATTAATTGTTAACACGGTGTTTCATCTGCACTGACTTAGAATTTTTTCTTCTTTTTTTTTCCTTCTCTTCATGATAACGATCATATATCAGAATCCGGATGTTTTGTAAGTGTAGTATCTCACTGGGCTGCGACTAGTTGGAGACATGACAATTGCGATAAAATATGCGAATTAGCGACACTTGGAATCGCACTGAATTGATATTCGCATATTTTACCGCAATTGTCGTGTCTCCAACTCGTCGCAGGCTGTCGCAGCCCGGCTTTCCCTCGGCAGGCAGGGAAGTAGAGGAAGCCTGACGGAAACTGACTCGAGAAGGGTTCGCGACGACTTTGCGACACCAGCGACGCATTTGCGGCTATTTTGAGAGAAATTTTGTCGCACGAATTTTTTTGAACATGTTCAAAACCTCAGCGACGAAGGAGTGATACTTTGCGACTCGTGCGAATGTTTCAAGACACTTTTGAAACTGTCGCGAATGACATCCGCAATTTGTCGCAAGCTGTCGCGGCCCAGTGAGATACTGGCTTAAGACAGCGTTCCCTGGGTTCTGTCTAAATCACTAGTGTTTGATTGAAAAGCAATCTGGATCCTGATTGGTCAGAAGGTGTTGATTTATTCATTTTCTATAACAGCAGCTCTGATAGTGGTCGACGCTTGTGTACGATTTAAAAAGTTTTCTGTTTCTTTAAAGGTCCCATGGCATGGTGGTTTGTTGATGCTTTAAACGGGCTCGTGGAGGTTTCCGGATGTTATATCCGCAGCCTTTCTCGAAATGAACCCTCGGCACGTAGATATAGCCTCCTGGGAGAAAGCCCCATTTCAGCGCTTTTCCCAGTGCGTCGTTTTGCTAATGAGAAGCAGGAGGCGGGGAAGGGTAGAGGGTGGGGGTGGGTCATGGAGGGAGGGGGAGGGGCTTGACCAAGCTGCGCGCACACATACTCGCTGCTATCAGCGCCTGTAGCCACGCTGCTAAGACAAAACCCCGTTCTCCCTCGGACTCCTTTCGTAAACTCAACGTGACACAGAGAACAGAGAGTGAGAGTGTTCAGAGTGGTAGTTTACGAACGTATAATACCCTAGGCTTGAACACGCACTCCATAACCAAAGAGGATAGAAGCAGCAACTACAGCAACATATCGCTTATCCAACAGAAGACATGCGTTGCGGCGCAATAGTCAAACATAAGCTCATAAGTTACAGTCAATTTCCAGACTAAACTCAGTTTAACAGAGCATGCTGCATGCGCTTTAGTTTTGTAGCGCAGAGTACCTGGCTAACTGCAGGAAGCGGTTAGCTGCACAGCTAATGTAGCCATTGCTAGGCTAACGCACCGATTTTAAAACACGGCAAAACGACTTAACAGTTATACACTTACTTGTTCGGTGTTTGTGGCTGATGCGGCAGGGATGCTTGGTACGGACCCAGGCTTCAGTGACAGTTGATGTGCAAAACCTGCCCTGTACTGTCCCAAGTTGTGGAAACATTCCTCAGGAAAATGCTTCCGACAAACATACACCGTCTTAGGTAGACTCGACGGCGTATTATTGACGTAAATAAAATTAAGCCACTGCGTCTTCAGGGGCTCTCCCGTCGGCAGGAAAAACAGACTCTTTTCTGTGTTGTCACATCCATGTACAGCGCAATTTCCATGTTTCGCTCGCTTAGGTGATGCCATGTTGTTGTGTCCTCTATGGTCTCCTCACTACAACTGGGCGGGGCAATCCATACAGTGGGTGGGAATCCAGAGGGGGGGGCGTGGGGATCATCTCCCTTGCTGACGTAGTAAAGGGAAGAGCTTATCAACGCGCCGTTTTGACGCGCCATTCTCAAATGTTGGGCATAGTTTGGTTTACACATTATGAAATTTCTAGCCACTGGGGTGACTTAAGAAGGTCAGAGGAACTCATTTTAACGTTAAAAAACCTCAGAAAGTGAAAATTTCATGCCATGGGACCTTTAAGGAAAGTGTTGGCACTTTAACAGTCAGCTGTACCATGACAATTTTTTTTTAAATCTGATTAACTTGAGAGAGAATAAATAGAGGCTGGTGAGGGGAAAGTGCATTTACAGCTGCTATAACGTAAGTGAGAACAGGAACAACTTTGCAACTCGAACAGCTCTAAGATTTTGTGCTGTGGCTTTGGAAATCTGTCTCTTAAACCTAATGCTAAACTTTAGTGTATAATCCGACACGGAGAACACGAGCCTTCACGGTCTGTTATAGGTTTCAGCCCAGATCTTATGAGCATCTCATACTAGCGTATTACAAGTTGACTCATCTCACCCACAGCGTCTTCACTGAAGAATGTCCAGTTATAGCGGAGGAAGACGCTCTGGCGAAGTGGGCGTCGGACCCTGCGAACACGGCCTGGATGGAGAGTAAGGCTTCGTTTGATTCACTTTAAGGCTGAAATGGGGAAAAGACTATTTTGTAAATACATTAATTTAAAAAGAATCTCTCGTCGTTGTGTGTTTGCGTGCCTCCTTTCGTCAAGAAGAGATTTTTTTTTTTAACTCGTAAATTGTAAAAACGGTAGGAACCTTTTGT
The DNA here is from genome assembly GCF_027579695.1 of Neoarius graeffei. NCBI lineage: Eukaryota > Metazoa > Chordata > Actinopteri > Siluriformes > Ariidae > Neoarius > Neoarius graeffei. Next base: position 6,051,602 of record NC_083579.1, on the reverse strand, counting down.
TTAAGGCTGAATTGCACAAGTTTGTCCTGACTGATGAAATGTAAACAGTTTTTCTGAAGTAGATTCCCAGACCCAGAAGATTTCCTTCCTCTTCTACAGAGGAAGTTGTCCTGTGTCAGGACTTTCCTTCAAAGCAGCGGCATCCGCTCAAGTCTGACTGCTGCATGAGATTTTACACACACACACACACACACACACACACAGAGGCTGTCTCTATCCTGCCCGGTAAAGATATGAGGATTTAGTGTGTGTGTGTGTGTTTACGTCTGCATTTCAGATCCAGATGAAGTTATTTATGACGACGTTCCGAGAGAGAATTCGGGATCCACTACAGGTCAGCGTGTCCGTGTTCCTGCTCCTTCTGTCTCTCTGTCCTTCTGTCGTTCTCTTACTTCTGCAATTCTGCTGCCTGTTTTCTGACACTTTACCCATTTTGAATCAAACTGAACGTCCAAATCGATTCATTCCATCATCGATCAAATTAGAAAAGGCGTATTAGTTTCCTACGATGCTTTAGGACGATATGCGCAACGAAAAGGGCTCAGCTTGAACTGATAAACTACTAAACCAAAGCTACGAACTTCAAACTACTTAACTTACCCTAAAACTAAACTCCGAGTGCAGATCTGTTCCACAGAAAGAGATGATAAAGAAATTCAAAATGCTCAAATACCGAACTGTTAAACTCAGTACGCTGTAAAAAAAAATTCTCGTATATTTTACTGTAATTTATTGGCATTTTGTGTTGCTTTGTAAAAAAAAAAAAAATTGTAATATCTGAATCGTGTATAAAATGAGACGTATCCCAGTACACGTGCTCATTTGGCTGGTTGCAAGAAACAACTGAGCTGAAGGTTAAAGGACTTGTGCTGGGATTTGAACACACGACCTTCTGATCTGTGACTCAAAGCCTTAACTACTGAGTTGACACAACTACGCCGCTCTTTACTGTTTGTCTGTTTACTTTTAGCTCATCCATCCGACAGGTGATGAGTTTACGCCATCATGTGTTGTCCGGCGTCGTCCACGTTTCACAAAAATCGCTGCTTCTCTCTCAGTTCTTCACCGATTTTTATTCTTTTTGGCAGGAAGGTCGGTCTGCCTGGGGTGCATGCCATGGGGTAGCTTCAACCCAAATTTGCATAATTGCAATTAATAATGAAGATATGGAGTAATTAATCAATTCCTAACGAGCAGTTTCTACACTTCTCCCTCAATTCTTCACCGGTTTTGATTCTTTCTGGTATGAAGGTACCGAGGGTGCATATAACTTCTACCCAGATTTGCTTCATTACAATTATTAATGAAGTTATGGACTAATTAAGCCTTAATTAAACAAAATTCGCTTCTTCCCAGTCAGTTCCTCGCCATTTTGGTTTCTTTCTGGTAAATAGGTTGATATTCCTACGGTGGATATCGCTTCTATATATAGCTTGGATATAGCTTGCAACATTTATTGCGCAAGGTGGCCCGCTTTCGAGAGTTCCTCTGGACTAGACAGGGCTGGAGTGAGCTACGCCGTCACTGACGGTCTCGTTACTGTTTAAATTATACAAAACCTGATGGGCAACCTACAGTAAAATCTACAGTAGTTTTTTTTTTTTTAATATATAACATACTAATAAACTGTCCATCTGAAACTCTCACGAGCTGCTGAGCTGCCCGAGTCAAACTGCAAAACACAAACTCGTAAGATGCCAATCTCAAACTACTGAACTGCTAATAATTTCAAACTAGTAAACACAAACTACTGTAATGATCAAACCGAACTACGCTGTAACGCCACTATACCAAGCTCCTTGTTGGGCGTCCAAACAGTTTGTTATACCGAAATGGAGCCACTCGTCGCACCACTCACTCTGACGTAAAACAAGACCAGCTGTGTTTAATTTACACAACCCCGATTCCAAAAAAGTTGGGACAAACTACAAATTGTAAATAAAAACGGAATGCAATAATTTACAAATCTCAAAAACTGATATTGTATTCACAATAGAACATAGACAACATATCAAATGTCGAAAGTGAGTCATTTTGAAATTTCATGCCAAATATTGGCTCATTTGAAATTTCATGACAGCAACACATCTCAAAAAAGTTGGGACAGGGGCAATAAGAGGCTGGAAAAGTTAAAGGTACAAAAAAGGAACAGCTGGAGGACCAAATTGCAACTCATTAGGTCAATTGGCAATAGGTCATTAACATGACTGGGTATAAAAAGAGCATCTTGGAGTGGCAGCGGCTCTCAGAAGTAAAGATGGGAAGAGGATCACCAATCCCCCTAATTCTGCGCCGACAAATAGTGGAGCAATATCAGAAAGGAGTTCGACAGTGTAAAATTGCAGAGAGTTTGAACATATCATCATCTACAGTGCATAATATCATCAAAAGATTCAGAGAATCTGGAAGAATCTCTGTGCGTAAGGGTCAAGGCCGGAAAACCATACTGGGTGCCCGTGATCTTCGGGCCCTTAGACGGCACTGCATCACATACAGGCATGCTTCTGTATTGGAAATCACAAAATGGGCTCAGGAATATTTCCAGAGAACATTATCTGTGAACACAATTCACCGTGCCATCCGCCGTTGCCAGCTAAAACTCTATAGTTCAAAGAAGAAGCCGTATCTAAACACGATCCAGAAGCGCGGACGTCTTCTCTGGGCCAAGGCTCATTTAAAATGGACTGTGGCAAAGTGGAAAACTGTTCTGTGGTCAGACGAATCAAAATTTGAAGTTCTTTATGGAAATCAGGGACGCCGTGTCATTCGGACTAAAGAGGAGAAGGACGACCCGAGTTGTTATCAGCGCTCAGTTCAGAAGCCTGCATCTCTGATGGGTTGCATTAGTGCGTGTGGCATGGGCAGCTTACACATCTGGAAAGACGCCATCAATGCTGAAAGGTATATCCAGGTTCTAGAGCAACATATGCTCCCATCCGGACGACGTCTCTTTCAGGGAAGACCTTGCATTTTCCAACATGACAATGCCAAACCACATACTGCATCAATTACAGCATCATGGCTGCGTAGAAGAAGGGTCCGGGTACTGAACTGGCCAGCCTGCAGTCCAGATCTTTCACCCATAGAAAACATTTGGCGCATCATAAAACGGAAGATACGACAAAAAAGACCTAAGACAGTTGAGCAACTAGAATCCTACATTAGACAAGAATGGGTTAACATTCCTATCCCTAAACTTGAGCAACTTGTCTCCTCAGTCCCCAGACGTTTACAGACTGTTGTAAAGAGAAAAGGGGATGTCTCACAGTGGGAAACATGGCCTTGTCCCAACTTTTTTGAGATGTGTTGTTGTCATGAAATTTAAAAATCACCTAATTTTTCTCTTTAAATGATACATTTTCTCAGTTTAAACATTTGATATGTCATCTGTGTTCTATTCTGAATAAAATATGGAATTTTGAAACTTTCACATCATTCTATTCTGTTTTTATTATTTACAATTTGTACTTTGTCCCAACTTTTTTGGAATCAGGGTTGTATTTACACTTCATTCACTTACATATTTACATGGACGGAATGTAAAAATGGACGAAGTCTCGGAGCTCTTTTGCTTTAAAAGTTGAAATTTTTCAGGACACTGTATCCTTTAGACAAATCGGTTCCTTTCTCATGACGCTTTAAACGCGCCAGGATATGAAGTTTGTCTTTGACAGTGCCACATTCACACGCAGCACCATTAGGACTAATTACCATGCACCTGTTCTGGATTAGAGTGCAATCATAGCATGCACTCATAACGACTCTCACTACACACAGATTTTGTGAAGTTTACCCACTGTACCAAGTGTCTCACATTACCAGGCCTATTTGTAGCCCTGTGTTGATATTCTGGTTTTTATTTTGCCCTTTGTCTCCTCCGTTGATCTCCTGTCTGTGTCTCGCCTGACCATCGCCTGTTTCTCGACTCTGATTTTTGGTCACTGATCAGATTGGATCTGTTTGCTGTAGGGCTGTAACGATATGCGTATCGAAATCGCGATACGCAGAGCCACGATCCGTATCGCGATACAAGAAGGCAGAATCGCGGTACACCCTTTCAAACTTCTCCTCAGCCCAAAAACAGAGGCGCTTCCAAGCTTCAATTTATGAATACTTTACTTTTTATTTAAATTACATTTTAAACTTACTTAAATTACTTTTATTTTTTATATCTATTAGTAAGTCGTTTTTTCGCCGACCTGCGACAATCTTCTGCGAGTCACGCAACGCCCACACTCGCCACTGGCAGAGCATTCATTTCTTTTAAGCGGTCGCCATTCTGGTTGCGACGCGGGGAGCGAATCTGTAAACAAGCAGCTCATTGGCTGGCTAGGTGTGCCACAAGCCAATCACAATCACTTGACCGGAAAGGCATACAGTGTTGCCAGATTGGGCGGGTTTAGGTGCTTTTTGGCTGGTTTTGAACATATTTTGGGGTGGAAAACGTTAGCAATATCTGGCAACACTGAAGGCATGTCTGCTTAGGCGGAAGCCTTCTGCGGCAGTTACATTTTGACACGCGAGCAATGTTTCACCATAAAAATTCCGTAATTTCCATCTTGTTTTCCGCGATCACAGAAAATCATTGGCCCTATGAGAGTGAGACAGTGAGAGAGCCACCCCCCCAAAAAAAAATCTTAACGGATTTACACGATTTGGAAAAATGACTTTTTCAGAACCGAAAAAAACAGAGCTTCCGGCTCAACAGTATTATTTTGAGAAATAAAACAATCTTTGGATATACATTTGTTCATTTTTGCATACATATTACTCATTCTCTGCAGTGGTCTGAATTATTTGTTATTAAATAGTTAATGTAAGTAAGTAAATGTTAATAAGTCAAATTCACTACTTTAAAAAAAACATTTTAAAAAAATCGTGGGCGTATCGAATCGTGGGTCAAAAATCGCGATACGAATCGAATCGTGAGTTGGGTGTATCGTTACAGCCCTAGTTTGCTGGCGTGTTTTTTTTTTTTTTTTTTTAATAAAACTCTTCCATCCTGACCATTCGCCTGCGTTTTCTGACAGACGGAGCGGATCTGGCGTTTATGAGTAACCATGGCAACAGTGCTTACGGAGTAAAGACTCGAGTAAAACTGCTTTTAGCTCGTAAAATAAAATCCTTTTAAGGGATTTTATTGAATTCAGCGATCACTGTTCTCGATAATTATTAGTAATCGATACGTAAGCGAGACCCGTTAAGCCTTTGTTCTATGACGTTCGTTATACACGAAAGTTTGTAGTAAAAGAGTTCATTATAGTCGGGTTGCGGTGTACTCCGCTTCTAAACTGAAACTCGGATTAATAAGTGGCGAAAAACAACCTACTGTCCTACACACAATCATCTCAACAACTAAACACCAACATTTCTACTCAGAATACTAAACGAAAACTTACTCGAGCTAAAACTGCTCGTCTCAAAATGCTGAACTTTGTGCTGAGATCATTAATAACATCCCTACGTTTAGCTTACGGTGTAAAATCTGTGTTGAAATCTGTCCAGTCAGCATGTCAAACTATGGAAGTGGTGTGTGTGTGTGTGTGTGTGTGTGTGTGAGGCTCTCACAGTGGCTAATATTCTAAAAATAATATTACAGTAAATACTTTTATATTCACTTTCAATTCCTCAGAAACATCAGTGAAGAGTGTGATGGACAGTAATGGTGATGCTAATCGTGTGTGTGTGTGTGTGTGTGTGTGTGTGAGAGCAGACGTGGATGAGATGATCTATGATGATGTGGAGCTTGGTGAGGAGGGAGGCAGCAGCTCCGTGGAGAACGGCTGGAGCTCTAGCGAGTTCGAGAGCTACGACGAGGAGAGCGATGGAGAGAGCAGGCACGGAGAGAACGGCCTCCTCCCCAACGCCTTCATCCGCCGACACACACCCAGCACCAAAACACACGTATGTGTATATCTACTAGTGCATCTCAAAAAATTAGAATACCATGAAAAAGTTCCTTTTTTTTCATAATTTAATTCAAAAAGGTAAACTTTCATATATTCTATTTTCATTACATGTAAAGTGAAATATTTAAAGCCTTTTTTGTTTTAATTTTGATGATTATGGCTTATAGCTCATGAAAATCAGAAATCCAGTATCTCAAATTATTAGAATATTCCCTAAGATCAATAAAAAAAAACGGATTTACAATACAGAAATGTCCAACTTCTGAAAAGTATATTCATTTATACACTCAGTACTTGGTTGGGGCTCCTTTACCATGAATGCGGTGTGGCATGGAGGTGATCGGTCTGTGGCACTGCTGAGGTGTTATTGAAGCCCAGGTTGCTTTGATAGTGGCCTTCAGCGTATCTGTATTTTTGGGTCGGGTGTTTCTCATCTTCCTCTTGACAATACCCCATAGATTCTCTAAGGGGTTCAGGTCAGGCAAGTTGGCTGGCCAAACAAACACAGTAATATCATGGTCAGCAAACCATTTGGTAGTAGTTTTGGCACTGTGGGTAGGTGCTAAGTCCTGCTGGAAAAGGAAATCAGCATCTCCAAAAAGCTCGTCAGCAGATGGAAGCATGAAGTGCTCTAAAATCTCCTGGTAGATGGCTGTGTTGACTTTGGACTTGATAAAATACAGTGGACCAACACCAGCAGGTGACATGGCACCCCAAATCATCACAGACTGTGGAAACTTCACACTGGGCTTCAAACACCTTGGATTCTGTGCCTCTCCACTCTTCCTCCAGACTCTAGAACCGTGATTTCCAAATTAAATGTAAAATGTACTTTCATCAGAAAAGAGGACTTTGGACCACTGAGCAACAGTCCATTTCTTTCTCTCCTTAGCCCAGATAAGACACTTCTGACATTGTCTCTGGCTCAGGAGTAGCTTGATATTAGGAATGCGAAAGTTGTATCCCCTTTCTTGAAGATGTCTGTTCGTGATGGGTCTTGATACACTGACACCAGCCTCAGTCCACTCCTTGTGAAGCTCTCCCAAGTTCTTGAATCAACTTTTCTTGACAATCCTCTCAAGACTGCAGCCATCCCTGTTGCTTGTGCACCTTTTCCAGCCACCCTTTTCAGCAGTGACCTTTTGTGGCTTACTCTCCTTGTGGAGGGCATCAGTGATCATCTTCTGGACAACAGTCAAGTCAGCAGTCTTCCCCATGATTGTGGTTGTGTGTACTGAACTAGACTGAGAGATACACTGTGTTCATACTGTTTTACTCAAACTCGAAATGAAATATTCTAATATTTTGAGATGGGTTTTTTTATGTTTTTGTACTGTATGCCATACTGATTAAAATTAAAATAGAAAAATGCTTGAAACATTTTAGTTTGTGTAACGAGTCGATAATATATAACATTTTCACTTTCTTAAATAGCTGATGGGAAATATTGAACTTTTTCACAATATTCTAATTTTTTGAGATGCACTAGTACACACACACACACACACACACACACACACCAAAACCAGATATTTCCATAAAAGGTCTTAGTTTTATAACCTAATACAGCTTAGTAATAATTCTGGCACAATTTAATTCCACACACATCGGCGATCCTTGCATTTTTTTAAGAGTACAGTAACCATCGCACGACAAGGTGCCGACAATTTCACCAAAATCCAACAATAATCCTAGAATAATTCACCAATTCTCCATCAACCCACCAAAGATCCTGCAGCAACCTTCAACCGAGCGTCTATCATTCTACAAAATCCATCATCCTCCAACAATCTGCAAGAATTCAACTACAATCCTCAACCAATCCCCAAAATCGTTGAGTAATCCCCAAACCATCCTTAAAGTCTCCAACAATTCCTCTTCAATCCTCAAACAAATCCTCAACTATTCTCCAACAATCTGGCAAACAAGCCTCAGCCAGTCTCGCCAAAAAAATTCCAAAAATCTAATAATCCTTACACAATCACTGGTCCTTAAAGTGACGCTTTTTAATATGATGTATTAAAAAGATGAACAGAGTACCCTGTGGAGCTCGAATAACCCCTCGGTACTTGAATCACATGCTGTATTGCATGCCGCTGCCTCATGCCTGTGAAGGAGAACGATTTGGAAAAACCCCGCGTGCTAATGTCTACACTCGGGTACAGAAACGGCCAAAGAAGTTTGTCGTCATTAACGAGCGAGGTTGCGACGAACATGGCGGAACTGGCGGCCTCCGACACAGAAGCGAGCGTTTGAGAGCCTTCAAGCTCGCAGGTGCGTTTAGATTTGGATTGTTTCAATTCTAACCTGTATAAAAGTTGATGTAATAAGTAAAGATACCAATTGGCGTTATTTTGTAAGCGTTTGTTGCCTGGAAACGGTAAAAGGTGACGTTTGTGTGGGCAGTCTAGATGCACCTGATTTTGACACGTTTGAGTGATCGAGTCAGGGACGGTGAGTGTTCATGTCAATCCGTGATCCGCCATGTTTGCTGTGGCTCCGCGGTTGTGACCTCGGACCTGCGCATGACCTCGGGTGACTTTTCCAAACTGGCTGCTGAGCGAGCGGGTTGTAAACAGACTAACACGTGGTTAGGATGCCCCACATGCACTAGGAAGTAAAATGTATTGAAACAAGATGATGGGTATCAGCTTAAACAATTCCGATGATTCCTGAACCAGTCCAGCACATCGACCTGTTTCACTTGAAAGTCCGTCAAAGGTTTTCCAGCAATATTCCAAGTGTAACAACGAGCTTGTGTTAATCCAAATATCTGAATCTTGTAACAATTCTTAATTTTATCCCAAAGCACAAAATCTTCACATTCAACAATCCTTGTCATAATTCCGCACTAATCCTACAACAGTTCTTGGAGAACATCTCACAATTCTGCAGAACCTCAGCAAGAGTCTCCAACAACTCTCCAATCAAGCCTCCATCAATCCTTAAAAAATCCAGAAATATAACAATTCCACAATCTTGTAGTGCTTCTTCAACAATGTTCTAAGTTTCCAACATGCTGCTGCAAGCTCGCAATAATCTCCCAAAGTCCTCCACGCATGCAATGCATGATGCACGTCCTGGAAGAACCCAACAATCTGGCAACAATCTCCAAAACACGAATCATCCTCCAAACAACTTTCTACCAATCCTCAACAGTCAGTGATGCAAAACTCCACCAACCATCTTTCAATTCTTTGACGAAACTACAGAACGTTTGTAATAATTCTACAAGAATCCTGCAGCACAAATCCTCAAACACTCCTAAGGGGTGTTCACACGGCAACTTTTACTCCGGTGTAGCACCGGGGCTGCCCCGGTAGAGCGTTCACACGGTACAAAGTTATACCGGTGTAGCCCCTGAAAGCTGCTTAAACTGGTGCAAATCTAACCCTGCTCGGGAGGTGGTTTAAGAAATTTACTCCGGAGTAAATGCTAGTTTGCGGGGCAGCACCGATATAAAATGGGACGTCTGAACGCTACAGGGGTAGACTCGCTATGCGTGAGGAGAGTTGATTACATACGGGCATTGCGTAATTTGCATCCTGGTATTTTGCGCTTTCAAAATGGCGAATATCAACAACAACAGAACTGCGTGTCTTCCAGTGTTGCCAGATTGGGCGGTTTTAAGTGCATTTTGGCGGATTTGAACATATTTTGGGCTGGAAAACGTCAGCAGTATCTGGCAACACTGGTGTCTTCATCCACGTTGTTTTCCCGGCGCTTGGTGATGCCATGACAACCGGGAAAAGGAAGTACATTTTCACGCATGCGCATATTTCATTTCCACATTATTACTATCGTATAGCACGGTCGCAAAAACTGCCGTGTGAACGCAAATGGGGCTGCACTGGTGCTAACACGCTTCTCTCTAGTAAGCAGGTTTGTGACGTGTGAACGCTCCACAAAATTTACACCGGTGTAAGATATATCGCAACAAAATACATCGGTGCAGCATCGATGCAAATATGTGCCGTGTGAACAGCCCTCTAGATCACCAACATCCTTCAGAAGTTCCAAAAATTTCCTTTTGGTTTTGGTTTCTGGAATACGTTTTGTATTACCAAAAGTTCAGATAAGTCCATAAGAGGTACCAAAGTACCAGAGTCACAAGACCAGGAGCACTTCATGTATACGTTTGTTATAAAATCCCACAGCTACACTCGTGTACAGTGTACAACCCCGATTCCAAAAAAGTTGGGACAAAGTACAAATTGTAAATAAAAACGGAATGCAATGATGAAGTTTCAAAATTTCATATTTTATTCAGAATAGAACATAGATGACATATCAAATGTTTAAACTGAGAAAATGTATCATTTAAAGAGAAAAATTGGGTGATTTTAAATTTCATGACAACAACACATCTCAAAAAAGTTGGGACAAGGCCATGTTTCCCACTGTGAGACATCCCCTTTTCTCTTTACAACAGTCTGTAAACGTCTGGGGACTGAGGAGACAAGCTGCTCAAGTTTAGGGATAGGAATGTTAATCCATTCTTGTCTAATGTAGGATTCTAGTTGCTCAACTGTCTTAGGTCTTTTTTGTCGTATCTTCCGTTTTATGATGCGCCAAATGTTTTCTATGGGTGAAAGATCTGGACTGCAGGCTGGCCAGTTCAGTACCCAGACCCTTCTTCTACGCAGCCATGATGCTGTAATTGATGCAGTATGTGGTTTGGCATTGTCATGTTGGAAAATGCAAGGTCTTCCCTGAAAGAGACGTCGTCTGGATGGGAGCATATGTTGCTCTAGAACCTGGATATACCTTTCAGCATTGATGGGGTCTTTCCAGATGTGTAAGCTGCCCATGCCACACGCACTAATGCAACCCCATACCATCAGAGATGCAGGCTTCTGAACTGAGCGCTGATAACAACTTGGGTCGTCCTTCTCCTCTTTAGTCCGAATGACACGGCGTCCCTGATTTCCATAAAGAACTTCAAATTTTGATTCGTCTGACCACAGAACAGTTTTCCACTTTGCCACAGTCCATTTTAAATGAGCCTTGGCCCAGAGAAGACGTCTGCGCTTCTGGATCATGTTTAGATACGGCTTCTTCTTTGAACTATAGAGTTTTAGCTGGCAACGGCAGATGGCACGGTGAATTGTGTTCACAGATAATGTTCTCTGGAAATATTCCTGAGCCCATTTTGTGATTTCCAATACAGAAGCATGCCTGTATGTGATGCAGTGCCGTCTAAGGGCCCGAAGATCACGGGCACCCAGTATGGTTTTCCGGCCTTGACCCTTACGCACAGAGATTCTTCCAGATTCTCTGAATCTTTTGATGATATTATGCACTGTAGATGATGATATGTTCAAACTCTTTGCAATTTTACACTGTCGAACTCCTTTCTGATATTGCTCCACTATTTGTCGGTGCAGAATTAGGGGGATTGGTGATCCTCTTCCCATCTTTACTTCTGAGAGCCGCTGCCACTCCAAGATGCTCTTTTTATACCCAGTCATGTTAATGACCTATTGCCAGTTGACCTAATGAGTTGCAATTTGGTCCTCCAGCTGTTCCTTTTTTATACCTTTAACTTTTCCAGCCTCTTATTGCCCCTGTCCCAACTTTTTTGAGATGTGTTGCTGTCATGAAATTTCAAATGAGCTAATATTTAGCATGAAATTTCAAAATGTCTCACTTTCGACATTTGATATGTTGTCTATGTTCTATTGTGAATACAATATCAGTTTTTGAGATTTGTAAATTATTGCATTCCGTTTTTATTTACAATTTGTACTTTGTCCCAACTTTTTTGGAATCGGGGTTGTATAATATTGTGTTTTGGGCTGCATCTGGTTACGCAAAAAGCAGTACGTAAGATGTCCAGATATTCAGTAGGCATTTACTAGTCATTAAACAGCACCTGGATGATCTTCTACATCCAGACTAAACAAACGTACCACACTATTATATCCCATAATTCAACTGGAGACTCCAATTATCCAAAGAAGAATAATTAATGTGGGGGAAACAAAAAGAAAACCAACCAACCAACCAAAAAAAAACCCCCAAAAAACAGTGTGGACTGGAGCAAAGCCAGTTGTTGGAGTGGCGTGGAATTGTTGAAATATTTCTGCTTTTTTTTTTTTTTTTTTAATTTCTCTGCGTGTGTGTATACGTCATCCGTGAACATCCAGGTCAGAGGACAGGTAATATGGCGGATTAGTGCATCCGAGTTGTGTTAGTACTCGCTCACATTCTTGCAGAACGTCCTACAGCAGGCACTTGAACATCATGAGTATCTGGATGCAGCCTGGATCTTCTGGTCCCAGCATGACACTACACTATTTGCAAGGATCTCAAAATATGTTGATAAAATGTTATATGTATGTATTTTTGACAGATATAAAAAGTAGTCATTCCATATATCTTAGATATGTTGATGCACTGTAAATACGCAGTCCTGTGCAAAAGTCTGAGACACATGTAAAGAAATGCTGTCAGCCAAAAATAATGAAATGTTTCAATATTAAAAAAAAAAAATACTATAAACAGTAAGCGCAAAAAAAAAAAAAAGTCCCTTCCACGCCAGAATCTGGTTTTCCCAGGCAGTGTCCTGTCCCAGTACTAATCAGCTCTTTTGAGGCGTATGGGTGCAGCGCCGATCTCCTTTTCCATAGCCCTCGGTCTCTCACCTATACAGCTAGGGTTACGGTGGGGGGCGGGTCCTCTGGTAACCGCGAGAGTTTGACTTCCCTACTCGCATCTGTATTGCAGCGTGCCTTGCCAGACGGCAGTAGGTACCATTTTGATGATGGTCTTTGGTATGACCCGACTGAGAAGAACTCGCGATCTCCCGGTTGAGAGAAGGACACGCTAACCATGAGGCCAACTCGCGATGTAATTTGGAGTGAGACGACCCTTTGCTTTAGTCTCCGGTCCAGTGAGGTCAGTTTTATGCGGAAATGATCTGTAGGTTTTACTGAGCGTCTTACAGAACCAGCCACGGTTCTTCTGGACACTTTGATTGTCACACTCGCTTCTTCATTTTGCAGAGAAAAAAGTAGCCTTCGTTATGTTTTCTTTTTTAATCTGAAAAGTGCTCTCTTATGAAATATGCCACTCAGATACAAACTTTTTTTTTTCCCTGTAACATTTAATTTTGCGCTGGAAAACAAATGTTTGGAACTCTAAATTGTTTTTGTAATGTTTTGACTCGATAATGTAGACCAGGGGTTTTCAAAGTGTGGGAGAGTGAGCCCCCCCTCAGAGAGCAAATAAACAACAGCGCCCCCCCCTTACAATTTTTGTTGTTGCTATACTTAATGTTCCATTCGTATTTAAAAAAATGGTTGTTGTACACATTTTTATTTTTTTCTTTTACACGTTTTAAACATCTGTGCTTTTCTTTTTAAAACATCTTGTTTTACACATTTTAAACATCTCATAGCAGCGTTAGCTAGCACCTCTTGGCAGACAACACACTGTGGCAGTGCAGCGTCTTCAGATCCAGTCCATGAAAATCCAAACTTTAAATAATCGTGGTCAGACTTCCTTCTTTTTTCAGTCCCCCCAGGATTCCGTGGGCCTTTTTTGTGATTGTTGCGGGCTAAAATGTCTGATGTTGCGGGGGTTTCCAAAAAATTGCGCTGAAAGTTGCGGTGTTTTTTAGGTTTTTGTTGCGATTACATTGCGGGAGGAAGTGAAAGTTGCGAGAAATTGTTGCGATTTTCTCTTTTTGTGATTAAAATTGAGTGATATGTTAAATATTAAGTTATTACTGAAAAACTATTGATTAAAAAAACAAAGACACTGAGAAATGGTCCTGTAAACAACTTTACCAATATAAAAGATTACCAGGACTACAAAAATGCAGAAAAATAGGCTTTACTTATCCAAATGCACCTGTTGGTTCAAAAGTTAAAGTGCAGAGAACCTCACAGCACAACATGAAGTTTCCTTAAAATATAATATAAATGCCTCAGCTTTCATGTAAAGAAAAAAAAAACTATTAATACTAGTGCTGTGTGCAGGCAGTCTCTCCTGAAGACTAAATTAAACAATAATTATAAACTAATAAAATAAATGGCTCAGACTTCATAGAAGAAAAAAAAACAATTTGAACAGAATCTCACAGTATGATGCTGAAACTGCCTAAACAATGGAAAATAAAATACCATTTTGGCAAAAATGTTGGCATCCATTAATTTCTTGTATTAAGTAATAAAATAATGTAAAGTGCACACAGTCCTTCACTGTAAACATCACACACTTTCAGTAACAGAATTTAAGCCTACATAAACACTGACTCGCACATGCAGTGTTGCCAGATACTGCTGACGTTTTCCAGCCCAAAATATGTTCAAAACCCGCCAAAATGCACTTGAAACCACCCAATCTGGCAACACTGCGTGCATGCTGCTTCTCTTGAACGTATACACGGAAGTAAGGCGGAAGGTAGTTTGTCGACGTCACCTCAAGACGACGCCAACGATTGGTCAAATTTGCGGGAAGGTTGCGGTGATTGGATATAATTGCAGCACCGCCCTGAATTCGCGGGGATTGGTTGAATTTGTGTTGAAGATGCAAATCGCAACATCGTGAAATCCTGGAGGGTCTGGGTTTTTTTTGCTTGGCCCAGACTCTGTCTCCTCACTCACTGTAGCTTTAGGTACTAAAAATCGGTCCATTTTGTCTCTGGCAAAGGCTAGCTGAAGTTCGCTAAATGTCCGCAATAGTAACTTATTCTGGTTTATTTTTCCTCACATTGCGCCCCTCCTGAAGAAGTCTGGCGCCCCCTAGGGGAGGCACGCCCCACACTTTGAAAAGCCCTGATGTAGAAGTCATAAAATAGAAATCTAGAATAAAGTTTGTATGAAAAAAAAATAGGGTGCCGAAGACTTTTGCACAGTATTGTGTGTGTGTGAGATGTGTATATAATAAATATATATATATATATATATATATATATATATATTTTTTTTAAATGCTAACATTGGGAGCAACGCAACGAGACAAAATAGTTGCGTGAAAGTGGGCGGGGCAAAATATAAAGAACATGAGGCCACAAGTGCCAATAGGAACGAGGGAAAGTGGTGTGTTTTGTTTATTTATCTATCTTTTTATTTATTTCTATATTTATTTAACTGAGAAACCTGAACATTAGACATTGCATATTTTGTATATGATCAAATATATGTACATATTTTTCCTTGCATATGGAGACCGATATGGAAAAATTAACCTAGACTAGGATGTTTGTTTGTTTATTTATATTACTCGAAAGCGCTGTTTTAGGGGATGGATTAACAGAGTACGGAATCATAAACACTGTCATTTACATAAACGGGTATCTGCATCAGTTCTTTCTTTAAAGAGACAGAATTTAAGATCATATCGAACAGCGTGTTCAAATCAAACTGAAAATTCATGCTTTTGATATTCAAGTCGTAAAAGCACTGTTGCTAGGCAACTAGGAAACGCGAACACTGAGGCCCTGTCCACACGGCAACGGATTCAGGTGAATCTGATAAAATTGTTTATCGTTTCGGCCTGGCGTCCACACGGCACCGGCGTTTTGGGTGCCCCAAAACGAAATCTTTTGAGAACGGGTTCCAGAGTGGAAAGATCTGGCAACGGCGCCGTTGCGAAGTCGTCTGGATAAGTAGAACGGATTTGTTTACGATGACGTCACAACCACATGACTGTCAGTGCTTCACGCCGGGTAGAAGTGTAACGAACTCGATGCGAGTTGTCAACAAATCCTATAACTTGGTTCATGAAACGCGCTTACAAAATATTTTCACTGTGAATATTTATTGTGTAATGGTGCAGAGAGAGAGAGAGAGAGAGAGAGAGAGAATAGCCCTTAGGGCAGAGTCTTTAGTCCAAACACTGCGGAAGCAGTACCAAACCGCGCACCGCCCGTGCGCTTTCCAAAAACAAAAACAATCCCGCCAGCAAACATAGGAAAAAAAAAAAAGGAGCGATCTCACCTCTTCAGATGTTGGTTTAAGTCCAACAATACATTCCTCAAAAAGGGCGTAGAAGAACAAAGTAATCCATCAATGTGTAGCATTCAATTTATTCCGGACCATTAAAGAATTCTGGAGGATATCAGAATGTTGGTGTACCGGCTTCCATCTACCCCCGTTCATTCCTCTTTCCGTGTCTTTCGTTTTACGCTACTGATTAATAATCAAAACTTTATGTGGCTGATGCTACAGAAGAAGGGGTTTATGTGCATGCGTCTACTTCTTCTATTGTTCTAGTGTCTCCGATGGGACCGTCTTACAGCACACGTAGAGGTGTGGCATGTGTATTGCATCGTTTTCAGCAAGCGTTGCGTTGCCATAAGTACCTGATATTTTACTGATCCGTTGCCCATGTGGACGCGATATTTAAAAAAAAAAAATCTCGTTGCCGTTGTCGTGTGGATGTAGCCCGAGTATAAGCTAGCTGTTAACTATAGGTGATGGGTTAACAATTTAGCAATCGAGTATGTCGGCATAACTAATGAAGTTGAACGTTTTGTTAAGGTTGCCTGAATGTTAGCGTGTCAACACGTCACTGCAGTGTTGTGAAAAATAGTAGGCTAACGTACACATCGGAACACAAATAACGTTCCCGAATACAATTTTCAAGAACGCGATTAAAGAAATATTTGTGTTCGTGCGTCTACGATGCAGAGCACTGCAGGAACGTTTATAAATGTTGCGTCTCGGAACGCTAAGAAAATTTGACCGGTAGATTTGGATTGTCGAATTTTGAGAAAAACATGCACGTGAAATCAAGATCTACAAGTAACGTAAAGAGACAACGATTATGAAAATGAGACAAAACTGCCAGGAATATTAACATTCTCCACAAATATGATGGTAAATTTACTAAAAAAAAAAAAATTGTAGTTATGTTAATTTCACTTACAAACCAAATTTCAGTGTGGACTCGTCTCTTAAACACGGTGACTGCTTTTAGACGCTGCAGGACAGTCTTGGGTGAATTATTACTGAGGAAATGGCGTACACACACTGACTGGTGTGTAAAATAATATTTATGTTGTGTCGTCTGTACAAAAAGCTGGAGTTTTAGTAATGAAGCCTTTCAATTCAACTGCAGCGACTTTTCAGGAAAGTTGCACTGAAACGGTCTTTGAATGGCAGTGATGGTGTGTGTGTGTGTGTGTGTGTGTAATGCTCCTCTCTGCTGCTCTTTACGCAGCTCTCTCAAGATCTGACACGCTTGAAAGAGCACTATGAGCGCAAGGTGAAAGATCTCATGGCCAATGCAGTGGGTGCGGTTGAGCTGCAGCAGCTAAAACACAAACATGAGCAGAAGGTAACAAACAAACAAAAAAGTCCGTCCATCCTTCTGTCCGTCCGTCCGTCCATCCATCCATCCATCCATATATCTCTATCCATCCTATTCCTTCCGCTGTTTAACACCCTGCTGGTGGTGGGTCTCATGTCTGTCATCCTTCCATCGTCACTATGGTAGTATGCTAGCATTAGCATCTCTGTAGCTACGTTTCCATCCAAATGTTTTTTGCTAAATTTTTACAAAGAATTGCAATTTAAAAAAACTGTTTAGCTCAAGTGGCAAGATGAGTCTTAAGCCAGTATCTCACTGGGCTGCGACAGCCTGCGACTAGTTGGAGACACAACAATTGCAAATGCAAATTAGCGACAATTTTCACTTGGAATCACACTGAATTGATATTCGCATATTTTACCGCGGGCGGCACGGTGGTGTAGTGGTTAGCGCTGTCGCCTCACAGCAAGAAGGTCCGGGTTCGAGCCCCATGGCCGGCGAGGGCCTTTCTGTGTGGAGTTTGCATGTTCTCCACATGTCCGCGTGGGTTTCCTCCGGGTGCTCCGGTTTCCCCCACAGTCCAAAGACATGCAGGTTAGGTTAACTGGTGACTCTAAATTGAGCGTAGGTGTGAATGTGAGTGTGAATGGTTGTCTGTGTCTATGTGTCAGCCCTGTGATGACCTGGCGACTTGTCCAGGGTGTACCCCGCCTTTCGCCCATAGTCATCTGGGATAGGCTCCAGCTTGCCTGCGACCCTGTAGGACAGGATAAAGCGGCTACAGATAATGAGATGAGATATATTTTACCGCAATTGTTGTGTCTCCAACTAGTCGCAGGCTGTCGCAGCCCGGCTTTCCCTCGGCAGGCAGGGAAGTAGAGGAAGCCTCACGGAAACTGACTCGAGAAGGGTTCACGACGGCTTTGCGACACCAGTGACATATTTGCGGCTATTTTGAGAGAAATTTTGTCGCACGAATTTTTTGAACACGTTCAAAATTTCAGCGACGAAGGAGCGACACTTTGCGAGGAAATTGACAAGGCCCGCGAATGTTTCAAGACGCTTTTGAAAATGACGTTCGCAAGCTGTCGCAGCCCAGTGAGATACTAGCCTTAGCGCAGACTTCAGTAGCTAAACTAAGTGTAACAGTTTAGAAATGAAAATATCCATAAAATATCCTTCAGTCAAACAAATAATTAGCTCACTGTTGCATCTGGACATGACACACAAGTTCGTTCAGTATTTAGCAAACTGGATTTATTAGCAAATTACATTTGGCTGCCTAAAGTCCATGCTAACTATCTGATTTGATTGCTGTTTTGCGAGCCAGTTAGCTAATTACTGTTAGTTTTAAGTACGAACCATGAAGTACATTTAAGTTAGCTTGCAGAAAACTGTTTTGCTAATCAGCTAGTTAGCATGACTCTTGTGTTTCTCAGTTTGTCTAGGACAGCAGATGAAACTTAGCTTCTAGATATTCATGAAAGCTAACTCGTTAACACATTAGCGAGTGTAGAAGCTAGGTATTCAATCTGATAGTTAGCAGGGATTTTATTTAGCCAAATACATTATCTGTACATGGGAACTAAACTTTATTTGCAAGATAACTCGCTAATAAACATGCTAGCAAGTGTGCAAGCTGGCTAGCAAATCAGGATTCTAGCACAGGTTTTCTTTCTGTAGACATCAGGAAAGCTGATTCGTGACCCTGTCCTTTGTTTAAAAGCTTTTTATCAATAAAATGGAGTTGAAATCAAGAGTTTTAGGATTTATTTATTTTTAAACCAACCATATTATCTGTACAAAACAGAAAGACTGTTGAATGTGCGAGTCCGTGTGCTAACTAGCTGGCAAGACAACCTAGCGTATGTTTTGAAGGGTGGTGTGGGAAAAGCCAGAGAAACTGGAGCATTTATTTACCACATCATTTAATTTGTTTGTGGAGGAGAATTTATACGGGGAAAACTAAAAACAGACGGATGGAAACTTCATGTTTGTGGGTGTCTGTTTTGTGGGCGTGGTCTTCCGTGTTGCTTTGCATGTCATTTAAAGTGTTCCTGTTCACGATAAATGCACGTTGTGTAGTGACTGCTCCAGCAGTTTCAGGTTTTGGACGACTTTGTGAAGGTTAAAAAAATTCATGCATATACAGTGGTGCTTGAAAGTTTGTGAACCCTTTAGAATTGTCTATATTTCTGCATAAATATGACCGAAAACATCATCAGATTTTCACACAAGTCCTAAAAGTAGATAAAGAGAACCCAGTTAAACAAATGAGACAAAAATATTATACTTGGTCATTTATTTATTGAGGAAAATGATCCAATATTACATATCTGTGAGTGGCAAAAGTATGTGAACCACTAGCATTAGCAGTTAATTTGAAGGTGAAATCAGAGTCAGGTGTTTTCAATCAATGGGATGACAATCAGGTGTGAGTGGGCACCCTGTTGTATTTAAAGAACAGGGATCTATCAAAGTCTGATCTTCACGACACATGTTTGTGGAAGTGTATCATGGCACGAACAAAGGAGATTTCTGAGGGCCTCAGAAAAAGCGTTGTTGATGCTCATCAGGCTGGAAAAGGTTACAAAATCATCTCTAAAGAGTTTGGACTCCAGCAATCCACAGTCAGACAGATTGTGTACAAATGGAGGAAATTCAAGACCACTGTTCCCCTCCCCAGGAGTGGGTGACCAACAAAGATCACTCCAAGAGCAAGGCGTGTAATAGTCGGCGAGGTCACAAAAGACCCCAGGGTAACTTCTAAGCAACTGAAGGCCTCTCTCACATTGGCTAATGTTAATGTTCATGAGTCCATCATCAGGAGAACACTGAACAACAATGGTGTGCATGGCAGGGTTGCAAGGAGAAAGCCACTGCTCTCCAAAAAGAACATTGCTGCTCGTCTGCAAATTGCTAAAGATCATGTGGACAAGCCAGAAGGCTATTGGAAAAATGCTTTGTGGGCGGATGAGACCAAAATAGAACTTTTTGGTTTAAATGAGAAGCATTATGTTTGGAGAAAGGAAAACACTGCATTCCAGCATAAGAACCTTATCCCATCTATGAAACATGGTGGTGGTAGTATCATGGTTTGGGCCTGTTTTGCTGCATCTGGGCCAGGACGGCTTGCCATCATTGATGGAACAATGAATTCTGGATTATACCAGTGAATTCAAAAGGAAAATGTCAGGACATCTGTCCATGAACTGAATCTCAAGAGAAGGTGGGTCATGCAGCAAGACAACGACCCGAAGCACACAAGTTGTTCTACCAAAGAATGGATAAAGAAGAATAAAGTTAATGTTTTGGAATGGCCAAGTCAAAGTCCTGACCTTAATCCAATCGAAATGTTGTGGAAGGACCTGAAGCGAGCAGTTCATGTGAGGAAACCCACCAACATCCCAGAGTTGAAGCTGTTCTGTATGGAGGAATGGGCTAAAATTCCTCCAAGCCGGTGTGCAGGACTGATCAACAGTTACCGCAAACGTTTAGTTGCAGTTATTGCTGCACAAGGGGGTCACACCAGATACTGAAAGCAAAGGTTCACATACTTTTGCCACTCACAGATATGTAATATTGGACCATTTTCTTCAATAAATAAATGACCAAGTATAATATTTTTGTCTCATTTGTTTAACTGGGTTCTCTTTATCTACTTTTAGGACTTGTGTGAAAATCTGATGATGTTTTAGGTCATATTTATGCAGAAATATGGAAAATTCTAAAGGGTTCACAAACTTTCAAGCACCACTGTAAATAGGATAGGTGTTGAGTTGGAAATACCATATTGAAAACTATTGTTTAGTTCGCACCAGAGGTGGGAAGTAATAACGTATAATCAATTTATTAATGTACTAAAATCAAGCGGCATGGTGGTTAGCACCATTACTGAGTGGCAGGAGTAGGCTGAAGTGTGCTGTGGCCCAACAGTCTGGATTAATACCGTTCCGGTCGTAAAAAGTAACGGCTCCCTGAATGAAGAATAAATCGTTTGCTTTTGCACGAGTTTGCGTGATTTGATGTTTGTTGTTATGGAAACAGATGCAAAAGCTTGTGAGGGCGGCGAAGCACGGCACCAAAGACGGCCTGGAGAAGACTAAAGCGGCGGTGAAGAAGGGAAAGTCCTTCATTCGAACTAAATCTTTTGGCCATGGTAGGAAGGAATTCTGCACGTACACTTGCGCTTTCTTCATCACAAGATGAGCTGTTTCTTTTCATGTTACCAAGGGGCGGAGTCATACTGTTGTTCGTCACTGATTAGTTTTCTATCACAGTTCATCCGTAGGCCTTTTTATTTCTTACCTAAAGGAGAACTGAATTCATTTTTAAACTTGCTTTATTTCTTAATTAACGTGTTATTCAATTACGTTTTCGGTTTTAGTAACCTTATATCGTGACTCGTATTGGCAACTAATTGCAATTAAATATTACACTTTTCGGCCTATTCGGTTTTTAGCCGTGTTGAATTTAGTTCGTTTGGTCCACGGCAGGCGTCGCTTATCCGCACGATCTTCACGAGACTTGTGCGAGACTTCGAAACACGAAGCGTCAGCCAGGTGTCAGTGCCGCCATTTTGAAAACTGTTTTCCAAACGAAGTATTGCACAAAAATGAGTTTAAATGACGATTACTGCCTAGTTTTTTCAAGCTTTCCTGATTGCTATCAAAACAAATAAAACTTCCAGCTTGATTACACCAGCATTCGAAAGAGGGCGCACGTGTCTTTTGACAATGTTGGCAGATGTCGGTCACTTTGATTTCCGCTGTACGTTTTACTTCCGTCCTACGATGTCTCGCACAGGTCTCAACGAATCTCGTTTACGGCTGTTGTTTTGACATTTGGACTGATATATTAAGCCTAGGTCACAACCGGACGTGCGATTTTTGGCGTTTCCCAAATCGCTGCGTTTTTTTTTTTTCGTGGAGAAAGACGCACGTTGGCCATAAGTTTGTCTTGCAACCTGAAAAAACCGTAAGCGTCCGTAGAGTTTGTTTGACATGACAAAGAACCTCTGCGGCCGGTCTACGGCTCGAAAATCAGCACGTCACACGCGCGCCCTCCGTGCGTTTCTTGCGTTTTTTGCACGTAGACCGGCCGTAGGAGCACGTACGGCCGGTTGTGACCTAGGCTTTTCAGAGCATATTTCAAAACACTCATAACTTGCTATTGCAGCGACAAAATAGCGATCAAAAATGCATTCCGATATTTAATAAAACGAGATAAATAGAATTTTGATGATAAAAAATTTGCCTTCAGTTCTCCTTTAACTCTGTTCCTGTTTTAGTTCCATCTAGATGAACTTTAAGGACTTGATAATGATAACTCATTTCTGATTCTCAAATTCAAGACGTCACGTTAAGACAGAAAATCCGAAAGTTGCTGTTAAAGCTGATCTCTGTCGTCCCTTTTTTAATGTTTGTTTTAACCTTCTGTTCGTGTGATTTAGAGAGAAAGGCATCATGTTTTGAGGAAGAGCCGTCCGAGCTCTTCATCGAGGTGGAGTGTTTAAACGTGGAGCCTGTACTAGGCCCCGCCCCTGAGGGCCTCTCTCAACAACAGGTACACACACACACTTTCTATATAGCCACAACTAACATTTTAATTTACTATTTTATGCTTCCTAAGATGATTTTGAGTTTTGGTTCTACAGAAATGAAACGTCACTCATCTATAACTTGTATATAAATGTTAAAATAACAATTTCAAGATGTTGAAAATTCCAATATCGGAACACACACAAAGCTGAAAATAAAATCAGCACCAAGTTAAACAGAGCTTTATACAGTATTACTCGCGTTATCAACATTTAATAATGATCAGAAACAGCTGCATACGGCGATAATCCAAAGTAAAGGGAACGTGCTCAGTATGGAATGATGTCTGATTTGTAATATGAATTAAGTTCACTTGGGCTCCTCATTAAACAAATTTGATTCAAGAGCAATGTGAGAATCCGTACGTTCTTCCTGTATTACCCAGGATAAAGGGTATTTTTCAGTTAAAACCCCGTAAGAGTTTTATCACCACCTACAGCAGGTGAGTACGGCTAGTGAGGGGGAAAAGTCCAAGATGGTGATTTTTAAAAAGTAATTTAAAGTGTACCGCAGCTAAACAACTGTTTTAAATCTAACCAAAATTGTACAGTCTAAACCCTGTTTTAGGTATTTAAGTAAGTGTGTGTGTGTGTGTGTGTGTGAGAACAGGTGGTGAGGAGATGTATTCTGGAGTCAATATTAGAGAGCGAGAAGAACTATTTAGACTCGCTGAAGAGGATATTAGAGGTATGTGTGAATATTAGCTGTTGAATCTTTAGTATTATTTTCCAACAAATTGTATAAAATAGTGGCATGAGTTCTGGATTGACACACGCCTCCTTCACTAAGACTGACACACACACACATGCGCGCACGAGGACACTCCCCTTTCACGAAGACTGACATACACACACACACACACGAGGACACTCCCCTTTCACTAAGACTGACACACACAGACACGAGGACACTCCCCTTTCACTAAGACTGACACACGCGCGCGCACACACACACACACACACACACACACACACACACGAGGACACTCCCCTTTCACTAAGACTGACACACACGCGCGCACACACACACACACACACACACACACACATACACACGAGGACACTCCCCTTTCACTAAGACTGACACACACACACATGCGCGCACGAGGACACTCCCCTTTCACGAAGACTGACATACACACACACACACACGAGGACACTCCCCTTTCACTAAGACTGACACACACACACACGAGGACACTCCCCTTTCACTAAGACTGACACACACGCGCGCACACACACACACACACACACACACATACACACGAGGACACTCCCCTTTCACTAAGACTGACACACACACACATGCGCGCACGAGGACACTCCCCTTTCACGAAGACTGACATACACACACACACACACGAGGACACTCCCCTTTCACTAAGACTGACACACACAGACACGAGGACACTCCCCTTTCACTAAGACTGACACACACGCGCGCACACACACACACACACACACACACACGAGGACACTCCCCTTTCACTAAGACTGACACACGCGCGCGCGCACACACACACACACACACACACACACATACACACGAGGACACTCCCCTTTCACTAAGACTGACACACACGAGGACACTCCCCTTTCACTAAGACTGACACACACACACACGAGGACACTCCCCTTTCACTAATACTGACACACACACACACACACACACACACACACACACAAGGACACTCCCCTTTCACCAAGACTGACTGACACACACACACACACGAGGACACACCTCCTTCACTAAGACTGACACATACACGAGGACACTCCCCTTTCACTAAGACTGACACACATACACGAGGACACGCCTCCTCACTAAGACTGACACACACATACAAAGGCCACACCTCCTTCACCAAGACCATTATGTTTCAGAAGTGCTCATTAATTTCTCATTTCTAATCTCAGTGTATTCTGGAACACTTGAATTAGTTTTGATGATGAATTAAATGAAGTTATTCTTCGACTCTGACGCGTTGTGACTGTTTCCTGTTTGCAGCACTATGAGAAGCCGCTGCAGGACACGGAGCCTCGGCTGCTGAGTGAGAGGAAGTGCAAGGCGGTGTTTTACCGAGTGAGGGAGATCCTGCAGTGCCACGCCATGTTCCAGATCGCCCTGGCCAGCCGTGTGACGGACTGGGACCAGCACCAGACCATCGGGGACGTGTTCGTCGCCTCCGTGAGTTCAGGAAACGATCATGAGTGGAGTTTCAGTCCACAACGTGTTGCGTTTCAACTGAAACAAATCCTGATAAAGATCCCAGCAGCTGGGCGGAACAGAGTGGTCATCATGTTGGAATTAAAAATGAAGATAGAATTATTTTTTATTTTATTGAAATGTTTTACTGTCTTTTTTTGTCAACTGTTGTTACATGAGGAATAAAGATGTGAAGAGGTGTGCTGTTACAGGAAAATAATGATCTGGTGGTGTGATGAAATGTAACCACTCCACAGCTCCTTAGTGAGGGAGGCGTGGCCTTGTGTGTGTGTCTGTCAGTCTTGGTGAAGGAGGAGGCGTGGCCTGTGTGTGTCAGTCTTGGTGAAGGAGGAGGCGTGGCCTGTGTGTGTGTGTGTGTGTGTCAGTCTTGGTGAAGGAGGAGGCGTGGCCTGTGTGTGTGTGTGTGTGTGTGTGTGTCAGTCTTGGTGAAGAAGGTGTGGCCTTTGTGTGTGTCAGTCTTGGTGAAGAAGGCGTGGCCTTTGTGTGTGTCAATCTTGGTGAAGGAGGAGGCGTGGCCTTTGTGTGTGTCAATCTTGGTGAAGGAGGAGGCGTGGCCTTTGTGTGTGTCAGTCTTGGTGAAGGAGGAGGCGTGGCCTGTGTGTGTGTGTGTGTCAGGCTTTGTGAAGGAGGAGGCGTGGCCTGTGTGTGTCAATCTTGTTGAAGGAGGAGGCGTGGCCTTTTTTTATCCAGTTATACAGTCATTACTGTAAGAACACATTAGTTTCTGTTCTCGCTTGTTTTATAGCAGCAATAAACAGTCGTTCCTTAACTGTCACCATAAACTCCTGTTAAAGTTTCAGCTTTAACTCTGACTGGTACAAAGCGCTGGCACTGGAGACTCCTTCCAGAAACGTTAAATAAACATCTCCTCCCAGAAAACTTCACCACATCAACAGTTACACACAGTGAACACATGCAGTGATGAGGAAGAACAGATTATTGCTCAGATTATTAAAGTGTCTCATCCGCATCATCTCTCTGTCCCTCAGTTCTCCAAATCCATGGTTCTGGATGCGTACAGCGAGTACGTGAATAACTTCAGTACAGCCATGGCGGTGGTGAGGAAGGCCTGCGCGTCCAAACCCTGCTTCCTCGATTTCTTGAAGGTCAGTTACACACTTTTATTAACACTACTGCGTGTGTGGATTCATCCTACGGTATAATAAACACTGATCAGTGTGTACTCGCTGTAATATGGTGTAGAATATATTTCATAAAGCAAACGTATTTCATATTACAGAAAAAGTGTCATTAAAGTCATTATGAACAATTGTGCGCAAATAACAATGGTTTTTGTAACGACGTGTGTGTGTGTGTGTGTTTCAGCAACGTCAGGAGTGCAGTCGAGATCACGTCACACTCTACGGCCTCATGATGAAACCCATCCAGAGATTCCCACAGTTCATTCTGCTCCTGCAGGTAACACACACACACACACACACACACACACACACACCTTCAGTTTTCTTTGTAACCACATGAACTAATTGGATTTTGGAATCGATCCAAACGGGTTCGAGGTCACAGCAAGGTCAAAGAGTTTTTCTTCAGCAGTTTTATGGTGTACAGATTAGCACCAGGAGGGAATAGGTTTGTTGGTGGCAGAGCAGACGTGTCCGCATTCACACTGTTAGTGTCGAGTTCTACTCGCTGATAAAGAAATACTTTGATTTGACCCTGCAGTCGTCTCTAAACGTCTCGCTGGATTCTGACCATCAGCACTCACCGTGGAAACCAGAGGAAACTCACAAACACAGACCAGTTATCTTTATATTAGGTCTGTCTGTCTGTCATTATATATTTATCCATCTGTTTGGATATATCTGTCTTTCTGTGTCAGTTTTTTTCTGTCTGTCTAATCTTCATGTATATCTGCTTTCTGTGCCTGCCTGCAGTGTCTGTCTAGTATTTGTCTGTCTGTAGTATCTCCCTGTCTCTCTACAGTGTCTGTCTGTCTAGTATTTGTCTGTCTGTAGTATCTCCCTGTCTCTCTACAGTGTCTGTCTGTCAAGTATCTGTCTGCCTGCAGTGTCTGTCTAGTATTTGTCTGTCTGTAGTATCTCCCTGTCTCTCTACAGTGTCTGTCTGTCAAGTATCTGTCTGCCTGCAGTGTCTGTCTAGTATTTGTCTGTCTGTAGTATCTCCCTGTCTCTCTAGTGTCTGTCTGTCAAGTATCTGTCTGCCTGCAGTGTCTGTCTAGTATTTGTCTGTCTGTAGTATCTCCCTGTCTCTCTAGTGTCTGTCTGTCAAGTATCTGTCTGCCTGCAGTGTCTGTCTAGTATTTGTCTGTCTGTAGTATCTCCCTGTCTCTCTACAGTGTCTGTCTGTCAAGTATCTGTCTGCCTGCAGTGTCTGTCTAGTATTTGTCTGTCTGCAGTATCTCCCTGTCTCTCTACAGTGTCTGTCAAGTATCTGTCTGCCTGCCTGCCTGCAAAGTCTGTGTAGTATTTGTCTGCCTGTCTGTCAAGTATCTGCCTGTCTCTCTACAGTGTCTGTCTGTCAAGTATCCGTCTGCCTGCAGTGTCTGTCTAGTATTTGTCTGTCTGCAGTATCTGCCTGTCTCTCTAGTGTCTGTCAAGTATCTGTCTGCCTGCCTGCCTGCAGTGTCTGTCTGTCTGTCTACTGTATCTGCCTGTCTCTCTAGTGTCTGTCTGTCAAGTATCTGTCTGTCTAGTATTTGCCTGCCTGCCTGCCTGTCTGTCTGTAGTATCTATCTGTCTGTCTCTCTACAGTGTCTGCCTGTCTGTCTGTCTGCCTGCAGTGTCTGTCTAGTATTTCTGTCTGTCTGTAGTATCTGCCTGTCTCTCTACAGTGTCTGTCACTCAAGTATCTGCCTGCCTTTCTGTCTGCCTGCCTGCAGTGTCTGTCTGTCTGTAGTATCTGCCTGTCTCGATACAGTGTCTGTCTGCCTAGTGTCTAATACCTGTCTGTCTGTAGTATCTGTATAATTTTCATGTATATCTTCTTTGTTTCTGTCTGTCTTCTTGCATGTCTACTTTGTGTCTATCTCTAAATCTGTCCATCTGTCTGTTTCTGTTTTCTGACAGTCTGTTTATAGTCACTTCCTCTTCCAAATTAAATAAAAAAACTGATAGATATAATTTAAGGATGTCGTCGTCCTCCTCGTATATAAAGCTTTGAATATGTTTCCTATTCTAGTTAATCAGCTTGCGTGGTCTGAACCCCTTTTCTGTGGACAGTGTTGGAATATTGTTGGCACAGCGTGGGATTTGAGTCTAACCCCACCTGCGTAGCCCAAGAGTTCGGCCTGGAGATTCCTTTCAGAGCATCTGAGCTCAAAACTCTCCTCGCAAACAACAGAATTTCGACCAGAGGAGAGTGTTTGTATCGTGTGACCTGTTCCCAAGATGTTTCGCAAGTCGTTATGTCACTCAGTTGTCAGCGATGGCACACAGAAAAAATGTTTTCCCTTATCACGTTTATTATTTTTGCAACCACAGGCTTTGCACGCGGCCGTTTTGCAACAGTGTCAAGAGCAGCGAGCCAATCACCATAC
Source organism: Neoarius graeffei (assembly GCF_027579695.1). Lineage (NCBI taxonomy): Eukaryota > Metazoa > Chordata > Actinopteri > Siluriformes > Ariidae > Neoarius > Neoarius graeffei. Next base: position 6,023,088 of record NC_083579.1, on the reverse strand, counting down.
AGGAAACCTACAGTATTAACGCTACGACATCATGCTGAGAGAGCAGGAGTACAAAAGAATTTTATAGAACTGCTTTATGCTCCACAGAGTTGTCAGTGCAGGGGAGTCAAAATGCATTTGTGTAAAATGTGTAATATTTCTAGCTGATGTTAATATTTTTCGCTGCGGTTCCGTTTCGACCCGTGTTAAAGTTCTCTTCCTGGTGTGCAGTTTAGTTTCATCCAGCAGGTGGCGCACATTCCTTACTTTACACACACCCTCCTCCTCTACCTGCGAATGGAACGGCGTTCGTCATGAATGAGTTATTGATTCCCCTACCTGTCTCTGAAGTGTCTGTTATGTACACACACACACACACACACACACACACACACGGGAACACAACCTTTAGTTACTATTCAATAAAACTTGCACGATGACCCTGATTTGATGTTTATCTTGGACTGTGTGTGTAGGACATGCTGAAGAACACGCCGGTGGGCCACGCTGACCGCTTGCCCCTACAGATGGCCCTGACGGAGTTGGAGACTCTGTCTGAGAAGCTGAATGAGAGGAAGAGAGAAGCAGATCAGCGCTGTGAGATCCGACACATTGCCAAGGCCATGAACGAGCGCTACCTCAACAAAGTACACACACACACACACACAACTGCACTGCATTGTGGGAAAATTCAACAATCTTAAGCCTAGGTCACAACCGGACGTACGATTTTTTTGGCCGTGCGATTTTTGGCGTTTCCCAAATTGCTGCGTTTTTTTTTTTTTTTTGCTCGTGGAGAAAGACGCACGTTGGCCGTAAGTTTGTCTTGCAACCTGAAAAAACCGTAAGCGCCCGTAGAGTTTGTTTGACATGACAAAGAACCTCTGCGGCCGGTCTGCGGCTCGAAAATCAGCACGTCACACGCGCACCCTCTGTGCGTTTCACGCGCGCCCTCCGTGCATTTCTTGCGTTTTTTGCACGTAGACCGGCCGTAGGAGCGCGTACGGCCAGTTGTGACCGAGGCAATAAATAATCTCAGATAAGAATTATATCATCTGAATCCGACAGGAAATAGATTTGTCCAGAACTCAGTAACTTGATTTAAAAAAAAAAAAATGGGTTATAAAAAAAAAATCATCATGAATACATTTAAATTTCTGTTATATTAATTAGTTTAGTAATTATACAGCTTAATTCAGTTTGTGATTATGTTAAGAAAATTAATTAAATAATTACTTGATTAGTTAATTAGTCAAACAATCAAATTCATGTTGGCAATAATCAGAAAAACAAACTTTTTTTAAAAAAATCTTATTTCTGTTTCGGTTTTCAATCAAGATTAAAATTTAATTTTTTTATTTTACTGTAGCACGTTTTTTTCCCCTTTTTTTTTTTTTTGTTCCGTGTGTGGTTTTTCCCCCCCAAATTTCCTGTCACTGTTTCTCACTGTATTTCCTGCTTACACTCGAAACCAAATCCAACTTCCTGTCTAATGTGCTACAGAAATACATTATCTTTTTCACTGATTGAAATTACCGTGATTCATTTCTAGCGTTAAGGACGTAAGCCTGAACGTAATAAGTGATGTTTTATATCTCATTATCTCTAGCCGCTTTATCCTGTCCTACAGGGTCGCAGGCAAGCTGGAGCCTATCCCAGCTGACTACGGGCGAAAGGCGGGGTACACCCTGGACAAGTCGCCAGGTCATCACAGGGCTGACACATAGACACAGACAACCATTCACACTCACATTCACACCTACGCTCAATTTAGAGTCACCAGTTAACCTAACCTGCATGTCTTTGGACTGTGGGGGAAACCGGAGCACCCGGAGGAAACCCACGCGGACACGGGGAGAACATGCAAACTCCACACAGAAAGGCCCTCGCCGGCTACGGGGCTCGAACCCGGACCTTCTTGCTGTGAGGCGACAGCGCTAACCACTACACCACCGTGCCGCCCTGTTTTATATATAATATATATATTTTTTCTTTCTTCAGCTCCTGAGTGTGGGGAGCAGGTATCTGATCCGCTCGGACGATGTGGTGGAGACGGTGTACAATGAACGAGGGGAGATGATCAAGACCAAAGAGCGACGGCTTTTCCTGCTGAACGACGTGCTCATGTGTGCCACGCCCAACCTTCGGTACACACACACGACTATGACTACTACTGATAGAAAAAAAATAAATCTCATCTCATCTCATTATCTCTAGCTGCTTTATCCTGTTCTAATAAATAATAATAATAAAATATTTTCCACTTTAGGATTAAAGTCATTAGCCATAATTAAGTCAGCAATTTATTACAATATTCAAACACAAACTAAACAGACCCTTTAAAGCAACAGTCCACCGTACTTCCATAATGAAATATGCTCTTATCTGAATTGAGACGAGCTGCTCCGTACCTCTCCGAGCTTTGCGCGACCTCCCAGTCAGTCAGACGCGCTGTCACTCCTGTTAGCAATGTAGCTACGCTCAGCATGGCCAATGGTATTTTTTGGGGCTGTAGTTAGATGCGACCAAACTCTTCCACGTTTTTCCTGTTTACATAGGTTTATATGACCAGTGACATGAAACAAAGTTCAGTTACACAAATTGAAACGTGGCGATTTTCTATGCTATGGAAAGTGCGCACTATAATGACAGGCGTACTAACACCTTCTGCGCGCTTCGGCAGCGCATTGATACGGAGCTCAGATATCAGTGCACTGCCGAAGCGCGCAGAAGGTGTTAGTACGCCTGTCATTATAGTGCGCACTTTCCATAGCATAGAAAATCGCCACGTTTCAATTTGTGTAACTGAACTTTGTTTCATGTCACTGGTCATATAAACCTATGTAAACAGGAAAAACGTGGAAGAGTTTGGTCGCATCTAACTACAGCCGCAAAAAATACCATTGGCCATGCTGAGCCTAGCTACATTGCTAACAGGAGTGACAGCGCGTCTGACTGACTGGGAGGTCGTGCAAAGCTCGGAGAGGTACGGAGCAGCTCGTCTCAATTCAGATAAGAGCATATTTCATTATGGAAGTACGGTGGACTGTTCCTTTAAAAAAACCTACACATCTCAGTTCCCAGGAAATTATTTTAAAGCGTCTCTGTGTAATAAACGTTCCCTACTGAGATTTTGTATCTACTGTCTGCTCTATACAAGGCTTTGTTTGTTTGTTTTTCTTTCATCCCCGTCCCTGGCCGCCTCCTCCAGCTCTCCTCAGGATGGCGGAGGTGCCGTTGTTCCTTCAGGCCAGCGTTTCCTGTTAAAGTGGAGCGTTCCTCTCAGCCTGGTGGAGCTGGTGGAGTTCGGCTCCTCCGAGGAGATGGGAGACTCCGCCCCTTTCCCCGCCCCTCACTCCGGAGAGAAGGTGGTCATCAACGCCAAGCCAAGTACGTCATTAATACGTATCAGAAATGTTTAACTAGCATCATCGAGGTGACTGCAAAGGCAGGTGATAGTAAGAGACGCTCTAAAGGAAAAGATGAAATATTTTATAAAATATTTGATCTCTCTCGCGGTTTTCTCCAGAGTGAGATTCTGAGAAATGCAGTCCGAAGCGCCGGGGTGTGTGTGTACGTGTGTGTGGTGTACGTGATTCCTGTTCCTCAGCATTTGATGCATATGTTTCAAAGTGTTCACTCTGAGCCTCCAACAGGAAATGAGATCCGATCTCTCCTCCAGCGTTCTCGGGTTCTGACCCACTAACCCGTTCTTCAGCCTCATTCTTCAGACCAGTGTCAGCTTCGTTAAAAATCCAAGTTGCTGTACTAATCCATGCTCTGTATGATTCATTTCAGGTTAAAGTGTAACTTTAAGCCCAGTTCTGAGCTTAACTCCACCCACTGACAGAGGGGCGGGGCATAAACTCATGTGAATGATGAGTGTTGATTACTTTTTTTTTTTTAAACTGCATTTTATGGGATGAAAACGACTCAAAACACAATCTAGTGGATAAAATCATCCTGAACCTTGCAAGGCTGATCCTGATGTCGAGTCAACAATTTATTAAAAAACAAAAAAAAAGGACTGGAGACACTCAAAGGCGGGGCTGGATGAGGTGGCCCACCCACCTCTGATTTAAAGGGCGTTAACTTTTATTTTTAATTATTTTACATCAGCATCGGCTGTGCAAGGTTCAGGATGATGTTAACCACTAGATGGAGTTTTGAGTCATTTTTCGACCCATAAAATGCAGATTTTTCTAAAAATGGTCTTTTTTTCCGTCAGTATAAACACCAGCATTGATGTGTTTCATCACAGTACCCTCGTATCATTTATTTTACAGCCTAAGAAAAGATTTACTCATGTAGCGCCTCTTTAATGGTGGAGTGATAAAATAGAAATATCATATCACGATTCTTGAGGACGTTTCTACGATGCACGAGTGTTGTGATTTAAAGGCTTGCGAACAAAATATTTAAAAATATATTTAATACTGAACGGAGAAATTTTTAACATCCGATCAGCCACTTCCAGTCAGTTTATAAAACATAGTTAAATAATTAAATATCCGTGATGGATCATAAAAGTATATTTGCGACGTAATTAAGCTCGTCTTATCACCAGCCCTGGTGCAGGTTAACGTAGCGTTTTGTACGTGTCAGATCACATTGTTATGCACAGTAATTACACAAATAACGTTCAGAAAAAGTTAAAGAAGTCCTGTTTAACTGCCACAGATATGAACTGATTATTTGCTGCCAGCTTCCATGCTGAGAAACAGACCTAACCCATCGGGATTGTACATTTGTTTTTTTTTCCTGTTTGTGTTTGAAAAGCTCCTGGCTACGCTGTGAGCGCAGGGATCTCGAGGTGATGGAGTGCAGGAGGTTTTCTTTCAGAAGGAGGGAGGAGAGTCGACCTGGTTGGATAAAACGATGGTGGTTTTTATACACTCCCGAACCAGAGTGGTGCTTTGTTATTGGACTTCTGTGCTAGTCACGGTTTGTCCATAACGAACACCATGTTCGAGCAGAGGGGTGTCCATAAGTGCACGTGGCACCAGGACACCTTAGGTCAGAGGTCGATGATCGACTTTGTTGTCGTTTCATCTGATCTCCGGCCCTATGTCTTGGACATTCAGGTGAAGCAAGGCACTGAGCTGTCAACTGATCACCACCTGGTGGTGTGTTGGATCCGCTGGCGGAGGAGGAAGCCGGACAGACCTGGCAGGCCCAAATGTATGGTGAGGGTCTGTTGGGAACGTCTGGCCGAGCACTCTGTCAGGGAGGTCTTTAACTCCCACCTCCGGGAGAGCTTCTCCCAGCTTCCGAGGGAGGCAGGGGACATTGAGTCTGAGTGGACCATGTTCTCTGCCTCCATTGTAGACGCGGCTGTTTGGAGCTGTGGCCGCAAGGTCTCCGGTGCCTGTCAGGGCGGCAATCCCCGAACCCGGCAGTGGACACCGGAAGTAAGAGATGCCGTCAAGCTGAAGAAGGAGTCCTATCAGGCCATGTTGGCCTCCGGGACTCCTGAGGCAGCTGATGGGTATTGGCAGGCCAGGCGTGCCGCAGCTCGGGCAGTTGCAGAGGCAAAAACTCGGAACTGGGAGGAGTTCAGTGAGGCCATGGAGGAGGACTATCGGTCGGCCTCGAGGAAATTCTGGCAAACCGTCCGGTGCCTCAGGATGGGGAAGCAGTACTCTGCCAACACTGTTTACAGTGCGGGTGGAGAGCTGTTGACCTCGACTGGGGATATTGTCAGGCGGTGGAAGGAATACTTCGAGGATCTCCTCAATCCCACCGTCACGTCTTCCATTGAGGAAGCGGAGGCTGATGACTCAGAGGTGGACTCGTCCATTACACAAGCCGAAGTCACTGAGGTGGTTTGCAAGCTCCTCGGTGGCAAGGTACTGGGGGTGGATAAGATCCGCCCTGAGTATCTCAAGTCTCTGGATGTTGTGGGGCTGTCTTGGCTAACACGCCTCTGCAACATCGCATGGCGGTCGGGGACAGTGCCTCTGGACTGGCAGACCGGGGTGGTGGTCCCTCTTTTTAAGAAAGGGGACCAGAGAGTGTGCTCCAGTTATAGGGGAATCACACTTCTCAGCCTCCCCGGGAAGGTTTACTCCAGGGTTCTGGAGAGGAGAATTCGGCCAATAGTCAAACCTCGGATCCAGGAGGAACAATGCAGTTTTCGTCCTGGTCGTGGAACACTGGACCAGCTCTATACCCTTCATAGGGTGCTCGAGGGTTCATGTGAGTTTGCCCAGTCAGTCCACATGTGTTTTGTGGATCTGGAGAAGGCATTCGACCATGTCCCTCGTGGTATCCTGTGGGGGGTGCTTCGGGAGTATGGGGTTCGGGGCTCTTTGCTAAGGGCTGTCCGGTCACTGTACGAACGGAGCAGGAGTCTGGTTCGCATTGCTGGCAGTAAGTCAGACCTGTTCCCAGTGCATGTTGGACTCTGGCAGGGCTGCCCTTTGTCACCGGTTCTGTTCATAATTTTTATGGACAGAATTTCTAGGTGCAGCCAGGGGCCAGAGGGAATCCTGTTTGGGAACCACAGGATTTCATCTCTGCTTTTTGCGGATGATGATGTCCTGTTGGCTTCTTCAAACCAAGACCTTCAGTATGCACTGGGGCGGTTTGCAGTCGAGTGTGAAGCGGCTGGGATGAGAATCAGCACCTCCAAGTCTGAGGCCATGGTTCTCGACCGGAAAAGGGTGGCTTGCCCTCTTCAGGTTGGTGGAGAAGTCCTGCCTCAAGTGGAGGAGTTTAAGTATCTCGGGATCTTGTTGGAGCTTGAGATTGACAGGCGGATTGGTGCAGCCTCCGCAGTGATGCGGTTGCTTTACCGGTCCGTCGTGGTGAAGAAGGAGCTGAGCCAAAAGATGAAGGTCTCGAGTTACCGGTCGATCTACGTTCCGACTCTCACCTATGATCATGAGCTTTGGGTAATGACCGAAAGAACAAGATCGCGGATACAAGCGGCCGAAATGAGTTTCCTTCGCAGGGTGGCTGGGTGCTCCCTTAGAGTGAAAAGCACAGTCACTCGGGAGGAGCTCGGAGTAGAGCCGCTGCTCCTCCACATCGAGAGGAATCAGCTGAGGTGGCTCAGGCATCTCTTTCGGATGCCTCCTGGACGCCTCCCTGGGGAGGTGTTCCAGGCATGTCCCTCCGGGAGGAGGCCCCGGGGAAGACCCAGGACACGCTGGAGGGACTATGTCTCTCGGCTGGCCTGGGAACGCCTCAGTGTTCTTCCCGAGGAGCTGACCGAGGTGTCTGGGGAGAGGGAAGTTTGGGCTTCCATGCTCAGACTGCTGCCTCCGCGACCCGGCACTGGATAAGCGGAAGAAAATGAGATGAGATACTCCTGTTTATTTTAATCACTTTGACTGGAACTGCCCTCGAGGCATTTTACAGCAATAAATATTAATATGGAAATATGGGTTGGTGGTGAAAAGAAGTGCCTTAAATATTAATTAAATCACAAATTTAATCAGCTAAATTTTCTCCTATTATTTGGCTTCCACACAGAATACAAGAGCAGGCCACACTCATCAGAGTAAATATACACCTCGAACAGTGATTTTATTTAATCTGTGAGAGATGGGAAGAGAGAAGGAGTTGGGGGAGAGATGGAGAGGGAGACTGGGGAGAGAGAGAGAAGGGGAGAATGAGGGAGTGAGAAAGAGAGAGAGATGGGAAGAAAGAAAGGGGTAGAGAGGGAGATGGAGAGAATGAGGGAGCGATAGGAAGAGATTAAGGGGCAAAGAAAGATGGGAGGAGAGGAAGGGGCAGAGAGAGGTTGAGAAAATGAGGGAGTGAGAGAGTGATGGGCAGAGAGAGATTGAAATGGGCAGAGTGTGAGAGATGGAGAGAAAGAAAGTGAGATGGGAAGAGAGAGATGGGGAGAAGGGCAGAGAGTGAGGGATGGAGGGAATGAGGAAGTGAAATGGGTAGAGAGAGAGATGGGAAGACAAAGGGGCAGAGAGCGATGGAGAGAATGAGGGAGTGAGAAAGAGGGATGAGAGAGAGTGAAATGGCAGTGTGAGCGAGAAGGGGGCAGAGAGAAGGAGAGCAGGAATGAGGGAGTGAAATGGGAAGAATTGAAGTGAGAGATGGGAAAAGAGAGGGGCAGACAGAGATGGAGTGCGAGAGATGGGCAGAGAGTGAGGGATGGAGGGAATGAGGAAGTGATAGTGAGTGAAATGGGCAGAGATGGGGAGAAAGAGAAAGGGGCAGAGAAAGAGAGAGATGGGAAGACAGAAAGGGGCAGAGGGAATGAGGGCGAGAGAGAAAAGGATGGTAGAGTGTGAGAGATGGAGGGAATGAGGGAGTTGGAGTGAAATGGGAAGAATTGGAGAGAGATGGAGGAAAGAAAGGGGCAGAGAGAGATGGAGAGAATGCGAAAGGGTGATGGGGAGAGACGGAAGAATGAAGGCGTGAGAGAGGGGGAGTAAGACAAATGCCTCTTCTCTCCCAAAGACCAGGGTTATCTGTCGATTCAGCACTGGCTAATCTCTGGTGATGACGGTTCAGTCCGGGTCTGGGTCTCATGCACTCTTTTTACCGCTCACTGCGTCGTCTCTGCGTCCGACTTCAGTGACCCAGCACTGCGTTAACATTAATAACTGAAACGCGTGCTTCGTTCTTTCTTTTTTGCAAACGCAAATGATGCACAAACAAATCAAATACTTTTCACGTTCTCATCGTATGGGGTCCCGACGTCAGAGGTTCACCACTCGCTCGGACATGTTAGTTTCATAGCTCAGTGCACAGAGAGGAGCCTCGTACTGGACCTAATAATCTCATCTCATTATCTCTAGCCGCTTTATCCTGTTCTACAGGGTCGCAGGCGAGCTGGAGCCTATCCCAGCTGACTACGGGCGAAAGGCGGGGTACACCCTGGACAAGTCGCCAGGTCATCACAGGGCTGACACATAGACACAGACAACCATTCACACTCACATTCACACCTACGCTCAATTTAGAGTCACCAGTTAACCTAACCTGCATGTCTTTGGACTGTGGGGGAAACCGGAGCACCCGGAGGAAACCCACGCGGACACGGGGAGAACATGCAAACTCCACACAGAAAGGCCCTCGCCGGCCCCGGGGCTCGAACCCGGACCTTCTTGCTGTGAGGCGACAGCGCTAACCACTACACCACCATGCCGCCCGGACCTAATAATAATAATAATAATAAGGAGCTGTGTGAGAACAGGAGCGTGCTTAATTTCAGTTGCAGTGTTTCATTTCCCCAGAACTCGTACACACGCTGACGAGCTTTACTGGAGAAAAAAATGCCAGATGCAGCTTGTATTGTTTAATGCACTCAAATAAAGTTGCTACAGTTTGCATGAGATTCGTTAGTCCCGCCCCAACTGTCAGCGACTCAGGTGGCGCAATTCACATTGAAATTGATCCACGTCCGACTTGAGCAAAGCCGTGCCAGACAACACGGGTTAACCCTTTCAGACACAAATCAGCATGGGTATAACCCGGGTTAGCTACTCTGTGTGAAAGAAGAGACGGAGATGGAGAGAGAGAGAAAATCGTAGGAACAGAGTGACCAGGCGAGACGGACAGCACAGCCTTTCATGTAGGAGTCCAGCACATCTGTCCTGATGTTTTCTCTCAGGACTTTCTTCACTGAAATCATTGTTCCCGGTGTCTGCATTCTCTAAACTCCTTCATCCTCCTTCCTCTCAGTGTTTCCTCGACTGTCTGCTGGTCTTGTCTCGCTGACTAGAGGTTCACTGAGGAAGTTAATCATCTGATCCGAGTCTCTTGAGCTTAATCACATGACCCTGTCTGGATTCTGCCGACACAGTGAAAGGAATCCTGCTTGTACTTATGCTGACCGTTTCAGCAGTGACTTACAGGCTGTACAAGATCAGTAACTGTGGCATAAAGGCCAATTTATGCTGACAACCCAGTCCTCGCAGATAGCGTCGCAGACAGTGTCTGCGTAGCCCCCCCACCTTTGCAGACGCTCTGTGCGCACCTCCCAAAAATTGTGACCACTGCAGAAGCTTCGCAGACAGCGTCGCAGACAAGAGGGCTCTGATTGGTCCACTCTACATCCGCTGTACACGCACTTCCGCTTCCCTACTTTCCCGGTTTGTTTTGTTTTCACGACCGGCATTTTTAAAAACACGAGCGAAGATGGAGCAGCACGAAGAGCGGTTGATCGAGGAAGTACGTACATCTATACGACTCCAGTTCTAGTCATTATAAAAAAAAAAAAAAAGTTCTAGTCATTATAAGTAACCGGAGGATAAACACTCCACTAACCACACCCACCAACTACTCCTAGCGACTTCACGCCCCCTTGCGTTGTGCCGGTGAATAACATCGCGCACGCCTATTACTCCCCGCTCAACGATAAATTACAACTGTCTGCGAAAAGCTATCTGCGAAAGCCTTGTCGCAAGAGCATGCAGAGGCCTTAACGTTACACCGGTTCATGAGGAACGAGTGACTGGCAGCGTAATTGAGTGACGTATTAACCGTTAACATCTGCAGGCTGTTCTTCTTAATTTAGTATTAGAGCCAGGTTTTAATTATAAAATACGTAATTCATCCAAACCCCAAATTCAAGAACTTCCAAGAAGAATGAGAGAATTTACTTGAGGCTATAAATGTTAGAGATTTGTATCAGGACTGTGTTGGAGCCAGAAAAGAAAAAGGGAAGGAGAGAAGAGGAGACAAGGAGGGAGACAAAGAGGAAAGAGAGAGAAAGATAAACGGTGAGAAAGTCATGGGGAGTGAGTGACCAGAACAGACGGAGGGAGAGCAAGAAGGAGAGGGATGGAGAGAGACAGGAAGACAAGGAAAAAGACAGGGTGAGGGGAGGAAGGAGCGAGGAGGAGGGAGAGGGACGGCCCGGGGAGGAAGGAGTGGGAGGAAGGGGGAGGGGGAGGGACGGAGTGGGAGGAAGTAGCGAGGGAGAAGGAAAAGGAGCGAGGGGGGGATGAAGAGGGACGGCTGGGGGGAGGAGTGAGGGAGGGAGACAGACGGTGGGGGAAAGGAGCGAAGTAGGGAGAGAGATGGTGGGGGAAAGGAGCGAGGGAGAGGGATGGTGGGAGGAAAAAGGAGTGAGAGGGGGAGAGTGGGGGGAAAGAGTGAGGGAGGGAGAGGGAGAGTGGGGGGGAAAGGAGCGAAGGAGGGAGAGAGATGGTGGGGAAAACGAGCGATGGAGGGAGAGCGAATGAGAGGGAGAAATGTCTGTAAGATGTCTTCATTTCACTTTAGCTGGAAATTTGGGTCATTGTTTTTAAAAACCGTCTCGAGTTCAGTGAATCAGCTTTGGCTGGGAGTCAGTAACTCCGTCTGAGCCGCCATGGCGTTGTGAGGAATCTCAGCCTGTGGTTTCAGGGTGACGGAGCGAATCAATGCTGCAGTGTTATTAATACCGAGACCACGTTCACCTCTGGCACAGAGACGTCAGCGTTTTAGAGGAAGCTGAACACTGAGCTGTCACCAGGGTTCTGATCCAACACACAGGCTTTGTGAACAGAGTCTAAAACTGGAGCAGGTCTGGAAGGAGATCTGTCTTCATCCCTCTGCCAAATTCCTCCTTCTGTCCCCCTCTCTCTCTCGCTCTCTCTCTCTCTCCACCTTATTAAAGTCAGAGAACAGAGCTGTGTGCATGAGAGAGACCGACAAAAGAAAGTAAAATATAATCTCTGTCCTGAAGACGTCAGAAAATGTACAAGGTCACGTTCCCGATGGTAAAAAAAACACTGACGCTGGACACTCCTCCCATAAATCCCCGATAAACTTCACCATACCAAAATTAACGTATTTTAATCCATTTTAAAAACGTCATTTGCAGCTACACGACTGTCAGAGCTGGTGTTATAGAAAATTAATCAACATCTGACCAATCGGAGAGTTTGACTACACTGTGGTATAAAGAAAACAAAAAACCCCCGACAACGATGAACTAAACACGTGGAAATTAAAGCAGAAAAACGTATTAAAGCAACCTAAAGCGCAGTGGAAAATTACAGGAAAAATTCAGTTGAAAAAGCTTTCTCTCACACACACAGAGCTAGCACTGCACCCAGCGCCTCTGTCCCTGTGCAACGGAGAGCTATTGATTTAGTAAACAAGGACAAATGCTGTGTTGACACCTTTATAAACACACACACACACTGGCAGATTTACGCTAATGTGCAGTGAGACGTGTCCAAGCAGTGTGGGTGTTCTGTTCATTTGTCTCTAGAATGGCCCCACACATGTGCACATGGGAAAACTGAGTGAGAGAATATTTACCATTATTCACGCAGAAACAAAAGATATTACAGTTTCTTTCACTTGGTCCTTCTGTTGAAGACACACCCACATCGCTCACACAGCTGTTCTTTATCTCCAAACAACTCAGTTTGATTTTAACCCATCATGCTTTCTTCCAAAAAATCCTGTCATTTAAACGGTCTGTCCTTATTGCACAGCACTCGTAATAATACCATATATTATACAACTGACGGGCACAGAGGCCGCGCTTCCTTTCAGGGGGACTGGCCGGCACAGAAGCCACACCTCCCTTCTGGTGGACTGGCAGGTACAGAACCTGCATTTCCTTTTAGGGGGACTGGCGGGCACAGAGGCCGCGCTTCCTTTCAGGGGGACTGGTGGGCACAGAGGCCGCGCCTCCTTTCAGGGGGACTGGCTGGCACAGAGGCTGTGCTACTTTTCAGGGGGACTGGCTGGCACAGAGGTCACGCTTCTTTTCGGGGGGACTGGTGGGCACAGAGGCTGCGCCTCCTTTCAGGGGGACTGGCCGGCACAGAGGCCGTGCTACTTTTCAGGGGGACTGGCTGGCACAGAGGTCACGCTTCTTTTCGGGGGGACTGGCCGGCACAGAGGCCGCGCTTCTTTTCAGGGGGACTGGCCGGCACAGAGGTCATGCTTCTTTTCAGGGGCACTGGCTGGCACAGAGGCCACGCTTCTTTTCAGGGGGACTGGCTGGCACAGAGGTCACGCTTCTTTTCGGGGGGACTGGTGGGCACAGAGGCTGCGCCTCCTTTCAGGGGGACTGGCCGGCACAGAGGCCGTGCTACTTTTCAGGGGGACTGGCTGGCACAGAGGTCACGCTTCTTTTCGGGGGGACTGGTGGGCACAGAGGCTGCGCCTCCTTTCAGGGGGACTGGCCGGCACAGAGGCCGTGCTACTTTTCAGGGGGACTGGCTGGCACAGAGGTCACGCTTCTTTTCGGGGGGACTGGCCGGCACAGAGGCCACGCTTCTTTTCAGGGGGACTGGCTGGCACAGAGGTCACGCTTCTTTTCAGGGGGACTGGCCGGCACAGAGGTCACGCTTCTTTTCAGGGGGACTGGCCGACACAGAGGTCACGCTTCTTTTCAGGGGCACTGGATGGCACAGAGGCCGCGCTTCTTTTCAGGGGGACTGGCCGGCACAGAGGTCATGCTTCTTTTCAGGGGCACTGGCTGGCACAGAGGCCACACTTCTTTTCAGGGGGACTGGCTGGCACAGAGGCCACGCTTCTTTTCAGGGGGACTGGCTGGCACAGAGGCCACGCTTCTTTTCAGGGGGACTGGCTGGCACAGAGGCCGCGCTTCTTTTCAGGGGGACTGGCCGGCACAGAGGTCATGCTTCTTTTCAGGGGCACTGGCTGGCACAGAGGCCACACTTCTTTTCAGGGGGACTGGCTGGCACAGAGGCCGCGCTTCTTTTCAGGGGGACTGGCTGGCACAGAGGCCGCGCTTCTTTTCAGGGGGACTGGCCGGCACAGAGGCCGCGCTTCTTTTCAGGGGGACTGGCCGGCACAGAGGCCGCGCTTCTTTTCAGGGGGACTGGCTGGCACAGAGGCCGCGCTTCTTTTCAGGGGTACTGGCCGGCACGGAGGCCGAGCTTCTTTTCAGGGGGACTGGCCGGCACGGAGGCCGAGCTTCTTTTCAGGGGGACTGGCCGGCACGGAGGCCACGCTTCTTTTCAGGGGGACTGGCCGGCACGGAGGCCACGCTTCTTTTCAGTGGGACTGGCCGGCACGGAGGCCTTGCTTCTTTTCAGGGGGACTGGCCGGCACGGAGGCCTTGCTTCTTTTCAGGGGGACTGGCCGGCACGGAGGCCGCGCTTCTTTTCGGGGGGACTGGCCGGCACAGAGGCCGCGCTTCTTTTCGGGGGGACTGGCCGGCACGGAGGCCGAGCTTCTTTTCAGGGGGACTGGCCGGCACGGAGGCCACGCTTCTTTTCAGGGGGACTGGCCGGCACGGAGGCCACGCTTCTTTTCAGGGGGACTGGCCGGCACGGAGGCCACGCTTCTTTTCAGTGGGACTGGCCGGCACGGAGGCCTTGCTTCTTTTCAGGGGGACTGGCCGGCACGGAGGCCGCGCTTCTTTTCAGGCGGACTGGCCGGCACGGAGGCCGCGCTTCTTTTCGGGGGGACTGGCCGGCACAGAGGCCGCGCTTCTTTTCAGGGGGACTGGCCGGCACAGAGGCCACACCTCCTTTCGGGGGACTGGCTGCTGCAAAGACCACGCTTTCCTTCAGGGAACTGGCCGGCACAGAGACCGCACTTCTTTTACTCTGATTTAAATTAAGTAGTGAGATGTTAATCCACATTATTAATATATTCTTAGTGGAGATTAACGAATTGGGTCTTTCAAAAACATTCCATAAGTCACATCCTGAACCTTTAATCCACATTAAAGGTTAATGTGTATCTATGATTACATATAGTGCCTTTAATCCATCATAATTTGTGATGCCTTTTTTTTTTTTTTTAACTTGGTAGTAGTCTTGCTCTAAAATCCCACATCACCTTTAGTCCACACGCTGAAGTTACAGACTGATCCTTTAATACAGATTGTATCTTTAGAAGCGTTTCTCTTGTTTGTTACATCGCGGACTGCTCCTTTAATTGAGTGCGTGTGTGTCTCATTGACAGATAAGTTGTACATGGGTCCGGGCCAGCTTTATCAGGACCTGCAGAACCTGATCCATGACCTCGGCCTCGTCAGTCAAATCTCCATCATGATCAGCAGCCTCAAGGGCAACTACCAGGTCAGAGATCCAGCACACTGTGCGCTTATATCCTTTCAGTAAGGAATAAAACATCTGGGGACATGCTTGTGTAGGAAAATAATCAGTTACTGTCATACTGGTTGTTCTGTAAGCATGTGCTGAAGTGTGTTATTGCTCTTGTATCGGAGCAATTAGCCAACGATTAGTGTTTTTAGTTGTGGAGAAAATGAAACGCAATACTTTTTATCCAGTTATAGTTACATGAAAGTAACAAGTTAGTTCCTGTTTTACATTTGTGTGTGTGTGTGTGTGTAGAATGTGAATGGGACAGTAGCTCAGGACTGGATCTCGGGTCTTCAGCGTCTTATCCTGAAGAAAGAGGAGGAGATTCGAGCTGCTGATCGCTGTCGCATCCAATTGCAGCTACCTGGAAAACAGGACAAGTACACACACACACACACACACACACACCTATAAGTGCTACAGGAGTGGTAACCTCAATAGTGCACACTTTGTAGTTCATGTCGGGTTGTAATATGTTTTTATATGCTACACTTCATCCATTTATCAGTGCAGTGTGTGTGTGTAGGGTTTGCAGCTGTCCCTGTCATACACTCGCTCATCTCCCACACTGCTTATTTTGGAAGTGATTTGTGTTTTGGGATTATACTGGAATCTATTCAGTGCCCTAATTAAATCCTTTTTTCTTTCCAAATTAAAACACAAACTCCTATCAGATTTCAGGTGTCTTTATCTCCGTCCTTTCGCTCTCTCGCTCTCTCTCTTTCTAAATCCTATTGTTGGCTAAACAGGATATAGATCAGGTGTCCTATATTCCCTCTAAGGTATCATCCTGTCCTGCTGTATGGCAAAAGAAAAACAGGAAAAGTCTGATCCACTGGCTGACTTTTGTATTTGCCAGGTTTTGTTTCCTCACACCACTCTTAAGAGTCGTGTTTTTATGAATTAATCAAAAATCAATCAGCTTAAATGGATTGATATATTAGTGGCTCGACGCTCCATGCTTAAGAGAATATGGTAAAGCATTGACCTGATTTTTGATGGTTTCTGAGACCGTACGACGGCCGTACATACGAACTACGCCTGTGTACTGCACCACCACAGGGAGTCTGATCACAAGTGCAAGGCAACAGTGTACTGTATCTCATAAACACTTGATCACTGGACAACGAAATTTGTATCTTTATTTCCGTAAGACAGATGGATTTTTATCTAGCGCTTATTTTTAATTTCTTGATTAAAACAACTTTTAATAATAAAAACTAGCGATATCATGAACTGATGTTTCAACGTCACTGACTTCATCATCAGCGTAAACAGTGTTTGACTAAGTGTCAGTTCAAGTTTTCATAAGGTCCCGAGGGAGTGCATACGGAATCAGATTGGATGTTTAGTTTTGGCTTTTCCGCTCCGATGAGCAGCATCTCGTAAATCAGACAGTCCGGCTTCGCAATGCATTTTTGTAGAAGAGTAAACAAATCAGGAATGGCTAGGAAGCCATGCTTAGTCTTAAGGTGTTTACCAGTAGTTGAGTGGTGATGTTCTTCAGTTCATTGGTACAGATGCCTACAGGTACCGTATAGCCAATATAGTCTGCATCACACAGACCACATTTAAATAAATAAACAAACAAACAACGTTCTGTTGGCTAACCAGCAGTGGTTTGGTTTCATGTAACTTCCTCTTGGATTTTACGACTCGTGTAAACAGGAAGTGTTAAGTCTAGCACCAAGCTGTCTTCTCACCATGTCAGACGACTTCTGGTCTTTAAAAGGCAAGGAAAAACCATTTGTTTTTATGTCATTAGAAGCTTGATTGGCGGCAGGTGATAACGCCGACTCCTGTGCCGTCTTGGAGTAGAACCGACTGATGGTTGAATTAATGAGCTTCTCCAGGTATTTTAGAACTTGGAAAAGACTCTCTCAGACGAGCTCATTCTTCATCGAAGTAGTCCTTTGTTGACAACAGACAATGGGCACGATGAAGCATAGTTTTTAATAATAAGGATCTCTTATACCTGTGATCCACATGGCTTTAATAATACAGCAAGAGCCCTTACTAATCATGTACTCAAACACTGTTTATTTTACTCTGATGATGTCTGTGGTGTCGAAACGTCAGTTTATAATCTCATCTCATTATCTCTAGCTGCTTTATCCTGTTCTACAGGGTCGCAGGCAAGCTGGAGCCTATCCCAGCTGACTACGGGCGAAAGGCGGGGTACACCCTGGACAAGTCGCCAGGTCATCACAGGGCTGACACATAGACACAGACAACCATTCACACTCACATTCACACCTACGCTCAATTTAGAGTCACCAGTTAACCTAACCTGCATGTCTTTGGACTGTGGGGGAAACCGGAGCACCCGGAGGAAACCCACACGGATCCGGGGAGAACATGCAAACTCCGCACAGAAGGGCCCTCGCCGGCCACGGGGCTCAAACCCGGACCTTCTTGCTGTGAGGCGACAGCGCTAACCACTACACCACTGTGCCGCCTCAGTTTATAATATATATATATATATATATATATATATATATATATATATATATATATAATTATTTTTTTTTTTTATTTAAAGATTTTTTTGGAGCTTTTTTTTTCACCTTTATTGGATAGGACAGTGTAGAGACAGGACAGGAAATGAGCGGGAGAGAGAGACGGGGAGGGACCGGGAAACAACCCCGGGTCGGAACCGAACCCGGGTTCCCGGATCCACGGCACGGCGCCCCAGCCACCCGAGCCACAACGCCCCCCTCAGTTTATAATATTGCTAGTTTTTATTATTAAAGATATTGGACACTTGTTGGACAGTTGACAGTGTGTCAAGGTCGCAGCTCAAACCCTCAGAGCTCATACACTGCATTCGGTCGAGGAGGATGTTTTCCAGTAGGGTTTTTTTCCTTTTTTACCAAAACAATTTCTTACTCTGCTCACTTATGTAAACATTATTACTGTATAGTTCACTAGCAATTATGAGCATCTTTCCTTAGGTGTAGATAATCTAAACCTGCCCCGCGGATTGATCTCGATGTGGGCAATTCCATGTAAATGTCAACCTCACCATGCAAAAATAAAGCAACATGTAATACATCAAAACCACTCCCAGAGATATCACCTAGGCCTGTATTTTACAGATGTGAATAAGTTGAACCAATTTGTAACCAACCTAATATGTCACTGTCAGTCTTTCTTTCTTATAATGTAAACCCCAAGCTAAAATCAACTTTGATCATGTACAATTCTATATTATTGCCACAAGCCACAGAAATGTATGCTAAAATCCACAAAACAGCAAAACAATAGCCATCCTAAATATTATTTAAGAACTTTGATAGTTTTAGCTGATATTTAGAGAGTTTTTCAAAGGGTTATGGTGGTTAAATTGCTGATTTTCTAAACATATCCCATGTCTATTTCAGACGCGTCACATCCATAACGGAATTTCGTCACATCCGTAACGCTGACTTTTCCTTCCGAAATTCTGCATGAAATACAAAATATTTTAAACAAAGATTTTTTAATATTCACCTTGGACCCCTCTATCAAACGGATATCTCCATTTCGACATTAGGTTTACGATTTCACAGAGTTTGATAAAAATGTACAGTCACCCAAGAAAAGTGATACTTTTTCTGTCACATCCATAACGCATCTTTTATTGGCATTTTCTGGCATGCCCTAGATGTACTATGGGAATTGTTCTTGTTCTATCACTTCTCCAGTATGGTACAGCCTTAAAATATGCAACACCTGTTTAAATACTGGGAGACAATAAAACATGCACTGGGTCATTTGTTGCCATTTTGAGTTCAAGTGTCACGTCCATAACGCTGGAATTGCTCATTAGTTCTTATGTCCGATGATAATACTGGATGGTAGCTATACAGAAATGATGTAAAGTGAAAGCTTTGGTTTCGCTCCTGACTCGAGCATGTCCTTCGTGTTCTTGCTGCAGATCTGGCCGACCCACGCTCTTCACAGCCGTCTTCAACACCATGACCCCATCTATCAAGCAGGCCTGGATCAGCAAACTGCAGATGGCCAAGCTGGCTCTCGGTACGAGTCTCCTGCTTCCCTTCCTTAACTTCCTGTCTTTGTTTTCCTTCAAAAGCATTATGATTTTCACACAGCTGCAGCATTCAAATCCTTGTGGATGTTACTGGGTCGAAAGACAATAGGATGGTGTTCTAGTCACACAGTGGTGATGTAATGATGGGTTATTTTTTTGTTTTTGCTTTACCATAAAACCACCTGCCACGGTGGCTTTCTGGTCCAGGCCATAGCGAGATAAATTTAAAAACAAGAAACTGCAGCCATGATATATGTAAAACTTTCAAGGTTCAAAGAGATCGCTACTGAACTAAAACTAACGTTGTTGTTGTTCACTATGTGAATGACTTCTGGTAATCTACAAACACTTATGGTAAGATGACTCCATTAAATAAAATTCGACAATCATCCCAATTTAGTTATTTCTTTCCTATCGTATAACAGGCTAGCTTTACAGATTGTTCCTGGTGGTGTTTTTGGATATGCATCCTGTTCAACAGTTTTGCTCACGATATGGTTTACACGCACCACTTTTTATACTTCCGCCAAGGAAGTTCTATTTCCAGTGTGGTCCGTTTGTCTGCCTGTAAGCAGGATTGTGCAAAACCTGCTAATCCAATTTCCATGAAACTTGGTGGAAGGGTGTAGCTTGGGCCAAGGAAGAACCCATTATATTTTGGGGCAGATTGGAATCACAGGGTGGCTCCACGAATTTGCATTACATTACATTAATGACATTTTAGCAGACACTTTTCTCCAGAGCAATATACAACAAACCCGGAGCAGTTGGGGGTCAGTTGCCTTGGTCAAGGGCACTTCAGCTATTCCTACTGGTCCAGGGAATCAAACCAGTGACCTTTTGGTCCCAAAACTGCTTCTCTAACCATTAGGCAATTTATATTAATTTTTGGTAACATTGTGAGATATGGTGTTTGGCCTTGATGGAAGTCTGTGCTCAACAATACCAAATGTGAAGTTCAATAGTGATGAAACATAGCCAGTATAGGCATATAATGAGTTCATACAGTGGGGCAAAAAAGTATTTAGTCAGCCACCAATTGTGCAAGTTCTCCCACTTAAAAAGATGAGAGAGGCCTGTAATTTTCATCATAGGTACACTTCAACTATGAGAGACAGAATGGGGGGAAAGAATCCAGGAAATCCCATTGTAGGATTTGTAATAAATTAATTGGTAAATTCCTCGGTAAAATAAGTATTTGGTCACCTACAAACAAGCAAGATTTCTGGCTCTCACAGACCTGTAACAACTTCTTTAAGAGGCTCCTCTGTCCTCCACTCGTTACCTGTATTAATGGCACCTGTTTGAACTCGTTATCAGTATAAAAGACACCTGTCCACAACCTCAAACAGTCACACTCCAAACTCCACTATGGCCAAGACCAAAGAGCTGTCAAAGGACACCAGAAACAAAATTGTAGACCTGCACCAGCCTGGGAAGACTGAATCTGCAATAGGTAAGCAGCTTGGTGTGAAGAAATCAACTGTGGGAGCAATTATTAGAAAATGGAAAACATACAAGACCACTGATAATCTCCCTCGATCTGGGGCTCCATGCAAGATCTCACCCCGTGGGGTCAAAATGATCACAAGAACGGTGAGCAAAAATCCCAGAACCACACAGGGGGACCTAGTGAATGACCTGCAGAGAGCTGGGACCAAAGTAACAAAGGCTACCATCAGTAACACACTACGCTGCCAGGGACTCAAATCCTGCAGTGCCAGACGTGTCCCCCTGCTTAAGCCAGTACATGTCCAGGCCCGTCTGAAGTTTGCTAGAGAGCGTTTGGATGATCCAGAAGAGGACTGGGAGAATGTCATATGGTCAGATGAAACCAAAATAGAACTTTTTGGTAAAAACTCAACTTGTCATGTTTGGAGGAGAAAGAATGCTGAGTTGCATCCAAAGAACACCATACCTACTGTGAAGCATGGGGGTGGAAACATCATGCTTTGGGGCTATTTTTCTGCAAAGGGACCAGGACGACTGATCCGTGTAAAGGAAAGAATGAATGGGGCCATGTATCATGAGATTTTGAGTGAAAACCTCCTTCCATCAGCAAGGGCATTGAAGATGAAACGTGGCTGGGTCTTTCAGCATGACAGTGATCCCAAACACACCGCCCGGGCAACGAAGGAGCGGCTTCGTAAGAAGCATTTCAAGGTCCTGGAGTGGCCTAGCCAGTCTCCAGATCTCAACCCCATAGAAAATCTTTGGAGGGAGTTGAAAGTCCGTGTTGCCCAGCGACAGCCCCAAAACATCACTGCTCTAGAGGAGATCTGCATGGAGGAATGGGCCAAAATACCAGCAAAGGTGTGTGAAAACCTTGTGAAGACTTGCAGAAAACGTTTGACCTCTGTCATTGCCAACAAAGGGTATATAACAAAGTATTGAGGTGAACTTTTGTTATTGACTAAATACTTATTTTCCACCATAATTTGCAAATAAATTCTTTAAAAATCAGACAATATGATTTTCTGGATTTTTTTTTCTCATTCTGTCTCTCATAGTTGAAGCGTACCTATGATGAAAATTACAGGCCTCTCTCATCTTTTTAAGTGGGAGAACTTGCACAATTGGTGACTGACTAAATACTTTTTTGCCCCACTGTATTGCATTCTACATTCACAGGTAACTACTTAATTCAAAATAAGCTTTGGAAATACTGTATATCCAGACATATAAAGCCACACATCCATGGGGAAGCCATGGCTTAATGGCTAGAGAAGCAGCTTTGGGACCAGAAGGTCACCGGTTTGATTCCCTGAACCAGCAGGAATGGCTGAAGTGCCCTTGAGCAAGTCACCTAACCCCCAACTGCTCCCCAGGCTGCTCTGGGTACATTGTACATCATTCTGGATCAGAGCGTCCGCTAAATGCCATTAATGTAATGTAATAAAGTGGTTGCGGTTCCAAATTTGCATATCGTAGAACTGTTTTCCTTGGTGGAGGTCTGCGCTCTCCAAGTGCCCTTCTAGGCTTTAACATACATATTTGTTTGGGTTATATATTCCATCCAGAAAATCACCATATTCTCAGGAGGATCAGAATGCTTTTCCTGTCTAAATATATGTGAATTTTGGCAGTCGAGTAAATCCAGTAAATGAAATTCCTTGAGAAAGGAATCCTGATTTTCAAAATGAAACGTTTTAAGGGATGCGATGAACGCGGAAACAACAGATTTTTGCTGCCATTGTCTATTTAACCAATATTTTTAATGGTCGAACTGTTTCAGATGTTACCTCATAGCACTACATTTCACTACAGCCCTGCTTGAAAAGGTCAAAGAAGTGCCATGATCATCTTTATCTACTGCGTGTGTGTGTGTGACAGAGGAGTATAACGTACAGGGCTGGTTCATCGCTGACGATGATGGGAATCAGATTAAGAAGCAGAAGCATCCGCTGTTGCTCAAGCACATGCCTGTGGTCATGTCCAGACTGCAGGAGTTTAAGGTGAGTAATCAGGATTTTTATCCCCCTGTGCTGCTGAATTCTGGATTCTGATTGGTCAGAAGGTGATGATTCATTTTCTAGAACAGCAGCATAGACAGCAGTGCAGGTTTATATTACAGTAATGCACTCGTTTATATCCATGCACACCTTATTGTTTCTATAACAACAGCTCATTCACGGGGATTTGGATGCAGATGTTTATTTGTAACATTTCTGGAAGGAGTCTCCAATGTCAGAGGTGTCCCCCCCCCCCCCCCCCCCCCCCCCCGTTAACATGACAAGCTGCTTATTAACTTTTAAGAGAGGCTGGTGAGGGAACTACTGTTTATAGCTGCTGGAACATAAGTGAGAAAAGGAACTAACTTGTCTCATAGATGTTCTGCTGCATGAAAATGTATCTATAAACGGATAAAAAACGTATCATGTCATTCAATATTTTTGTAAAAAATGTAAAATTCTAATTGTTGGCTGGTTGCTGTGGTGTAAGAGGGATAAAATGCTACAGGATATGCTGTTGTAGGAAAATAATCAACTTAATCAAGGGTGGTAACAGTAATGTTGCTTTAAGCCTAGGTCACAACCGGACGTACGATTTTTTTGGCCGTGCGATTTTTGGCGGTTCCCAAATCGCTGCGTTTTTTTTTTGTTCGTGGAGAAAGACGCACGTTGGCCGTAAGTTTGTCTTGCAACCTGAAAAAACCGTAAGCGCCCGTAGAGTTTGTTTGACATGACAAAGAACCTCTGCGGCCAGTCTACGGCTCGAAAATCAGCACGTCACACGCACGCCCTCCGTGCGTTTCTTGCGTTCTTTGCACGTAGACCGGCCGTAGGAGCACGTACGGCCGGTTGTGACCTAGGCTTTATCACACCAGCCCTGCTGTTGATTATTTTCCAGTAATTACAGCATGGTGTTTTATTCCTTACATGAATTGAAACATGGCGTTCTTAGCAATTAACTCTAACTTGAGCTGCTAAATCACTCATGAATTTGTGTTTTTGTTTTTTTTTTCAGGTGGAGTGTGCTGTCCATAACCCAGAGCCCCACGTGAACAGTGAGAGCACAGCGGACGTGCCGGCGGTGGGACATGGCTGTGTTTGGGTAAGGTACAAGCACACACATGCAGTTCTATTTTCTATTAGCCTGGGCCCGCCCATCCTAAGTGTGACGCAACACGAGGGCCTGTTGCGAGCTTAGTCTGGCAAGGCAAGCTATCTACAGCTCTTCCAAGCTCCCGAAAAATCGGGAGCCAATCAACTTTGAGCATCTCCAACGGCCCTGGGTAGAGGCGTGTTCAAGGCAGTGACGTAGTAGAACTGCGACCGGAAGCCATAGATTGTTTACAGAATGTATGCCGGAAGCGCTTCATTCACTAGAAACATTACGAACATGGAGCAAGTTCTCATT
Source organism: Neoarius graeffei (assembly GCF_027579695.1). Lineage (NCBI taxonomy): Eukaryota > Metazoa > Chordata > Actinopteri > Siluriformes > Ariidae > Neoarius > Neoarius graeffei. The sequence continues at coordinate 5,999,214 of NC_083579.1, read as the reverse complement.
GAAAACGGAGCAAAGAGCAGCCCTGGAGGTATTTATTGAAAGGAAGGACGTTTTCGCCTTGCTCCCGACCGGCTTCGGTAAGAGTTTAATCTACCAGTTAGCCCCGTCGCGTCACATACGTCAGAGGAAAGAGTGATGTGATTGGTTTAAGCTTCGTCACAGCCCTTTCTGGCCGCGACCAGTAGCAAACTGAGGCATTTCAGGGAGGCGGGTCAACCACGCACTTTGGGAAACGGTTGGGCTTAATATCTTTGCCAGACCAAATGCTCGCCGAGCTTTGAAGTCGCGTTAGCCAGACTAATTTTCTATACCCTCACCGGCCACTTTAATAGGAACTTGTTCTTGATTCTAAGATCCCTGTTCTTGGCTGCAGGAGTGGAACCAAATGTGGTCTTTTTTTTTTTTCTGCTGTTGCTTTTCTGCTCACCACGGTTGTAAAGAGTGATTTATATGAGTTACTATATCCTTCCTGGCCAAAAAGCTCAAACCACCTTGAATCTGTCCATTTTCCTTTGACCTCTCTTATCAACAAGGTGTTTGTTTCCACCCACAGAACTGTCGCTCACTCAGTCGATGATGTTTTTTGTTTTTCGCACCACTGTTGTGTGTGAAAACCCCAGGAGATCAGCAGCTTCTGAAATACTCAAACCAGTCCATCTGGCTCAAACCAACACCCATGCCACAGTGAACAAAAGTCACACTTTGAGATCGCAGTTTTTCCCATTCTGATCTTAACTGCTCAAAACAGTGGGTGGATGGATGGGTGTTCCTAATACAGTGGCCGGCGAGTGTATATTCAGTAGAAGTTTCACGATGAACACTTTATTCTATTTTACAGACGATGGGTTTGTCCGGGCCGCCTTGGTTCTTTTCCAGTAACAATTTTGTAATTGCCTGTGTGTAGACAATTATTTATTTGTTATACAAGAGTAAAAAAAAACCCACACTTTTTAGTTTTCTTTACCTAGGCACCATTTCCTGTAAGTAACTAAATAATAAACGCATTTTATTAATTTCACGCCGACTTTACAGCGGCTTTATCTGCCAAAGACGAAACGCTATACTGTAATTTGGTTTTTGTTTGTGTTTAGGTGGCCAGCTGCACCAATCAAATGGCTCAGATCGCCGTCGTGGCCATGCAGAACTCCAGCCCGAAGGTGACCGAGTGTTTCAACGTAGAGTCGCGGATCCTCTGTATGACCTACGTACCGGTAGACGAGCCCCTGGAGGACGGAGAGGGAAACTCCGAGCCACGGCGCTCCAACACACCCACTGTGTGTGTGGGGATGGAGGAGGGCAGGTACGCAATTTAATTCCTGTAGTATCAGATTGAGTAAGTAGTACATCCTGATGTCGCTGGGTCTATAAGGGGCGGAGCTTAAGTTGCATTTGATTAACCAATCCCAAATTTTCACCACTAGCCCTTTCTTTTTCGTTTCTAGACTGCGTAGCGGTTAGAATGACGTCTGTCTCTGGCAAAATTGTCTACGATATCCAGCTTCTTTAGCTGTGTTAAAGAACATGGTAGCTATCTGACATTGCGTAGCTAGCTAAGTTTTCTAATGTTAGCTGATCGCTTGGTCAAATCAAGACAAGGAGCCATGTTGACTAGAATCCTAGCTAATACCTTAGTTTTTATGTTATTACATTACTAAATAAACATCATATACGACTACATTTGCGATAAAAGTAGTTAGTTCTCAGACTTGTCTCTGTTTCGCAGCATCTCTGTCTATAAAAGCAGTCAGCGATCCAAGAAGGTCCGACTGCAGCACTTCTTCATGCCAGATAAAGCCGCCGTGACGTGTTTAGCATATAAGGGTCCGTTTCTGTATGCCGGGCTGGTCAGCGGCTGCCTCGCCATCTACTCACGAACTCCGGGTAAGTGCTCTGATTTCAATTTCAGACTAGAGCGGGTGAGATCTTCCACCTGGTCTCCATACGGTTAAAACTGAGCTTGCTAATTTCATTTAAGATATGGATTTTGATAGAATTCCTTAATTTCAGCTAGCATTGTAAGAAAACTTAACTGAGGGTTAATTCAAGAGGATTTGCTTTCGGGTCATTCTGAAACTGAATAACTTTGTTATTTAAAACATTTTGAAAGAGAAAGTTGTCATGACGGAGGATTTTTTTTTTTTTTTTTTTTTTTTTTTTTAAAAGATATTTTTTTGGGCTTTTTGCACCTTTATTGGATAGGACAGTGTAGAGACAGGAAATGAGCGGGAGAGAGACGGGAAGGGATCGGGAAATGACCTCGGGCCGGAATCGAACCCGGGTCGCCCGCATTCATGGTATGGCGCCTTAACCACCTGAGCCACGACGCCCCCCATGACGGAGGATTTTGAGTAAAATTTCACTTTTTTTTTTTTTTTGCTTTAGCGAACAGTAACTAGTCTACGACACGCAGATGATTCTAGCTGAGCAAAGTTAGCATCAAGTTAGCGGTAGCCACTAGTTAACTAGCTTAGGAAATTCTATTTTGGTATTACAATTTAAGAGAAATTTAGCCAAAATGTTTCCCATACTTTTGTAACATACTCCTTTCCTGACGAGCATAGCTTATAAACTTTCGCAAGAAACTTCATTGTCTTTGCTTTGCTTGCTAGCAAAATTGGCTTAATGCATGGTTTGGTTAGTGTCGATCATGCTAATGTTTTCTTGTGTAACGTTGTAGGTTTATCAGGGCTGCCAACTTTTCGAAATTCCTTGGAGTGAGATTTTTTTTGGGGGGAGGGTTGACGGCAAAATTTTTCCGCACACCATGCAGTAAGTGGGAATTTTGTATTCAGTTTGATATTCACTTGTCCCCCTGCATTCTGGTGTTTTGTTTGTGGGTCGTCCAGCTGGAGATGGACGGGGGGGGTGTTGAGATTTTGGATTTAGTAGATGTTCCTGCATTCTCGTGGATTTTTGGAGTGGCCTGCTGTGCCATACCTACATTCTTACACACCCTGACTTGCCAGGCCTTCAGCTTATGGCCAACAAAAGCACCAAGTTTTGGCTTAAAAGCCCCCACACTAGAAAACTACAGATGACTGCCAATGTTCCTGTAGCCCTATAGAGATCTTGCATGTGACGTCACAGCCGATCCAGATTGTAACAGACGCCATCTTGTCGGTCAAACGCCGTATTTCCGCCTTCTACTTCTGCTTCTACTTCTAGCTTTTCTTCTGGAAAACCCTACTATATACAATTCTACTACAACGGCTGCGGCTACAAGCTCTCCCTACCTGTGCACGTTTTTTATGGTTTTTGTGTGTATTTTTGCGTGTTGTTCGTCTGTACCGGACTTCAATATCCACTACAACCGTATGGACTTACTGGACATTGGTTTCCAGCAGAAAATGACTGTTTGTAGCGATTTCCATCGCATGCACAACATTCCGGACGAGATAGCGAGACCAGCGGGGTCTCCGTGGATTGTTATCGGGTCTGGCAGGCGAAGGAGGCAGCGTCGGGAGAGGAAGCAAAAGCGAGGCTGCAGGCAGAGCCGGCCTGTTGACTAAGCTCAGAAAACAGCTACTCACATCTCCACTGCCAAGCCTCTATCTCTCCAACGCCAGATCCATGGTAAACAAGACGGACGATTTGGAATTACAGCTGGAATTACCTTATTCTATTCTATTCTATTCTATTCTATTCTATTCTATAATCGGCTGGTCAGTGCTATACTAGATACTATTGATATCAGTACTAGTAATACTTAAGTGACTTACCCGTCCAATGAGGATTGTTATTTTCTTGTTTACAAGATGCCACATCTGAGGGGGGCTGACAAATCCTGAATTTCTGTAAAGATAACTGTGCAGAGATTTATAAGCACGCAGTGCTTCACCACTGAACAGCGAGGGAAAGTTTATGAGGTAATTATAAACATCTGGGTATTCCACCTCTGGCAGTTCCATATCCACTGACACGGTCGTGAAAACTACATCCGGTAAGCCATAAGGGTCACTAATCTGTAGGTCGTTTATTTTAGACATATATCTAGTTATCTGTTCATTAGAAAAATGAGCCGTGTAGTCCGTCGGTTGGAATTTATCCATTTTGTACACGAGTGCAGCAGTATTCAGCGGTGTTTTTTACCGACAAGATGGCGGCTGTGTACTTTCCGGTCACGTGACTGCAAGATCTCTATAGACCTGTGTTTCAGATTTAAAGGCAAGTTCATGTTTGTCACCCGCCTGGGGACTGCAGATGAAAAGTAGTTATTTTACTAATTCTGGCATATTTACATGCTGTATTCTTATACAACAATGTTCATCAATATGCATGGTCCCTATTAAATAAACCATTAAAATAAAAAATAAATAAAATAAATATTTCATCAGCTAAGCCTAAACACCTTCTGAATTGAAGCTAAATGTTAAGTTTTTAATAACTGTTGCAAAAAATAAGATTGTCCCTCACTGACTATTCATTATGCATTTAAGGGCTTTCCCCACCACTGGGCTCAGCAGAAGATTGGCATGGGGGAAAAATATCAACAGCAAAAGAACAAATAAAATGCTTAAACAGTAAGCAAAATGTGCATGTGCTACAAGAAACATTAAAATGATTAAGTTTGAACAGTATTGAAACACAAAAAGCTGAACCTTGGCCATAGGTGGGAATGTGCACACAAAGTTGGGCTTAAAAATTTTGGTCATACTTAAATAAGCTATATTAATATATTTCTTATTAATTTATTTCTTATCTATGTTTCTTATTAGTAATAGAGCATTCGTCAGGGCCTGTTATCTGACAAATATTCTCTACCTGTCTTGCCCTCTTTGAAACCGTGTCCTCAGTATATTGTTCTGTCTTTTTTTTTTTATTATTATTATTCACAAGTTCAAGTTCTTTGATATTACAGGTGACCATGCTTTATTTACTTTAACTGAGCAATTACATACATCATAAATAATTAAAAATAAATACCCTGTAAATAAACAATAGGTATGGTGGCTAATGGCTCTTCTTGCATTTGTAATATTATCTCTTACTTGCTTTATTTTACAACATTTCCAGTATGGCTTCAAATAAAGTCATAAAGTATGATAACATACAGTAAACAAACTAAAAATGCGCCTTAATAAACGTGTGCTAAGGAGGTGCTCTCCCGTGCTGCTTGTTGGGGAAGATAGAGGCTGTGGCACGGCACGAGGCCTATAATGATTTAGCATGCCTAGTACACAGCTCTCGATATGGCATTAAATATTCTCACAACACTTATAGGCTAAAACGATTAAGAAACTTTATATAAGTTCATAATTACGCCAGTAACGCCACACATTGGCGTGCATATGTACAAACCTGTCTGAGGCACCCGTCTTCAACTCAGACACCTTCTTCTCTCTCCTCTTCCTCTAAATTGACGGTAGGCAATTATCCAACTTCCGGCGAGTGCAGCATCATTAGATGCGCCACCTACCATAGGGGAGTGTGTACAGAGGGAACACCTCTCTGCCTGTTTAGCCGTGCGTAAGGCGTAATTGATCAATCGCGAGTGGTTGGCGCGACGCAATGGGTAGCCTAGATTAGATAGATAAACTAGATTTTTTTCTAGCGTGAGAAATCGGAGGTATTGCGTGTGAGTGTGTGAAGACAATCAAATGCGTGTGTCTCACGCTCATTGCGTGAGAGTTGGCAGCCCAGGGTTTATCACAGTCAAGCTTTTATTATATTTTCAGGTAAATTTAGCTTATATATTTCCTGCAAAACTGCATTTCTGCTAATTAGCAGAGGTAATTTAACTCGCTTGCTAGCAAAGATCACTTTCATAGTTTGCTTAGCATCAGTCGTCATGCTAATGCTATCTGGTGTGATGTTTGTTATTGTAGGTTTATTCCAGTTTGTGGATAAATTGGTCTCCATCTCCTTCACAGCTACTCATGAAACAGACTTCTCTACTGACTAGCGTAGCTAATCCATAGCTAATAAACAAACCTTTTACAGGCTCCATTTTCTTAGCTTAGCTTCAGTCATGCTAATGATGTGTGATGTAATAACACTTTAAGGATAAATTAGCTTGTAAAATATTTTCATGTGACTAGCTTCTTTGCTAACTGGCAAAGCTAATCCTTGAATTAATACTTACACATTTTATCACTATACTTTTTACAGACTCAATAGCTTAGCTTGCTAGCAAAGTTGGCTTAGCATGTTGCTTGGTTAACATCAATAATGCTACCTATTTATATTTAAGACAAATATTGTTTACTGTTGAGAAAAGCACTTTTGGCTAATTAGCCAATGCGAAGTCCTTAAGAGGGCTGTACATGGTTTTCCCCAAAGCGTTTTAGCGTGTCGGGCCCGATACGCTTGCTCTGCCTGCCGATACACTCAGTCGCTTTAGTTAAAATCCGATACGCTTAGATTTATACCGATACGTTAAATTTCCTACCCACAAGTAACTAGACACATAGGAGAGCAAATAACAGACTCATTTACATATTGATTGATATTTGTGTTAAACAAGCCGTCTTTTTTTCCAATGTTTGTGTCGATTCTGTCAAAGTAATATGTCCGCGTGGTATGATGTAAGCAAACTAATCTGTCGGCTGTGTCAAGATCACGTGTTCAAACCGTCCAATAGAAACATCGAAAGAAAACGTCAGACATCCCGGAATTTTCCGATTCATTATAAGCGATCTCATTGGCTGCCGATGTCGTCCCCGACCAGATGGACAAAGCCGACTGATTTTAATCACAAAAGTTTGACCGAGTCTATTATCATTCATGAACGTGTTTATAAATACGTAATCTTTCTGCAAACTTAAATGTATGAATTAAGTTTTCTTTTCCTTTAAATATATGTTTTAATCTTAATCTAGTCCATTTAATAAAGTGTAAAAATTTAAACTTGATAATATGCAGTTGCCTTACTTTTCTTTTCAGTGCATCTTAGTTATACATATATTACGGTAATTGCATCTGAAACATTCTAAATCATTACAGTTATAGTAACACAGCAACTTATTTTAAGGTGGCAGGTCTTCGGTTCAGATCCCTTTGTGATCAACAGGAGGTCATGATGATCGAGTCTCTTCATTGGATTGCATAAGACGGAGCAAACCACTGTTCATGCACATTTTTGTGACAGCACGACTTGATCATAGGTAATTAAGGGATCCCCGTAGATCTTCAATCGATCATAGACCTCAGTAATCTATAACACAACAGTTTAACTTGCATGTTGAACTTTAAGGTGAAATTTCAAATGTGTTTAGGTCAGAAATCATTGAAACACTGGTAAAATCGATCCTATAATCATCATGGATCTAAAACCTCTGAGACCCTGAAAATGCACCTGAGAGCATACATTTTCAAAAAAAATTTTCCGGGAGGGCCACGCCCCGCACCCCCCTAGCTTCATTTCGTGCCGTTGGCACTCAATTGAGGTATTTCACCCACGTGACCAAGTCATGTGATGCTGCCATTTTGGACGGCACGGCTCGAATCAGTTTGAATGCGAGGAAGGCGACAAACGAAAAACATAAAAGAAAAAGGAGCGAGATGCAGAAAACACCTTCACTATCCAGCGACGTAGGGCATTTACAGGGCGAGCAGAGGGAGAGGTATTTGCAAAAATTGAGGTTAGCAGGCTTAGAGAACGACGTTTACCTGCTTCCACCAGGATTGTTCACTGACGTACGGAAGTACACCAAGCCCTCGTCTTTACCTGACTTCGGCCCACATGATCTGTATACCTATGTCGTTAAAAACCCATCGCCATACACAGGTATTGATCTGAAAGCGTATAAGAGTTTGGATGCCTACAAATATTTTGTGTCAGGCTGGGTAACATGCCTACATCAGCGGGTCGTCCCTGGAGCCGGTGGTCGCCATCTTATTACAGCTAAGGTTTGTTCACATTTTCATTTACTTTCGGTCCTCAGGATAAACAAAATGTTATTAAATGTCATTGAAATAACTTCTTAGTCTGTTGAGACATGGCCCGTTATAAATTTGCTGTTACCAGGCAATGACCAAGAACTGTATTATTAGGGTCGGTGTCTGTGTTGTAGCAGTGTATTAGCAACTAGCTGTTAGCACTAGCTAATGTCAACAACATCATAGCTGGTATGTTACTGTAGCAATGTTTACGTTCAGTCATTTGGGTGACTGTTAAAACCTTTCAGTCTCAAGTTTTTCCTTTACTGGATTTACTAGTTTACTGAGCTAGCGCGCGCTCGGGCAAGCTGGGAGCTAGCGCGCGCTAGCCTGCCGGCGGCCGGCGCGCGCTAGCTCAGTAAACTAGTAAATCCAGTAAAGGAAAAACTTGAGACTGAAAGGTTTTAACAGTCATCCAAATGACTGAACGTAAACATTGCTACAGTAACATACCAGCTACTGTTGTTGACATTAGCTAGCTTGACGTTCAAAATGGCGGACACCGGGGCGTCACGTGACCCTGTGACGTTAGGTGAAATACTTCAATTGTCTGTGTATTATCATGCCAGAATTTAGGGCTTTAATTTTTTTCTGGGGAAAACACTGTTGTAGCATAAAACACACAATAATACAGGTACAACCATGCTAATTTGATTAGCCTGTTATTCTTTGTGCATTATATTTTCCTTCTCATTCTCTTACAAATTTTGTCCAGCACTATTTTTCTTCCTTCATCATGTTTTTTTCTCTCTCTCTCTTGCTATTTCTGTCATTGCTATGAGGACGTAATTGTGACTTGCTAAGAGGAATCTTCTCCCTGTGACCTAATTTTCTGACTGGAAAAACATGAGAGAGAGATGGAGCGAGAGATGGGGGTGTATTTAAAAATACAGTCTCTCAAAAAATATCTTGGATGAACCTGCTATGTCCTGAGCTGAAAGTCTGTCATGTTTAGCAGTTTCGGAGAATGACCGACAATGAGGGAATGTTTTCCGTTTTCCTCATTATCTCACTCTTTCCATTATCCTCTTCTTTCTGGAACAGACTGGAACATTCCATTTCCCTGTATGACGGGGAATTTTGGAGCTTGATGGCTCGGTTATGAGGCATTTTAGTCCTGAGAAAGATATTAAGATTTACTAGCATGATGATGATAAAACTTAAAACCACAGCTATAATGATCAGATTTGCTAGAGCGCTAGTCAAACACAAGCTCAACGTTACATCAAGCAGATTTGCTAGCATGCTCGTAAAACCTAAACTCATGGTTTAGTAAACATCAAGTTTGGGGTTAAGCAGATTTGCTAGCAGCGCACACACTTGGGGTTTTCTCATGCAGACTTGCTAGCATGCTAGTAAAATATCAGGTCTCGGTTACATTAAACAGGTTTTTTAGCATGCTAGTAAAACCTAAACTCGGTTTAGTTAAGCTGATTCGCTAGCGTGCTTATAAGCTTGGCATTACATCAAGAAAATTTGCTAGCATGCTAATAAAATGTCAGGTCTTGCTTGCATTAAAAAGGTTTTCTAGCAGGCCAGTAAAACCTAAATTTAAGGTTTCCTTTTAGCAGATTTGCTAGCATGCTAGTAAACGTCGAACTCGGGGTTTAGTTAAGCAGATTTGCTAGCATGCTAGTAAACGTCAAACTCGGGGTTTAGTTAAGCTGATTTGCTAGCATGCTTGTAAACCGTGAGCTCAATGTTACGTCAAGCAGATTTACTAGCATGCTAGTAAAATGTCAGGTCTTGGTTACATTAAACAGGATTTTTAGCATGCTAGTAAAACCTAAACTCAGGGTTTTGTTTAGCAGATTTGCTAGCATGCTAGTAAACATCGACCTCAGGGTTTAGTTAAGCTGATTCACTAGCGTGCTTGTAAGCTCGGCGTTACAGCGAGAAAATTTGCTCGCATGCTAGTAAAATGTCAGGTCTTGGTTACATTAAACAGGTTTTCTAGCAGGCCAGTAAAACCTAAATTTAGGGTTTCATTTTAGCAGATTCGCTAGCATGCTAGTAAATATCAACCTCAGGGTTTAGTTAAGCTGATTTGCTAGCGTGCTTATAAGCTTAGCATTACATCAAGAAAATTTGCTAGCATGCTAATAAAATGTCAAGTCTTGGTTACATTAAACAGGTTTTCTAGCAGGCCAGTAAAACCTAAATTTAGGGTTTCATTTTATTTTTTTTTTAAAGATATTTTTTGGGCTTTTTTCACCTTTATTGGATAGGACAGTGTAGAGACAGGAAATGAGCGGGAGAGAGAGACGGGGAGGGATCGGGAAATGACCTCGGGTCGGAATTGAACCCGGGTCCCCGGATTCATAGTATGGCACCTTATCCACCTGAGCCACGACGCCCCCAGGGGTTTCATTTTAGCAGATTTGCTAGCATGCTTGTAAACCGTGAGCTCAATGTTACATCAAGCAGATTTACTAGCATGCTAGTAAAATGCCAGGTCTTGGTTACATTAAACAGGATTTTTAGCATGTTGTAAAACCTAAACTCAGGGTTTTGTTTATCAGATTTGCTAGCATGCTAGTAAACATCGACCTCAGGGTTTAGTTAAGCTGATTCGCTAGCGTGCTTGTAAGCTTGGCGTTACATCAAGAAAATTTGCTCGCATGCTAATAAAATGTCAGGTCTTGGTTATATTAAACAGATTTTCTAGCATGATAGTAAAACCTAAATTTAGGGTTTCATTTTAGCAGATTCGCTAGCATGCTAGTAAATATCTACCTCAGGGTTTAGTTAAGCTGATTTGCTAGCGTGCTTATAAGCTCAGCATTACATCAAGAAAATGTTCTAGCATGCTAATAAAATGTCAAGTCTTGGTTACATTAAACAGGTTTTCTAGCAGGCCAGTAAAACCTAAATTTAGGGTTTCATTTTAGCAGATTTGCTAGCATGCTAGTAAACGTCAAACTTGGGGTTTAGTTAAGCTGATTTGCTAGCATGCTAGTAAACCGTGGGCTCAATGTTATGTCAAGCAGATTTACTAGCATGCTAGTAAAATGTCAGGTCTTGGTTACATTAAACAGGATTTTTAGCATGCTAGTAAAACCTAAACTCAGGGTTTCATTTAGCAGATTTGCTAGCATGCTAGTAAACATCAAACTCATGGTTTAATTAAGCAGATTTGCTAGCATGCTTATAAGCTCGGCATTACATCGAGAAAATTTGCTCGCATGCGAATAAAATGTCAGGTCTTGGTTACATTAAACAGGTTTTCTAGCAGGCCAGTAAAACCTAAATTCAGGGTTTAGTTAAGCAGGTTTGCTCGCATTTTTCTAAAGATTAAGCTTGGGGTTAAGCAGATTTGCTAGTATTTTAGTAAACAACAAAGTCAAGGTTTAGGTAAGCAGATTTGCTAGCATGCTAGTAAATCATAATGAGGTACTGCACACTTAAATATGTTTTTTTTGAGCTGTAAAATAAATCATGTGACTGTAGTGTGATAAAACGCATCAATGCTGGTGTTGATATTGACACATTTTCTGCTTTTCACGGGTTGAAAATGACTCAAAACTCATCTGCTGGTTAATATCATCCTGATCCTTGCAAGGCTGATGGTGACGTTGAGTCGACAATTTGGTATTCATGTTTACGCCCTTTAATCAGAGGTGGGTGGGCCGGTTCCCCCAGGCCCGCCCTTGAGTGGCTGTCTGTGAAACTGCGCTCATATACGCTGATCGAGACTCACCTGAGCATCTTCTGCTTCACACGCAAACATCCCTCTTCTCAGCCACGCCCCACCACGCCCCCAGCCTCTTGCAGTGGGTGGAGTTAGGCTCAGAGCCAGGGCTTGAAGTTTAGTTAAGCAGGGTTTAGCATAGCCTGTGAATAAAAACACAAGTTAAATACAGTTGCTAGCTCAGGGTTTGGTGAACCAGATTTGTTAGTAATGAAATGACGTAGTGTAACGTCATGAACACGCTCTCAGAGTTGACTGACTTTGCATTATAGCTACAGTAACTAGCTTACAAAACACAGCAAATGGCAAACAGAGCTAGCAATGAGTTTGGGTAGTATCTCACTGGGCTGCGACAGCCCGTAACTAGTTGGAGACATAACAATTGCGATAAAATATGCGAATTGGCGACAATTTTCACTTGGAATCACACTGAATTGATATTCGCATATTTTACCGCAATTGTTGCGTCTCCAACTAGTCGCAGGCTGTCGCAGCCCGGCTTTCCCTTGGCAGGCAGGGAAGTAGAGGAAGCGTCACGGAAACTGACTTGAGAAGGGTTCGCGACGGCTTTGCGACACCAACGACTGAAATTTTGTCGCACGAATTTTTTGAACATGTTCAAAATTTCAGCGACGAAGGAGCGACAGTTTGCGACTCATGCGAGGAAATCGAGAAGCCCCGCGAATGCTTCAAGACACTTTTGAAACTCTCTCGCGAATGACGTTCGCAATTTGTCGCAAGCCGTCGCAGCCCAGCGAGATACTGGCTTTAGAGATGCGAAAAAAAAGGGTTTTGCTACATTTGATAGCTAGCAAGAACAGATTTTTTTTTTATATGATTTTAAAAGCTCAGCTAGCTTTAGCTTTTGGTTTATTAATTGGCTTGCAATCCTGAAGAGCAAACCAACAAATTTTGCAGAAATAGTGTTTGGCCACCTAATAACATTTAATTAATTCTCAAATCGTTATTAAACTTGGGTGAACTTTGGTCTTTGGTGTGTGTAGATTCAGATGGATTTTGGGACTGGTGTGTATTTTGGGGATTATGAGAGTGTGATGTGTCGGTCAGCAGACCTGGGTCTTGATGTTAAATCACTGGAAAATGCAGGGAATGGAATATATTATATAACACGTTAAAATCTGTGTATAAAGCGCTCAAGCAGTGTCAGGGGAGCCCCGCAGAGAGATGATGTAACGGCTGCTCTGAGTCATAACTCCTGACTTTTTAAAGCCTGACAGAACTCGCTCAGCCAGGATTAGAAGTGAGAGAGAGAGAGAGAGAGAGAGAGAGAGAGAGAGAACGAAGAGGGGGTACACAGGACATAATTCATGAGAAGTTTAATAGAAACTATGGCCTGCGTGTGTCTGCATGGATTTAGCACCTTGTAGGGAAAAATGTTCATAAAAAATACATGACATTTTTGACGTTTATTTGGTGTCTGTTAAAGAGCAAGAGCTTGTTTTATGGATGCAGCTTGGATTGGAAAGCAAAAAGGGTCAAAAGATGTCCATTTTTGGACTAACAATTAAAAACGGTGTTTCAGGGCTGTTACGCCATCCTTAAAAAAAAATCCGTTCCTGTCCACCGGGTGAGCAAAAAAAATTTTCGGTCGGGAGGGAGGAATTTTTTTTTATATGAGTGATTCCACGCTTATGGGTACTGAAATGGGGACATGAACTTATTCACCTAAAACCATTTCTTTTTTTACCATCAGGTCACAAAACATGTAATCTTTAATGAATGATATGTTAAAAGATAACTTTAATTTTCTGAGATGTAATAAAAACATATTTATATGCCAAAGTCAAGCCTATGAGTTCCAAAATGATGTCTGTTCCATTACTTCTGTTACGATTGTCCATCTCGCGTCTGTTACAAATTAATTACAATCTAGCTCTATACCATGTTAATCTTATTGAAAGAATGTGTATGTTTATTCTACTACACATGTTTATTAATTATATTTGCTAAAACATCACCTTCCTATGTTTCAAAAAGTAATTCTACATTGTTAAAATTGAGAATCTATATGTCCACAACACTTCTGTTACGTTCTGACTTTGGCATATAAATATGTTTTTATTACATCTCAGAAAATTAAAGTTATCTTTTAACATATCATTCATTAAAGATTACATGTTTTGTGACCTGATGGTAAAAAAAAGAAATGGTTTTAGGTGAATTTTTAAAAATAAGTTCATGTCCCCATTTCAGTACCCATAAGCGTGGAATCACTCATATATATAGATGGATGGATGGATAAGAAATCGCAATGCTGTGTTTGCTTTTTCTTTCAGTACTTTTTTATTACAAAAGCAGACACATTTAATAAAATATGACGGTTAAATCAACTGAAACTTGTACAAAAACTTTAAGTTAGCATTTTAAATGCTGACCGCAACATTTGCAAAACTTTTACAAAGGTACTTAAAATGTCCGACACACGGACTTTTTGTAGTTCTGAATCGAGCGTTAGGCCTAGTTCGGATGAAATTACACTATTAAAATGATCACTGAATGATTTGTTTTTCTGAATCTTTACTATTTTGTTGTTCGCTAGAATACCATTTTGCGATTTCACACTTAAGCAAATGTTTGAAAACTCCGGATCTCCTTCCTTCATGGTGGCTGCCATTTTTTGTGCCGCACGGCGCATGCGCAGAGCTGATTCAGTTCAGAGTGCGCGCGCACTCGGCGGAGGCAGTAGTGTGTCGGAGGGAACAGAAGCAGAGATGACGCTTATTTTGTCTCCGGTAAACCAGTCTTCTCTCGTTCAATTATGTGCTGCCATCAAAAGACACCGTTGGTTGTAAATGAACCCAAACTGAGTGGTTGGAGTGTATTTTCATACACAAATGGAGAAATGTTCGCTGAGTGTTTAATTGTGTAGCCGCCACTGCAGACCGTTGTCGTTGTTAATTCATAGCGTGCTTAGCTGCGTGAATGTGTCATGCACCGAAAATAAGAGATTTACAAGCCAGGAACGCCTCATGATGCAATACGCAAGAAAAGAAAGAAGATTTACTGCCATTTTACTTTGTATTTGAGTAAAGTGAATAAATAAATGGTCTGTGGAAAATACAGTTAATCCTGGGAACTGCATGCACAGGAGTTTTTGTGTTTACTCCGCCCGGCTGGCTACTTATTTGTCATGGCTGGCTAGTATGAGCCTTAGTGGAAAGCCCTGGGAATGCGGAAATGTCAAGTTCGATTTTAGATTTACGAACCTGAAAAAAATGTCGAAAAACCGGCGTTAAAAAAAAAATTTCAACCGCACAAACGGCACTCACCCGGCCGGTGGACCGGAAACAGAACATTTTTTAATAATGGCCTTATGGACACTAATATGATTTGGATGTTGTTAAAAATAGTTTTGATCTCATTTTATCTGCATAGTTAATCACTTCCTAGGAAAGATGAAATTATTTCGATGACTCGCCCTGTCCGAATCTCGTGTTCATCTCATTAAATGCTCTTCAGAATGTAGATGAAAGTAGTTTTCCTCACCACACAAATATTCCTCCAAGGTCAAAAGGGTCAGATATTGGTAACATCCTTCTGGGGACAGGAATATATATCTTACCTGTGGTAAGATACTTGGGTCCCCATCAAGACACATGCATACACAAATGTACAGACATTACAGATGTGGTAGAGATTAAATTGAGAAGAAGAAGAAAAAACACACAAATATTCTGTAATATCAGGGTTAGAGTCATGTTGTGCAAGTCTGTGTTGTTTTTTTAAAGTGTGTGTGTAGGTGGTGGTTATGTAAGCAGTATGCCTAGAGCTGCACAAACGGA
The DNA here is from genome assembly GCF_027579695.1 of Neoarius graeffei. NCBI lineage: Eukaryota > Metazoa > Chordata > Actinopteri > Siluriformes > Ariidae > Neoarius > Neoarius graeffei. The sequence goes on along the minus strand of NC_083579.1, from coordinate 5,983,842 downwards.
ATGTAGATCAGTTAGAAGCAGCCTAAGGCTAGAAAGAAACAAGGACACACACACACTATTGAGGACAGTGCCATGTTGAAGAGAAGTGTGTGTGCGCGCGCGCTTGAACAACACACACTCTACAGCACCCTCATTCTTAATAGAATGGAGTTAGTCATGAATGATTTATTCATTCCTGTACGTGTCTCTGAAGTGTGTTATGTATGTGTATATACACACACACACACACACACACACACACACACACACACACACACACACACACACACACCTTCTCTGTTTCTACACTCCAGTTTAGTTCTATTCAACAGTGCACTGCCCTCAATAGCAGTATTAAACAACACTTCACAGCACCCTCAATCTGTTCCTGATAAATAGCGTGAAGTTGGCCATGCATGTTGGTCATTCCTGCGCCCCTCTCTGAACTGTCCACACACACGTCCCGCCTACACACACACACACACACACACACTCATCAGTCTTGCAATTATTGCTTGTGTGGACTGTGTTTGTGACGGCGATGGTGTGTGATGAATATTGTGACGTGTTGCATTATTCGCTTTTCTGCTTTACATTTCCATCATGTCAATCTATTCACACACACATACACTGTAAATGTAGAATCCTGCATGAAACCATAACCAGAGCAAGTGTATACGGGTCCGTCTCAGAAACTGCTCTCTCGTTTGGGACATTATGGTCAAAAAATAAATTTTCTAATTTTACTTTTTTTTTTTTTGCATTTACCCAACACTCAATGTTTCTTTTGTCATGTTTAATAAGAATAAAGATAGTATCTTGCTTTATCTGGCCTCCACTGTGGAACATTTTTTTGATTACAATTCAAATGCTTTTGTAAAATTGATTTCCATATAAAATAACGACATCATGAAGAATTAAAGCCCCTCCTTCACAGATGAGTGAAAATATTGAATAAATTTCCTCTTTTTGATTGCTTGGGTTAAAAATGCCAAGTTATGATGACTGAATTGATTTTTCACTTAAATATGAATAATATGATACAGTTTGGGTATTTGATATGGCGACATAGGACACGATGGAAAAATCAAGAACACACCGGAAAGATGAGAATAACGGCGGTGGTAAAAGAACAGCGACTGTACCGGCTGAAGGTCGCGCGGGTCTCTGCTGTGGCGCGCGAGCAACGGGACATCACTACCGCACCGGACGGAGCGCGAGGCGGGGGCGGGGCAAAATGACTGGCCGTAGATTCTATCAAAAGTTCGATCGAAATTGACGATGGTTGCAAAATATTGGCCAAAAATACGCAAACACTACGAAATATGAAAGCAAGATGAAAAAGAAACATTCTGTTGCCTTATACTGCAAGACTAAAACAAAATAAAACTGCCAAAACTCACCTTTTCAGCGATAACGTCCGAACAGATCACTCGCATAACAGAAAGACCGCAAATGGAAGCACGATCAACTTCTAACTGTTGGAGTGGAAAATTCCATTCTACACATGCAGATTGTTAATGTGTGTCCTTCCCCGCACACAAATAACACGCTACGGTAAAAAATAGACCACGACTCATTTTATAGCTCAGAAAT